>NC_052147.1:11860284-12162373 GCF_902713615.1 Scyliorhinus canicula | reverse complement strand
CAGACACGGGGAGAGCGTGCAGACTCCGCACAGGCAGTGACACAAGCTGGGAATCGAACCTGGGACCCTGGAGCTGTGAAGCAACAGTGCTACCCACTGTGCTACCGTGCTGCCCATAATCAGCCAATGAACACATTGAGGGTGTTAGGCTTGGGAGGCTAAATTGCCAATTCCCGCTGCTAGGTCATGTGTTCTACGCAGGAGATACTCTGGCTGATTTCGCAATCCAGGTCTTGGTCTGTAACATTGTAGGTAGCAGATGAGGAACATATCAGTCATGATAGAATGGTGGAGCAGACTCGATGAGCTGAATGGCCTAATTCTGCTCCGATATCTTATGAACTTACGTCTCCTTACGTGGCTTGATGCCAAATTTTTAAATGTCCCTAAGATGTGTCTAGGGATGTTTCTCTACAGATCGAAGATGTTGGTGCCAAGTAATGAGCCTCAACCGTAGTCTAAGCCAAGTCTCTTAACTGCCGATGTGTGAAGTTTTCTTTCTTTATGCCGGCCATCTGTGCATGGCTCTGGCTGAATTAGATTGTGCTGTGGGACCCAAGAGTGCTAAGAGTAGGGGTCCCCCAAGCTCAGCTCAGTGTTGACCCTGTGTCGGCCTTGACTGCAGTGAGAAGCACGCTCGCCTGGGCTTCTTCCAAGCCAGAAGATTGTGGCCTCGCATTCCGATTCAGCCCTTTGAGCACGGAGGGGCACAGGCTGCCATGCAGCGCAAAAATATTGAGTGTGAGGCGGGTAGATGGTTCGGAGGGAGGCGTGAGGGACAGATTACTGCCGGGCCAACCAAGAACTGAAACTGTTGGAAACACTCAGCAGGCCGGCCAGCATATGCGGAGAGCGGGAAAACAAACAAGTGTTTAAGTTTCGGGTTCATGACCCTCCATCAGAACGATTAAAGGTCATCGACCTTTGAACGACCGGCGGAATCTTACGGTCCCTCCCACTGGCGGGATTTTCCTGACTGCTGGAGGCGATGGACATTTCAATGGCTCACCACATTTCCTGATTCCCCCCCCCCCCCAACCCCCCTTACCACGTTAACTCTGTGTCCCACCGCACAGATGCTGCCTGGCCTGCTGAATATTTCCAGCTTTCCCCTCCATATTTCAGATTTCCCACATCCACAATATTTTGCTTTTGTATTACTGCCAGGTGACTCGTTTTTCCCCACAGCCCTATCGAAGGGTGGGAGAGGGATGTGGCAGAATTCTTCTCTGTCCCAGGGGTGGATTTTGCGTTATTAGGCAAGGTAGGATTTACAGAGAGTTAAGAGTTTTGCCAAGCACCCCCACCCCCCCAACCACAATTTTGAGACGCCTCTTTCAAAAACCTTTTGTTCGCCTATTCTAATATCTCTTTATGTGGATTGCTATCAAATTATGTCTTGACACTCCTTGGGCCATTTCACTACCTTAAAAGCACTTTGTAGAAGAAGGCCTTGGAAGAGAGAGGGGAGGCCGAACATGAATTGTTCTAAAGCAACATCATCCTCGATTATCAAGCATTTTAGCAAATTGGATTTTTTTTCTCCAGGCTATTTGCTGAGGGGAAGAAACCGGTCTGGTTTGCTTTCACACTTTAGGGACCATTTTTATGTTGAAGGAAGATGATGTATGTATCTGTGTGTACGTGTGTCTGTCTGCATGCATCTCTGCCTGTGCATGTCGGGGGATGAAGGGGATATGACTGTGTCTGTGTATGTGGGTGGGTGGGATGCGTGTGCGTTTAAAGAATAGATAACCTTTTCCACTATTACCGCAAGTCTGAGTTTTACTGGGGTTTAAAACTGGTATGGGAGAGGCAAAAAAGAATCTTCGAATGCTTGCCAAGGACTATAAACACCTTTCTGAAAGTTAATATTTAAAAATACCGACAGCCTGAATTAATGCCGCAAAAGAAGGATAAATAAATTAAATTAGTCTTTAACACTATTTATTGATTACATAAGGGCTGGGATTCTCCCGCCGTCAGAATCTCTGTTCCCGTCGGCAGCTCACCCCCGCCCATCAGTTTCCCGGCGGCTACAACGGGAAATCCCATTGACAAGCGGCGGGAAGATGGAATCTCGCCGCCAGCGAACGGCACGCGGCTGAGAATCACGTGGCCGGGGGATCGGAGAATTCCGCCCAAGATATTTTATTCATTCTGAGTGACACAGAAAATGGCCTTTGCAATTTGCTGCGTTAACCTCAAACCACATGATCAGACTGTTTACAGGTATCAATATTCCCCCTCCCCGTGTTCGTTCAGGTTTAGCAGAGGGGGCATTTAGTAGAAGCGGACTTTGTGCTAAATATACAAAGGGCAGGAACTAAGAATAATACTGGAGGCATTGAAAAAATTAATTTGGAGAGGGGGAAAGGGCTCAAGCGTAAAATGGACAATTAGGAAAATAACATTTCAGGATATCAGCTACAATGTGGTACTAATCTACAAATTAAAATGCACGAACAGGGGACCAAATAGCGCAGGTGACTATTGCACTGTTAAATGTAACTCCTGCAATGTGGAGCTAATGTGCGTGGAGCGATTAAAAATGGGCAGAAGGCCAGAAGTCAAAATCAGACGGGCGGCTTGGAAAGTTCGGAAGAGGTCAGGTTTGGGAATGGCAAGAAGGCAAGAGAGGGAGTGTGAGAATAGTGGTGAGAAAGGGTTTAACTTTGGGGTGGAGGGCAGCACGGTGGCGCAGTGGTTAGCATTGCTGCCTCACGGGCAGCGAGGTCCCAGGTTCGATCCCGGCTCTGGGTCACTGTCGGTGTGGAGTTTGCACATTCTCCCCGTGTTTGCGTGGGTTTCGCCCCCACAACCCAAAGATGTGCAGGGTAGGAGGATTGGCCACGCTAAATTGCCCCTGAATTGGAAAAAGTGAATTGGGTACTCTAAATTTTTTTTTTAAACTTCGGGGTACGGGAGGAAGTGTGGAATTGATCTATTTAAACTGAAACCTGAGATTAATAAATCAATAAGTCCTCAGGCCAACAACGGGGAAACAATCAGCGGAACTATGGAACAGGGAATTCGAATAAATCATGTGGCTGCCTTAAGGGTGCGACAGCATGATTGAAACAAAAGGGTTAAAGAGGCAAATGTGCATAAATCTATCTGCTGGAGCTTCAATGTGCTTCTGCCTGTTTTTTAAAATTCTATAAACCCGCGAGTACAATCGATTTCCCCTTTAGGGAGGGGTGATGAGAAAGTTCCGGATTCTAAAATGTATCTTTTATTGCGCAACTCTTAGTTATTTCAGTCGGCGCTCAGATATCTGACTATTTATTTACGCACTTTCTCACCCATCTTTCTCTCAGGAAGTGTGAAGTGCGCAGACAAAAAAATATGTTTTTATTTTGTCACACTTGTCGACTCTGAGAGTCTTATCGCTTAGATACCGTGGAAGTGAATTAAATTACAAAACGGCACACATTCCTCCACAACTTACTTCGTTAGTTACATAATTGCCTCAAGTAATTGCTTTTTGTCCTGTGAAATCCTTCCCCTTCGCAACACCCCACCTGCATCGGCAGAATTCACTCTGGGAGGGACGGTAGCACATTGGTTACCACTGTTGCTTCACAGCTCCAGGGACCCAGTTACGATTCCCGGCTTGGGTCACTGTCTGTGCGGAGTCTGCACATTCTCCCCGTGTCTGCGTGGGTTTCCTCCGGGTGCTCCGGATTCCTCCCACAAGTCCCGAAAGACGTGCTTGTTAGGTGAATTGGACATTCTGAATTCTCCCTCCGTGTACCCGAACAGGCGCCGGAATGTGGCAACTGGGGGATTTTCACAGTAACTTCAGTGTTAATGTAAGCCTACTTGCGACACAAAAAAGGATTATGATTATTATTATTTATAAGATGCCTCCGAAAGCAAGTGGCGTTCAGCTCGCAGGTTAACTCATCGGATCCTCATAATGATAAAGGACAGCTCGTACATTAGTCACAAAATCAGTTTGCAATCAGACTCTGGCTGAGAATTTCCCAGAAATCGGCAATGGACGTCAATGGGAACAGTGGTGGCAAAGCCCCTGGAAGCAGTAGTGGCATCCTGCGGCTTGTAATCCAGCATGTGGGAAAGAAACCATCACGGGGAGTCTCCGAGGGCATATCGCCAGCGGGCCGGCCCCTGATTCACCCGCCCTGTCGACAAATTAGCCACTCGGGGATCAGCCGCCATTTTGAAAGGCCGCCCCAGCACAAAGGAACCCTGGAATCCAACCCCCCCCCCCCCCCCCCCCGCCCCCGGCCATCGTCTGCTCCCCCGCACCTTTCCCCGAGCACTGCCCATTCTCATTGAAACTGTTACTAAATGAACGACTGCCTGCTGCATCGTGCCCGTACCTCTCTAACCTCCTCTGTCCCTACAACTCCCTGAGGTATCGCGTCCCCTCCGAATCTGACCCCTCCTGCGTTCCCCATTTCAGTCCCTCCACCACCGGTGGCCGTGCCTTCAGCTGCCTGTGCCTGCACGTCCGGGAATCCCGTCCCCAAATCTCTTTGCCCCTTAACGTTCCTTGAAGGTTGCTCCTTAAAATCTACTTCTGTTGGCCTAGCCTTTGGTCACCCGTCACAGTAATGCGACCCAGTGTCACATTTGGCCCAGGAGTGCAGCAGGATACCACGTGAACGGGAGCGAGAGACAGGTAGGCCGTCGCTGCGATCTGGACACGGCCTACATGCCTTGCCGACACCAGTCAGCTGACTTAAGAGACTCTGTTTGCATCAGGTGGGCGCACCCATCCCGGCGGGTCAGACATGGGACACGACCGGAGGCTCCAAACGAGGCCTTCAGTGCAAAACTGGGGCTGGTTTAGCACAGGGTTAAATTGCTGGCTTTGAAAGGAGGCCAGCAGCGCGGGTTCAATTCCCGTACCAGCCTCCCCGAACAGGCGCCGGAATGTGGCGACTGGGGGCTTTTCACAGTAACTTCATTTGAAGCCTACTCGTGACAATAAGCGATTTTCATTTCATTTTCATTTCAAAACCGTGCAGACGGAGGATGCGCGGTGGGGGGGGGGGGCTGCACTGCGAATCTTTGTCGGGGACGGGGGAGGGATGTTAAACCGTGGTTCCGTGGTCCAGGCGGATGTACCAAAGAGCAAAGGGGGCCCAGCCAACACGCCTCCCGCAAAATAAAACTGCTGCGGAAAACCAAGTTAATATTCCAGCGCTGTTTACATTCCTTCCCTGGTGCAGATTAGCTGCCTCATTTGCATACATAATAGCTGCTGCACTCAGAAAGTTAGCTCATTGAGTCATGAGGGCCAATGCAAAACACGCAATTATCATTTCTTCAGAGGTGGGGCAGTGGTTTCACTTTCCATCGGTGAGTGGCAAGCTACCTGTCACTCTCTTAATCAAACTGATGTTTCATCACCACAGGAACCATTGCCATCTGCCGCTATTCCGATTGTTCAGCACTTCAATTTGCACAAACAAATAAACGGGGCTGCGGTGACAATGCCGCAGGGGGGTGGGGGGGGGGGGGGGCTGTTCCCTCACCCCGGGCGGCTTTCACTGAAGGGGCGGCCTCCATCCCAACATGGGGTGGTCATATGGCGCCAACGCACTTGCCATAAGGATGAGTAAACATTGAAAAGTCCCTCAATGTTCCTTTGCAATCAACTGAAAAATAAATCAAAATGGATCTGCGTAAAAATCCCAATCATTGAGAAGACTGAGAAACTCTCGGTATTAATATTCATCGGGCTCCAATTTCCTGACAGATTAAAACAAGCGAAGGAACAAAAGGTTGACTCTTGCACAGGCCCGTGAACATGTTTATCGAAGATTTCATACACACTTGCTCAGCAAGATACACAGATCCTGTGGCGGAATTATTTGAAGGAAAGTCAGCTTTAATGACAGCGCTCATTTTCAATTCAGGTTTCCTTCATTGTTTAGGCGCCAGGTGAGGAGTCAAATTCTCCACAGCTTTTATAATGAAATAAGTAGCTGCACCACACACACACCACACATATGCACCCACACCACGCACACCACACACATGAACGCACTCCACATGCCACACACACGCACACACTCCACACACCACACACATGCACCCACACCACGCACACCACACACATGAACGCACTCCACACACCACACACATACACGCACTCCACACACACCACACACATGCACTCACACCACACACACCACATCACCACACATACACACACCACCACACATACACACACCACCACACATACACACACATGAACGCACTCCACACGCCACACACACGCACGCACTCCACACACCACACACATGCACGCACTCCACACACCACACACATACACGCACTCCACACACACCACACACATGCACCCACACCACACACACCACATCACCACACATACACACACCACCACACATACACACACACCTGCACGCACTCCACACACACCATACCACCACACACATACACGCACCTACACCACACACCATATACACCACGCACAAACACATATACACACACACACTCACACCACACACACATACAAATGCACACATATATACACATACCACACTCACACACACAACACACACAACACACACCACACACAGGCACCACACATATACAACACACACACACCACTCATTCACCACAAAGAACACGGGCGGGATTCGGCAGGGGTGCAGCTCCGGAGGGAAGGAGTAGCATGAACCACTCCGGCGTCGGGCCGCACCTTCAGGGGCTAGGCCGACGGCGGAGTGGTTTGCGCTGCACCGGCCGGCGTGGAAGGGGTTTGGCGCCACGTCACCTGGCGCCGAAGGGATTCCACCAGCCGGCACGAGTTGGCGCATGTGCGTGAGCGCCAGCGTGTGCTCAGGGGGGTCGTTCATCTCCGCGTCGACCATCGCGGAGGAATAGTAGCCGACGCGGAGGAATAGAGTGCCCCCACGGTGGGCCGCGATCGCGGGCCAGGCCACCACGGGGCACCTCCCGGGAACGGATCTCCCCCCCCCCCCCCCCCCCGTGCCTCTCCGAGGATCCCGGAGGCCGCCCACGCCGCCAGGTCCCGCCGGTAAGGACCTACTCTAATTTACGCCGGCGGGACCGGCAATAAACAGGCAGCCACTCGGCCCATCGCGGGCCGGAGAATCGCCAGGAACAGGCCGCCGACCAGCGCGGCGCGATTCCCGCCCCCGCCAAATCTCCGGCGCCGGAGAACTTGGCAGCCGGCGGGGCGGGATTCACACCGCCCCCCCCGGTGATTCTCCAACCCAGCGGGGGGGGTCGGAGAATCCCACTCCACACGTTCCTTACACACCACACTCGCAGACACACATCACACGCATGCACACACCGCACATGTCGCACGCACACACCACACTCATGCATGTATCACACACACCACACACACAACACACACGTACATCACGTACATCACACACACATGCACCACATATACACTCACGCACCACATACACATACTACACACACCGCACACACAATAACCAAATGCACACATGACACATGCATGCATCACACACACACACACACTCACGCACCACACACAACACACCACACACCACACACACACATACTCACGTACTGCACGCACACATCACCCACATGCACCACACCCCACACACACACACATATACATGTGTGTATATATATATATATATATATATATACACATGCACCACACACACACACATGCACCACATGGCACACACATATATACACACACACACACACACACACACATGCACCACACACACAGCCAACTTCGGCGGGACAGGAAGTTCCCGCTGGTGGCCAATGGCCGGTTGCCTCTGCGGGGCCACCGGGGCCAGAAAGTCCCACCCACTGTCTTTTTAAATGTCCAGGGTATTTACTGTGGAAGCCACAACATCCGTCCAACTCACTCCTTTCTGAAGGAAGCTAAAGCCAGTGCGTGCTCCCACGAGTGTCAACAACCAACCAACACTTGGCCCAATTGTGACCGTTCTTCAGTGAAAGCTTGGACAGGGTAGGCCTGGACTTTAGAAAAGGAAGCCGTGACCTGACTGAAAGATTTAAGATCCTGAGGGGCCTTGACAGGGTGAATGCGGAGAGGACGTTTCGCCTTGTGGGAGAATCTAGAACCCAGGGGTCACCAGGGGTTACAATAAGGGGTCGTCCATTTAAGACCGAAATGAACATAGCACATATAGCACAGAAGGAGGCCATTTGGCCCATCGAGTCTGCACCGACCCACTTAAGCCCTCACTTCCACCCCATCCCAATAACCCCTCCCAACCTTTTTGGTCACAAAGGGCAATTTAGCATGGCCAATCCACCTAACCTGCACGTCTTTGGAATGTGGGAGGAAACCGGAGCACCCGGAGGAAACCCACGCACACACGGGGAGAACGTGCAGACTCCGCACAGACAGTAACCCAGCATGGAATCGAACCTGGGACCCTGACGCTGTGAAGCCACAGTGCTATCCAATTGTGCTACAGTGCTGCCACATGAGGAGAAATGTTTTCTCTCAGAAAGTTGAGTCTTTGAAATTCCGGTCTTTGAATGTTTTTAAGGCAGAATCAAATAGATTCTTGATTAACAAGGGGGCGAAAGGTTACCGGGGGTCGGTGAAAATGTGGGGTTGAAGTTACAATCAGATCAGCCATGATCCTATTAAATGGTGGAGCAGACTGGAGGGGCCGAGTGGCCTGCCCCTGCTCCTGACTCGTGTGTTCGCAT
This sequence comes from Scyliorhinus canicula, assembly GCF_902713615.1. Lineage (NCBI taxonomy): Eukaryota > Metazoa > Chordata > Chondrichthyes > Carcharhiniformes > Scyliorhinidae > Scyliorhinus > Scyliorhinus canicula. The sequence continues at coordinate 12,153,661 of NC_052147.1, read as the reverse complement.
GTTGGATGTTGACAAGTGAGGGGGATCAGAGCAAAGACCGTTCCTGTCCCCACCTCCAGCTAACACGTGCACATTCCAGTAAGGGCCTTCAGTGAGTGGTTGGGCTTATTGTTGACTTTCGACACCACCTCGCCTGAGATCGGCGGACTCAACAGAGACGGGCGGAAGATGCTTTGCTGTAAGTTAACATCATTCAGAATTCATCACCACCAGAGCTGCAGACCAGCCGTACAGAATCACACGCAGTAAATCTGATTGTCAGGGCAGATGGCTTTGGCTGTACAGAGCTAGGGGATCAAAAAAGGATTGTCGTAAGCAGCTTGATGTCACTCTGTGTTCCCTGACTTGATTTACTCTGGAGAAAACAAATAACAGTCAGCAGTAACTTAAGATGTCACATTGTCCTGCCCAGCCGCAGGGATTGACAGCCACTGACGAGGATGCGACTGACATCTTTGTTTTAGCAACCATCCCTATGGCAGCAGTGATGCGTTAGCCATAGCATCGTACAGCACAGGTTCCCCAGCCCATCGTGCCAGCATCTATTGTCTGGAAGAGTTCCCAGTTAGTCCCACTCCCCTGCCCCACGTCCCAACAATATTTTTTTTTGTTTTTTAGGTGGAGATCCAGTTCACTTTTTATAATTTTGCATTGAATTTATTTTGGCCAGACTTTCCATACCGCAACAACTCGCTGAGGGCGCGCTCCAACGGCCCAGCTTCAATGAAAAGCAGCCCGCCGCGGCGCAACGTGGCCGAGAGATACCGGGAGACCCAGCTCCCTGGATCTGCCCGGCTCGCAACGCCTCACGAGATCTAACGCGATATAAATCCCGCCCAACGTGCCGGGGAATGTGGGAGGTCGCCCAGAAGATGGCCTCTCAGCCCAATTATGGGTGGGTGGGCTCTCAAAGCTGGAGAACCTGGAGGAGGAGCAGCCTGCAGTACGGGTGAGAGAGAGAGAGGCATTGTCATTCCAACTTCTTAAAGTTTTACATTAGCAGAGAATGGCCAGGATTTTCCGGTCCCGTCAATGGCGGGCATCATCGCAGGCAGGCTGTCAGCTTTTGGAGAGCGGCCAGAGGTCAATTGGCTTGTGGCCGCTCTTCGAATTCCCCGCCCCGCCTGCAATGCAGCACTGGATAATCCCGCCCAAAGTCTTCAGCGGCTGGGCCACCATTGCACAGGAGGCTGCAAGTCGGCCTGTGGCTTCAGCCCCGACCAGGCAGCTGGTGGAAGGAGGAAGGGAGGGTCTGGCAGCCCGCCTGGAGCACTGGACAACAGGTTTGTCTCTCGCAGACCGCCTCCAGGCAGCTGGCCTCTCCCCAGAACCCCTCGGGGAGTCGGTTTCCCCGCAGCCGAGGCGGCTCGCCATCGGCGGCCGGCAGGATCTTTCGGTCCCTTCGAAGTCAGCGGCAGTCTGCCTGGCTCTCCCAGACTGTCGCCGGGGGAACCCAGGATCAGATGATCCCGCTGACGGGTAGGGTTTGGGAAGTTCCGCCTCAGTCCCACCTCTGGCACCGGATCTCCTGTGGCCTTTAATGAATTATTATTATGCCTGCTGAACCGGCCATACCAGTTTTCTGCAATTCATGCACAAGGACACCCGGATCTCTCTGCACCGAAGCGCTCTGACAGTCCCAGGTTCGATTCCTGGCTTGGGTCACTGCTCCGGTTTCAAATCCCGAAAGACGTGCTTGTTAGGTAATTTGGACATTCTGAATTCTCCTTCCGTGTACCCGAACAGGTGCCGGAATGTGGCGACTAGGGGCTTTTCACAGTAACTTCATTGCAGTGTTAATGTAAGGCGACATGTGACAATAAAGATTATTATAGTTGTCCATTGGCTGTCTGCCACTTGTGGACCTGACATAATGGCCGGTGGTGCAAACATTCTCCCACACTCGGGAGCAAACACGTATCTGGCACCGGATCCTGCACGTAGTTACATTATTGGCAAAGTAAGCACTTGGATAAGGAAAGCTGCCAAAATAAGAATGCAAGTTGTGTGACTGCGAAAGGTCACATGACAGGTGGGAAAATAAGATGTTTATTTGCAACATTCTTCGATATGAAGCACGAACTGCCCGCAGGAACGTTGACCGACCTTTATGCCTCCTTTCAGCTGCCTTCGCCCCTGGGCATATAGAAATCCTGATGACACTGTGTTGACAACTCGAGCCGTATTCCGGGGAACTAATGAACATATCAATGCAGTTTGTTTTTGGTGATTGGTGTGTGTTCGCTTGGAGGAGGGAGGGGGGGGGGGGGGGGGGGAGGCTGGTGTGTGGAGCGCAAGAGTCTTAATTTGCGGAGAATGAAAATCATTGCCTGCATGGTGCCTAATCATATGCTCAGTGAACAGGATGAAAGGGAACACTTAACGGATACATGACCAGGCTCTGGGGTTGGTGAGGTGGGAGGGAGGTGCGTGAGATGCACATTTTTTTTTTTGCCAGCAATTAAATCATTTTCCTCTCCTTTCAACCGGCAAACTGAATCCACAGCCTGATAAAGCAAGTGACCTTTTAGCCGTAATACGGGAGCGAGTCAAAGAAAGAGACTGAGGCCCCCCCCCCCCCCTCTCCGCTGTAAAATTGACTATTGTTCCCAGTGCCGTCACTCTGAAAAGGCGCAGGCTATTTGCAATCGCAGAGTGCTGCGTTGCACAATGCACCCGCCGCAGCTGGGAAATGGGAGCAGATCACTTCATAATCTTTATTGTCACAAGTAGGCTTACATTAATACTGCAATGAAGTTACTGTGAAAATCCCCCAGTCGCCACACTCCGGAGCCTGTCCGGGTACACGGAGGGAGAATTCAGAATGTCCAATTCACCAAACAAGCACGTCTTCCGGGACTCGTGGGAGGAAACCGGAGCACCCGGAGGAATCCCACGCAGACACGGGGAGAACGTGCAGACTCCGCAAAGGCAGTGACCCCAGCGGGAAATCGAACATGGGACCCTAGAGCTGTGGAGCAATAGTGCTAACCCACTGTGCTACTGTGAATGCCAGTGGAGAACATGGTCACCTTAAGAATAATAATAATCGCTTATTGTCACAAGTCGGCTTCAATGTAAAAAGCCCCTAGTCGCCTGTTCCGGGGAGGCCGGTACGGGAATTGAACCCACGCTGCTGCCTTGTTCTGCATTACAAGCCAGCTGATTAGCCCACTGTGCTAAACCAGCCCCTCGGAGTTTGAAGTCTTCCCAGATAATTGTGGTGGCTGATCGCCGAGTTACCTGGGCGGTCTATTTTCCACTTGACTGGCCTTTGCTTATGACTTGTTCAGGAATATATCATATTGATGCCTTGGAGGAATGGAGGGAAGGCGGGCTGCGGGGTGGGGGGAGGGAGGGGGGGGGGCGATTAAAACAATGCTCGTACAATATGCCCTCACAAACAGCCTAGTGATAAGCAAACCCTTCGCAGACGGTGGAGGGGGTAGTGGTATGATTGTCCTGAGAAAAAGTTCATTTTATCATCTGAAAGCTTTGGCGCGTTACAATGATAATGGACACAGGTGTTAGTTATAAGAGCGGTTAGTGCCTCCTTGATAAGGGGTGAGGAGTGTGCAAACTGACCGTCACCTTGCCAAGAATTGGAGATGCATGTGAATTCTGTTTCTTTTCTCTCTCTCTTTCTCCCAACCAGATGACTCTGTATTTCTGTTCTGGCGATTTTAAATCGTTTGGAAGCTTGTTCTTTCAAAAAAAAAACAAAATGCGAAGCAGTGCAGTGTGGCTGATGGGTCCTTCAGTGAGCGCAACATGGTGCCTGAGTGTTATGAGATTAGGTTTGGTCATAATTCTTGAAAGCCAACGCTTTATAATAATATGGCAGCTTTGAAGAGTTCGGGCTGAGTATTTTAACTGCTGGAATACACTGTGGCATTTTTTTTTTTAATTGTAATTTTCTTTTGTAAATTGCTGTGTCAGGGTGTTAGAAATCTCCGGCCAATCAATTTTTTTCTAATTGCAAACATTTATCCTGGTTAGGGTGAAAGGTGGAGCGAAACAATTTTGCGCGTTGGCCGCTCTCATCATCAAACGCATAAAGAAAGACCTGCATTTATGTAGCGCCGTTCACAGCGGCGTCAAGCCACCCCGAAGTGATTCGCCCACAATGAAGCACCTTTGAAGTGTTGTCATGGTAGAGTCGTTCAGCAGGCCATTAATCTCCCTCCCTTCCCCGTGGCCCTGGCACATTTTCCAATTCTCTCTTTTTTTTACATTCAGAGTACCCAATTCATTTTTTACAATTAAGGATCAATTTAGCGTGGTCAATCCACCTACCCTGCACATCTTTGGGTTGTGGAGGCGAAACCCACGCAAACACGGGAGAATGTGCAAACTTCACACGGACAGTAACCCAGAGCCGGGATCGAACCTGGGACAGGAGCAGAATTAGGCCACTCGGCCCATCGAGTTAGCTCCGCCATTCAGTTGTGGTTGAAATTTTTATCTTCCCCATTCTCCTGCCTTTTCCCCTTAACTCCTGATCCCCTTATTAATCAAGAACATATCTATCTGTGTCTTAAAAACACTCAGTGATTTGGCCTCCACATCCTTCTGCGGTAAAGAGTTCCACAGATTCACCATCCTCCGGCTGAAGAAATTCCTCCTCATCTCTGTTTTAAAGGATCACCCCTTTAGTCTGAGATGGTGTCCTCTGGTTCTAGTTTTTCCTAATAGTGGAGCATCCTCTCCACATCCACTCTATCCAGGCCTCGCCGTATCCTGTAAGTTTCAATAGGAGTAAACAATAAAATCCTTCAATAAAATCCCCCTCATCCTTCTAAACTCTCAACGAGTACAGACCCAGAGTCCTCAACCGTTCCTCATACGACAAGCTCTTCATTCCAGGGATCATTCTTGCGAACCGCCTCTGGATCCTTTCCAAGGCCCGCACATCCTTCCTTAGATCCTGGGCCGAAAGCTGCTCACACTACTCCAAATAGGATCTGACCCAAGCCTTATACAGCCTCAGAAGTAAATCCCTGCTCGTACATCTCCGATACTACCCGTGCCGATCTCTCCTGGACAAAAACATGGTGCCTGGAAGTGGACTCAATCAGGCCTAACCTCTGTTCTCCAATGACTGTCAACTTTCCTGCTACGTTGAATGGAATTGAGTCCACAGGTGACACCGAGTGCCAGGCAACTGTTGCCCACGTGGTTATCAGTTAAATGTCAAAACCAAACACAGCACAAAACATTGAAGTTAAAAAGGAATGAAGTGTATCGAGCTGCAAAGTGATATGGGACAAAGGTGCAGTCATTCACACATCAGCCATGATTTTATTGCGCAGCAGAACCAGCCGAATGGCTACTCCTGTCCCTAAGTTCCCCTGTTTCCACGAAGCAATGCTCTTCAGTTTGAAATACACAAATTAAAGCCAAGCCCAATTCCCTAAACCTTATCTAAACCGTGGTGCTTACAGCTGCTTTTCTCAATCGTTGGCTCCACCTTGAGATAATTGTGTACCTACACCCCACTCTCTCTTTGTTATTACACCCTCTTTAAATGTGGAACATTCAGTAAGGCAGGCAAATTTGCCATGTGAGAGTACCTTTAAGAAATGGGTGATTAAGAAATGTAGCTTTAAGAAATGGGTGTTTATTGGTGATGTCAGAGTGTGGGTGGAGCTGAGCTATCAGTCAGCTTTTTACTTTCATTTTAGGCTGTTTGCTGCAGGGAGTGTTTCAGTTTTGCTTGCAGTGTTGGAGCTGAAGCCAGACAGAGCTGGTGTACTGTTGATCTCTCTGCCATCAAAAGACTATCTCTTGATCATTTGGTGAATTCAGAATTATAAATGTTCTCAGTAGTGAATGTAAACCTAATGTGCTTCTGTTAAAATGTGTTTCTTCTGTCTTCTGGATGTTGTTTGGGAAGTTATTCAGGATTACTTAGTGTTGTATTCTTTGGGGGTTGTATTTGAATTGATGGTTGCTAAGATGATCACTGTATGTTTCAAAAAGGTGAACTTGAGTTCATAGAATAAACATTGTTTTGCTTTAAAAATTACTTTTCCATTTCTGCTGTGCCACACATGAAGAGTGGGCCTTGTGTTCTCCACACCACAATCTATTAAAAGTTGTGGGTCAGGTGAACTCCATGCTACACTTTGGGGTTCTCTAAACCCTGGCCCATCACAAATTACTCACAGCAATGCGATAACGATCAGATAATCTGTTTCAGTGACGTCCTTTGGGGAGGTGGGGGTGGGGGGGGGTATACAACCAGCCATCAAAATGATGTAGCATTTACCTAGCACCTTACAGTCTGCTCCGGCCTGCGAGAAACAGGTCTTTACTACAGTTTTGCACAACAGATAGGGCCGCCCATAGAATTAAGCTCGGCTAAGCACATTTCAGATGGGCTGTGGGCATTTTGATTTCAACCGAAGTTTGGCAATTAAAAAAGGGCCGGGCATAATCTCCATATGTGCCGCCCGATATCCATCCACTGCCTCCTCCCCCCCCCCCCCCCCCCCCCCACTCCCCATTGGAATGCATTCTGTAATTTATGCTGTGGAGGACAAAGCATTTGTATTCATTTAATTGGCCGTTTAGTAAACACAGTGCATTTGCCATGCCTGCATAGGTCCCTGTTTGCTGATAAATTATATTAGTTTCTCATTACTTTGCCACGGCCCTTTGTGTAAAAAATGCTTATGTTTCACTGTGGGACTTTAAAAAAATTAATCGAGCATATTCGTAGCATATCAAAATACATAGCTATTTACTTCACCCCCTCGGCAACAATGCAGTCAGTCTGCCTGTGTGTACTTTTTCATATTACCATAATGTCTTCCATTTGCTCTTTGTAATAACTATCTCCAAGCCAAGGTCTGTGCTGGAATCTCGAAGAACATTTTCACTGGTGATTTAAATATACCAGTCCTTCGTCCGACCGAAAGAAACACGTCGACACTGTACTTTCCGAAAAGTTCCTTTCTATGCGCTAATGGGGTGTGGGCGTCGCTGGGCATTTATTGCCCATCCCTAATTGCCCTTGAACAGAGTGCTTGGCTGGGCCATTTCAGAGTCAGTCATATTGTTGCGCACCTGGAGTCACATGTAGGCCAGACCAGGTAAGGATGGCAGATGTCCTTCCCTAAAGGATATTAGTGAACCAGCTAGGTTTATTATCTTTATTTTCATTTTTTTTCCAATCAAGGGGGCGATTTCGCGTGGCCAATCCACCTGCACATCTTTGGGTTGTGGGGATGAGACCCATGCACTCACGGGGAGAATGTGCAAACTCCACACGGACAGTGACCCAGGGCCGTGATCGATCCCGGGACCTTTGCGCCGTGAGGCAGCAGAGCTAACCCACTGCGCCACCGTGCCGGGGGTTTTTTTAATGACAATCGATTCACGTCACCATCAGACTTTTCATGCCAGCTTTTTTTCCTTCATGGATTCAAATGTCATCATCTGTCATGGTGGGATTTGAACCTGGGTCCCAATGCTGGTTAACCTGGGTCTTTGGATTACTAGTCGAGTGGGAATACCACACTATCACCTCCACAGGGAGATTGTTTGAACAAAACCTTTCCACTGCTTCCCAAGAGGTCGAATAAACAATTCCAGAAACTGAACTCACGGTCGAGAACATTCCTTCAGCCCATCCGGCACAGGCTTGGAGGGCCGAAGGGCCTGTTCCTGTGCTGTACTTTTCTTTGTTCTTTGTTGAAACCCATGTAGGTTTCCCAGAGCGTCCATTCTGAATGTTTGTGCCGCTCCATCTCTGCTATTTTGCAATTCACAATATTCAATATGTTGATCGCCCTTTGCATTTCTGACTTTTGATCAGGTTATCAAACCTTAATTAGTGGGTTAAAGTCCATACATTCAAATCATTATTTCAGCTGTCCTTGTTACTTCACGCAAACTTTCACCTTAACCCTGGGCTTGCCCTTCAACTCAAGCAAAGCTGCAAGGCTGCCCCATAGGGATCTGACCTTGCACTGTGGCTCAATGACTGTATTTTAGGACTTGAGCTGTAGACTGAGAAGGTTAAACATTCACTCCCTCCGCCACTGCTGTACGGCGGCGGGTGCTGTGCGTACGATCCGTACAATGCTCTGCTGCAACTCGCTAATGCTTCTTCAACATCACCTGCGAGGTTAGTGACTTGCTGGAAGGAGAAGAGCAGAGATGCACGGGAACACCACCGTCCGCACGCCACACACCACCCTGACCTGGAAACATATTGGATGTTTCCTCATTGGGTCCAAATCCCGGAATCCTCCCGCTCCCCGCAACAACCCAGCGGGATCTACACTGCGGTGTGGTCTTTGTGTCGCTAAATTCAGGATGGTTGGCGCAGTGTTCACAAGGACCACAAAATAACTTGAACTTGAACAAAGCTATAAATGTATTAACACTAGTCATTTGGATTTGACACGTGCTCCTAAATAATACACAGTTGATTATCAGCACATAAACTACACTCATCTACAACTGATCTCTATACTGTTATAAACTATGATCTGCTCTTACTCACACTATCTTTACTTCAGTCGGTCTCTGGCTAACCCCTGCATTACTCTCCCCACGAGAATTAGCATCAATGCTTTATATACTTGTAATTATAGCTCCCTCTAGTGGCTATTCTAGACATTTCATTAGTTTGTGCAGTTCTTACATTTACACATGGACCACGGCTCACCATGGCCTCCTCAAGGGCAGATAATGAAATGAAAATCGCTTATTGTCACGAGTAGGCTTCAATGAAGTTACTGTGAAAAGCCCCTAGTCGCCACATTCCGGCGCCTGTCCGGGGAGGCTGGTACGGGAATCGAACCGTGCTGCTGGCGTGCTTGGTCTGCTTTCAAAGCCAGCGATTAGCCTTGTGAGCTAAACCAGCCCCTAATATAGGGATAAGGAATGGCAGTAGATGCAACACCTACATGCCAACAATTAATAAAGGGAAGATTTTAGGGTTAGAGTTGGCTATACTGTCTTAGGTATACCTCAGCTGAGGAAGGGGGGAAAGAAAATCAGCCAGTACTCCCATTGCTAATTGGGGTTCAGTGACTCCTGTGTGGCAGTTAGCCCTGGGTGAGACCAGATCCGCTTGTGGTGTTAATAGCGCTAACTGCCAGTGGTCCAAATTAAAACAAAATGTCCACAGTGTGTCAGAAAGGTCCTTCCCTGAGAAAGACTGGCGATGGAGGGTGTGCAGAGGAGATTCACGAGGTTAATCCCAGAGCTAAAGGGGTTGGATTATGAGGAGAGGTTGAGTAGACTGGGACTGTACTCGTTAGAATTTAGACGGATGAGATCAGTCATGATCTCATTGAATGGCGGAGCAGGCTCGAGGGGCCAGATGGCTACTCCTGCTCTTAATTCTTATGTTCTTATTGCCATCTTTCATGACCTCAGGAAGTCTGAAAAGGCTTTACACCAATAAACGACTTCATCAAGTGTGCTCATTGGTGTATTGTAGATTATTTCTCATTCACTCATGGGTTATGGTCTTTGTTTGTCAACGGCAGGTTATTATCCCCATCCCTAATTGCCCTTGAGCAGGTGGTGGTCAGCCACCTCCTTCAACCACGGGCAGTCCGTGTGGTGTAGGTATACCCACAGTGCTGTCAGGGAGGGAGCTCCAGGGTTTTGACCCAGCGACAAATGCAGGAACGGTGATGGGAATGTAGTTCCGGGTCAGGTCAGTGAGTGACTTGGAGGGGAACTTGCAAGTGGTAATGTTCCCGTTCATTTGCTGCCCTTGTCCTTGTCGGTGGTAGAGATCACAGGTTTGGAAGCGGGGCGGGCGAGGGGGGGGGGGGGGGGGGGATGTTTAAGGTGGTGGATGGGGGTGCTGATGAAGTGGATGGTGTGGAGCTTATTTCGTGTTGCTGGAGCCACGCTCATCCAGGTGAATGGTGTGTACTCCATCACACACCTGTCTTATGCATTGTAGACTTTGGAAAGGCTTTAGGGAGTCAGTAGGTGGCGCACTCATTAATGGTCTTGTTTGGTCATTACCAGGGAAGAATTCAACTCCGAAAACACTCTTCCAAGGCAATGGTCGCTTCAAGTACGTGCATCTATTTCAGGGACTATAATCTGTCATGCTGCCACATGGAGCAGTGTCCATTTATTGCATATTACTACCTTGGTGCATCACCCTCCAGAGGACTGGCATTTGACAGGGCAGTTTTATCATCTCTGACAGCATCTATATGCCAGGTACCTCAAGCTAGCTAGGACTAGAAACCATCTAATCAAGCCTTGCTTTGTTATACGCGACCAGAAAATAAAGGGAAGAGTTAGATTGACACAATCTTTACTCTGGAATGAAGCTCGCTCCACATAATGATGTTCCTTTTTCATCCACTCTTGTCATCTGGGAATAACAGCTAAAATAATTGCCAGCAAGGTTCTGTCAGACGCCCTAATTAGGCCTTCCTATTTTATTTTTGTTTAATTCACTCTGACAGGAAAGTATTAAACGTTGGCGTAGGCACTTCCTGTGCTGGTACTTAGCAGTTCCCAATGTGGCCAGCAAGTGTCAGGTGTATGATATCGATCATGTATTCGAGGCACAAACTGTGTTGCAAATCGCATTTTAATCAGCGGCGTGACTGGAATTCCTCCGGGCGGTGCTCTGGCTGCGCAGGGCTGGTTTAGAATGGCAACGTTGGTGAGAGGGCCCAATGGAGAGGAAAATCTCCCGTCAACTCTCGTCAGTCGCCGCTGCAGTTCATGCCCCCCCCCCCCCCCCCCCCCCCGTGCCACCTTCAACCCCCATCCTCTCTCCAGCAGGTGCCAGTGCCGTGGGACCGTAAGATACCCAAAATCCAGGCTCCGTTATCAACCAGCCACACCCACCCCCCACCCGCCCAAACTTCTGGCTCTGCCATCAACCATTGCCCCCCCCCCCACTTCCCTCTCCCCCTCCCCACAAGGACATGTCATGGGAATCCAAAGTTGATTTTGTAAGCTGACTGGATGTTAAGGTGAGCTATCACAACATCAGTGCTTCCAGCCTCCTGAGGGTATGACAAAACTCTACTTGGTTCAAATTACGAAGGGGTTCAATAGATATGGAGGAGATGTTTTCACCTCTGATATGGGGGAGGGGGTGGGTGGGGGTTGGATACATGTAGTCATACTTCAAGCCAACCAGTTTACAGCTATCTAGTTCGAGATGGTGTTTAATTTGCACATGGACTGTAACTGAGGAATCAGACATCAGCCGATAACGTGGTGCAAATTGCATGCACTTTACACCACAGAAACAGGCCAACTGATCCATGCATTGTGTTTATGCTCCAAATGTGCATCCTCCCTGGTACCATAGTTCTCAAGGGGCCATCAGCATCTCTCTCAAAAACAAGTGGTGGGACATCAAGCATGGGGCAAGGGGAGGAGCCAGACCTCCATCAACTACCACAGCCGATCCGGGTGGGTGCCATTCCGCACCACACTCTAGCCATCTAGCCAATTAAATTGACCGACCTCCACAGTGTCCTCCCACCCAATCTTCTACCGCCCTTTCAGTCCAACTTCCTCCTTTCACCTCCATGCATTAAATGGCATCTATCTCCATTTACTGGTGAAAAGCCCCTTCATCATTTGAGACCCTCTATCTGTGCACCTTTTCTCGAGGACAAAGGGCCCCGAACGTCTCCAGTCTGTCCTGACGTCAGGACCTCCGACTTCTGGTACTGCCCTTGAGGATCTTTCTGTTTGCATCTCCCCCAGGCCCCTCGATTTTGTGTGTGAACACTTGACCCGGAACTGTGCACAATGCCGTGTTAGTACTCTGGCACCCGGGCAGGCTGAGGGGGAACTAACAATTGGCATTTCATGAGGAGTCAGCCGGTGCAGGTTTCTGAAGGAGTTAAGTGCTGCTACTTGCATTTCGAGTAATGAGTTGGATCGAAGCCCAGGTTATATGATAAAGTTCTTCTAATAATAAGGATGTATTGCATTTTAAGTCAGCAACCTAATTCTCAGATAATTATTCTCCTAGTTAATTAAAAAGGAACCCAACTGTTGTGAATAATTGAAAGGAAACTTTGAACTTTAGAAAAGTGAAATAAAGTCGGGGAAAATACTATAATTAATTAAGGGGTCATTCAATGTCAGAAAGGAACAAGTTAGCAATTCTGGCTTCAATACTTCATCAAACTCCCATCCCCAGACGCTGCCCCCATTTGGTTTTGGTCACCGTCGCACATATATTTTGGTTCGAACTCTTGTATCTTAGAGAAATAAAAGACCACTAAAGACTTGCATCTTTTAAACGTACTCTTCCATGCAATGTGGGCATGGCTGGAAACGCCAGTATTTGTCTCCCCTCCCTTATTGCCCTTGAACTGAGTGTTTTGCTCGGCCATTTTGGAGAGCCATTGCTGTGGGTCTGGAGTCACATGTGGGCCAGGTCAGGTAAGGACGGCGGATTTCCTTCCCGAGAGGGACGTTAGTGAACCAGATGGGTTTCTACTGCAACCAATGGTCGCTGTCATGGTCACTGATACTGATACTAGATACTAGTGCACAGGGGGCACTAGCACAGGGGGATAAATATTGGCCAAGATGGGGAGGCGAGGATGGGGGTGGGGGGGGGGGGGGGGAATGACATCTCCCCTGCTCTTCCTCGAAATGACATGAAGTAAGACAGGGTAACGGTGCACGCATTCATCCAAAAGACTGCACCGAAGACAATGTAGCCCTCCCTCGGTGCTGCGCAAGAGACTCCGGAGTGGCACTCGAAAACCAATGACCTTCTGGTCCTGAGGCAAGGATGCTGCCAACAGCTGACAGAAAAAAAATAGAAAAATCTCGCGAAAATGATAAGAGGATGGGGCGGGAAGATGGTAGAGATTGGCAGTGCCCACACCTGTAAAGAGGAAATATGGTTCATGAGCTAGACCAGGGGCAGAATGCCCTTGCCCTTCCTGCTGGCGGGGTTTCCAGGCGCCCTGCTGAGGAAGACCCTCACCTCCCCCCCCCCCCCCCCCCCCCCCCCCCCCCAACAGCAGGCTCCCCAGCCACACAAAATGTGGTAGACATTGGTGCCTCCACTGGAAAACGCGCTGCCCCTAAGATCCCGTCCCCGGAAGCCGGGATGCGCTTGAAGATTAAATACATAAATAGCTGTGTACTCAGACATCATCAATTCCAGAAACAAAAGAGTGGCTAACAAGAGATCACCCCCCCCCCCCCCCCCCCACCACACACATATTTCCCATTAACTTTGCCCGCGCTCGAAGGTTGCTGGATACTTTGCTTCATTGAGATTCTCCACACTCCTTTCAGTATTCCTGGGAGGGCTACTAACAATATACTTCACACCACTGCGTGCCAGAAAGGAAAATAATGTCCAACATGTTTCAGTGCGAAGGAAAGTGTTCGTACATCTCTCAGGAACGTCTGATCTCATCGTGTGCCTGTACGTTAAGAGTGGTCGATATCCAGGACTCCTGTGCTACCAGGAATCTGCGGCATTGAAAAACGCCAAATTACTGTTTCAGATTTGAATGATCAAAGGGGCTATAACATGCACAACGGTCAACACAGTCAACACTTTTCTTTTGATTTTAAAGGGATGTTGGGATTTTATTCCGCTGTTTAAGCACTGGGGCTAGATGGACCTACCTCAGTGGCTAGACTCTATCTGCTCTTGTACCCCTCCAACTTACAGAGTGTCCAAGTGTCAAAGATTAATCTCCCCGAGCACCGCTGCAAAGAATAAAACCCCCCCCAGAGAAAACGCCACGTGCGGCAATCAAAAATAATTTTATTTCATTTTCTTCAAGCGGTTCTGTTTAGATGCTGGAGACGTGGGTCAGACAGCTTTAATAATAACAATAATAATCTTTATTAGTGTCACAAGTAGGCTTACATTAACACTGCAATGAAGTTACTGTGAAAAGCCCCTAGTCGCCACACTCCGGCGCCTGTTCAGGTACACAGAGGGAGAATTCAGAATGTCCAATTCACCTAGCAAGCACGTCTTTCGGGACTTGTGCGAGGAAACCGGAGCACCCGGAGGAAACCCACGCAGGCACGGGGAGCCCGTGCAGACTCCGCACAGACAGTGACCCAAGCTGGGAATCGAACCTGGGACCCTGGCGCTGTGAAGCAACAGTGCTAACTACTGTACTACCGTGCCGCCCCTGGGTGACTGATGGCCACGAGTCATTGAATCAGTTAATGAAGAAGCTGTTCGCTTTCCAATCCTGGAGGGGGGGTGGGTGTAGCAGGAAAATGGAGGTGTGGAGGGGGTAGGGTGCAGTGGGGTTGTTAGAGGCTGGAGGTCATATGATGAAACCTTCCAAGTAGCATCCAACCAGAGTTGGCAACCCGACTGACATTGCGTCAGCCTTCTTATTGAAGACTGTTAAATGCCAATAGTTATTCAAACCCCCACCTTATGTTTGGGGTGGTGGCCTGACACGATAATGGCGTCTTCTTTTGCCCTTCTCCCGTTGGCCACAGGATCTGCATTCTGCATCGGGCAGAATATTACAGGGGAGTAGGGGTGGAGAATGGGGGGGGTGGGGGTGGTTTGACGGTGGGGGGAGGAGGGGGGGGGACGCGGTTGCAGGTTACAGACAGCTAGATGACTGGCCCCCCTCCCCAAACTGGGGTAGAAGTCCCGTCCTCGGGAGTTGCTGGCCAATCTGATTGGCCAGATCTCCACCGGTCCCAACAGCGCCAAGAGTGCTTTAGTGGATGGTGCTGAAACTGCAGCCAGGAACAAGAATGCCCAATGGATCCAGGTCTGAGGCAGAGCAGGCTGGGGAGTGGGGTGGGCACGGCGGGTTTATTGCAACAGATGGGAAGGAAGAAAAGGGGGTGGGGTTCTATCTTGGGGAGGGGCGACCCTCGATCTGCAAAGTCCAGACACTTCCTTCCCAAATATATTTTTCAATTGGGTTGCCCACTCCCGTCCCCGTGTGTGCCCAACTGTTTAATCACACGGGCGGTGTATTATTGAGGTCAATCGACCTTTGATTTCCTATTTAACTATGGAGGTCAGGCTGCCCGCTGAAAACATGTCCAACGTGAGCACGTAAATTGCAGCTCAACGTGTCCTGTGGCACACGTCTGAAACAATAAGTGGTAAGTACTCCCGTAGTAGTGGGCGGGAGGACATGCTGTGTGTTTGATCGCACATTCACAAACAAACCACCTACACGTGTCACTGCCGCAGGTTTGTAACTTTGGCGTGGCTCTGCTTTGAACTCTCTGGGAGGCAGGGCCAGAGAGGCAGGAAGCTGAGGCAAACCCCACGCCCCTAATAATGTCTGAACAAATTAGCACAAGGGTGAGTGGGGACGTGCGCAGGGGTACGAGGGGAGAAAAGGCAGGAGGATGGCTCAAGTCATAATGCTCATGTGCAGGGCGGCACGGTAACACAGTGGTTCGCACCATTGCTTCACAGCTCCAGGGTCCCAGGTTCGATTCTCGGCATGGGTCACTGTCTGTGCGGAGTCTGCACATTCTCCCTGGGTCTGCGCGGGTTTCCTCCGGGTGCTCCGGTTTCCTCCCACAAGTCCCGAAAGACGTGCTGTTAGGTGAATTGGACATTCTGAATTCTCCCTCCGTGTACCCGAACAGGCGCCGGAGTGTGGCGATTAGGGGCTTTTCACAGTAACGTCATTGCAGTGTTGATGTAAGCCTACTTGTGACAATAAGAAAGGTTACTATTATTAAAAGATCTGGTGCAGCCATGATTGACGGGAAGTTCCGCTTCTCCGCGGCCTGGATTGCTGAGGCAGAGGGTAATGGTTGGCGACAGGCTTTCCTGTTGTACATACCCTCTATCGCCGAGGAACCCACAGTGGCGGGGGTGGTTGGGGGTGGGGGTGTCACCGTCGGCGGGGTCGGAAGATCCCACCGGGGTAAACAGCCAGAGAATTTCGGCCGACGGGCCGATTGGCCTCCTTCTGCGCCCTAACAATTCTGCGATCGAGCACCTTTGACCAGGTAAAACATGCCAAGGTGCTTCACAGGGGCGTTAATGAACAGAATTTCCCACTGAGTCACATCGTGTGGTCTGGATCAGATGAGGGAAAGCTCAGTCAAAAGAGTTTTTAAGGAACGGCTTAACGGAGAGGAGAGAGTTAAAGAGAGGTGGGAGTTTCAGGGAGAGAATTCCGGAGATTAATCCCTCAACAGCTGGAAACATGACTACTACCATTAGTAATTAGGTGATCTTTATACTTTTATTAAGCAGGTGGTTCTGATGAATATTTAGAGGTGGAAATTTTTCTTTAATCATTCACGATGTGAGAGTCGCTAGCCAGGCATAATAGTTATTGTCCAACTCTAATTGGCCTTGAGAGGGTGGTGGTGGTGAGTCACCTTCTTGAACTGCTGCAGTCTATCTGGTGTAGGTTCCAGTGCAATGTGAGATTGACTTTACGGTGTGGTTTTCGCATTACTCTCCTTGGCATTACTCCCAATGGACCCATGTCTCCCACTCGTCTTTGATCTCCATGAAGGTCAACTATCATACGTTTGAGACAAAGTTGGAAATTACAGCATTGGAAGTTTCTGTACACACTCTCGATCATTAGTTACAAAATTAACGGCAGTTCCAAACAAAGGTTTTTCGGCTGGGTGAGGCGATTGGGCATGAGGAAATCACCTGACAACAGTTCCAGGAATACATCCAACCAGAGTTGGCAACCCTCCACGCTATCACACAGCAGTCTGTTTGTGTCCACCAAGACCCCACAAACAGTAAATGAGGCGAATTAGCAATGAATCAGTTTTGTGGTTCCTTTCCGTTGCCAAGAGGCCCAGGGGTTCGGGCTTGAACCTGATCAGTGGGAGGAGCACTACCTATAAATCAGCCAGGCTCCACTGCAGGGGTGGCCATAGGGCTCAAAGCATGCTGTTAATCAGGCTGAAAAATCCTCCCTTCACTGTGGGGCAAAGGAACATGACAGTACACGAATGGGCGGCACGGTAGCACAGTGGTTAGCACTGCGCCAGGGACCCGCCAGGGCTCAATTCCGGCCTCGGGTGAGTGTCTGTGTGGAGTTTGCACGTTCTCCCCGTGTCTGCGTGCGTTTCCACCGGGTGCCCCGGTTTCCTCCCACCAGTCCAAGGTTAGGTGGGCTTGCCATGCTAAATTTCCCCTGGTGTCCAAAGATGTGCAGATTGGTTGGATTGGCCATGATCAATTCCCCCTTCGTGTCCAAACAGGTGCAGGTTAAATGGGGCTACAGATATAAGGCTTTGCGGGGGACTCCTTTAGGGTCACTTAAGGGGGCAATGGTGGCGTAGTAGTATTGTCACTGGACCAGTAATCCACAGGCCCAGGAGAACACTCTGGGGAGCAGGGTTCAAATCCCACCACAGCGTTTAAATTTGCATTATCTATGAGGAGCGGTTGAATAAACTCGGTTTGTTCTCACTGGAACGACAGAGGTTGAGGGGCGACCTGATAGAGCTCTACAAAATTATGACGGGCATAGACAGAGTGGATAGTCAGAGACTTTTTCCCAGGGTAGAGGGGTCAATTACTAGGGGGCATAGGTTTAAGGTGTGAGGGGCAAGGTTTAGAGGAGATGTACGAGGCAGGTTTTTTACACAGAGGGTAGTTCATGCCTGGAACTCACTGCCGGAGGAGGTGGTGGAAGCTGGGACGATAGTGACATTTAAGGGGCATCTTGACAAATACATGAATAGGATGGGAATAGAGGGATACGGACCCAGGAAGTGCAGAAGATTTTAGTTTAGACGGGCAGCATGGTCGGCGCAGGCTTGGAGGGCCGAAGGGCCTGTTCTGGTGCTGTACTTTTCTTTGTTCAGAATCAGTGGGTCGAATGGCTTCCTTCTGCATTGTAGGAATTTTATGAAAACAAACAATTACTCCCGGCGTTGCTCAGCAACATGGAATGTCACCCTGGAATGTACATATTATTCCAACAGCTATGCTCATCCAGGGGCAGAAGTGGGAAATGCTACCTGAAGCTGGACATTGCAAGGCTGGCTGCTTTTTAAAAATGATGTGGCACATTCTGCCCTTTGATAAATAAACATAATACCTGGTTGAAGAAGCCCAGTCCTACAGACTATTAATCCCCGCGCATCTGATTTCTTAGACGTGGCCGAATTGGTGAAGCTGGGCTTATCCTCAAAGGACAGATATCCAGGGGGTGGTTTAACAGAAGAGTTCAAAACCATGGAAGCGTTTCATAGATTATCATAGAATTTACAGTGCAGAAGGAGGCCATTCGGCCCATCGAGTCTGCACCGGCTCTTGGAAAGAGCACCCTACCCAAGGTTAACACCTCCACCCTATCCTCACAACCCAGTAACCCCACTCAACACTAAGGGCAATTTTGGACACCAAGGGCAATTTATCATGGCCAGTCCACCTAACCCGCACATCTTTGGACTGTGGGAGGAAGCCGGAGCACCCGGAGGAAACCCACGCACACACGGGGAGGACGCGCAGACTCCGCACAGACAGTGACCCAAGCCGGAATCGAACTTGGGACCCTGGAGCTGTGAAGCAATTGTGCTATCCACAATTCTACCGTGCTGCCCCGTTTCAGCGGAGAAAATGAGGAGGAACTGCGTTCAGCGGCATAGGGTCAATAACCAGAGGAGATTGTGTTTGAGGTGACTGGCGGAAAAGCCGAAAGTGGGATGAGAAAGCATTTTTTGGCGCAGGGAGTTGTTATGACCTGGAAATCATCGGCTGGACAAGTGATGGAAACAGATTCAACAGTGTCTATAAGAAAGAAAATAGATACGTACTTTAAGAAACATATTTACTATGAGGCTATGGGGAATGAGAATGGGATTGGAATTAATGGCCCAACTCAGATGCAGAGTGGGTACAGGAGGAATGGGTTTAATGGCCTCCCTTTTTGCTGTTCCATTCAATGGTCCTTAGCCCTGGTGCAAGAAACCAGCATTTTGACTACGGTGGGTTGGGGGGGGGGTGTTTCGCTCCCATTTCGTTGGGAGGGATCAGCGACACAGGAGCGGAATAACTCGCAAGATATCCAAATCGCGTTTCACACCGACGTTATAATACATTTACATCGCATAGTCCGGCCCTGAAGCTTGAATTATATCCCCCCCACCCCAACCCAACTGATCGCCCATGGTGTATGTGGTGATAACCACTGTAGATATGCAGACTTGCAGTAGGGGGATGTATGGCTGTACCTGTAATACAGGTTCCTCCGGTAAGCCCCTGCTGGCTAGCTCCGCCCACAGGGAGCTTGTGTGTAAATATGCGTGTGAGTCACTCAGACTCTAGTCTTCAGTTGCAGCCGGAGGAATAGCATCACACAGCAATAAAGCCTCGATTGAACTTGTCTCTCGTCTTTGACTGTAATTGTTAGTAACAGTGTACATCTGGCAGGCAGACCTCCCAGAGGAGCTCAGGGGAGTACAATGTTCGGGGGGAAGGGTGCAGGGAAAGGGTAATGCCTGGCCGCTACCTGGGCAGTGCCAGGGGGTCTGTGCTGGCTGCTTCATTGCCACTTTCCCGCCCTCTGCCAAATACAGGGAAAAGTCTGACCGATATACATAAATACTCCAGATCTATCTGGCTCTGGGCGAGTTAAAAGAAAATGTAAACTTTATTGCCTCGCAACAACTTGTGTTTATTTTGTGCCTTCGACAGATGTGCTCCACAGGAGTGTCACAAAGCAGAATTTGCCACCAAATCAGGGAAGGTGGCCTAAAACATGGCCAAAGAGTTAGGTTTTACAAGGAGTGGGGTTCTCCGTCCCTCCACAGAAAACCAGGGCAGCACGCTCCCGTCGGTGGCAGGATTGTCCGTCCCACCAGACGGCCAGCGGTGTTTTGCACTGTGGGTCGTTGGGAAAATCCCTGGGCGCGGGTGCGCTGCCGGCGTGACGGAGAATCCCGAGTGCGCAGAATCTAGCCCAAGGTGTCTGAAAGGAGGGAAGGCGGGTAGGGAGTCAGAGGACCTTGGGGAGGAAATTTAAGAGCTTAGGGGGTGGCCAGTGGTGGCATGACCGTCAATGACGGAACGATTGATATTAGGGATGATCAAGAGGTTGGAGTTCACTGTGTGCAGGGTTGTAGAGGCTGGAGGAGGTTCCAGAGATAGGGAGGGGTGAAGCCACGGGGGAAGATTTGAAAAAAAGGATGAGAATTTTGCGTAGCTTGACCCCGGGGCAATGCAGCTCAATGTCTGAAGAGTTTAGAATGGGATTGGTGGTAAAATTCGGGTTTCCAGGTTATCGCGTCGAGTGGGAGGTCGGAGTGGGGCTGGAGGTGTGAGAGATGCAGTGGTGGGAAATTGAGGCCGCTCTGCCCTGCTTAGTTGTGTTCCCTCGGCTGTCAGGAAGAGTGTGGCGCTAACAATTATACTCAAAGACGAGAGACTAGTACAATAGAGGCTTTATTACTGTGTGATGCTATTCCTCCCTCTGCAACTGTAGACTAGGGTCTGAGTGACTCACACGCATATTTATACACAAGCTCCCTGTGGGCGGAGCTAGCCGGCAGGAGCTTACCGGGGGAACCTGTATTACAGGTACAGGCATACATCCCCCTACTGCAAGTACACATCACTACAGTGGTTATATCACCACAAAGAACAACAAGATTGCATTCAGTTTATTCTTCCTCCAATGGACCCAAGATTGGAAAAACTAATAACCGCAACAAACAATGACAATTAACGCCATTTAATTGATACTGTGTTCAAAGTAATCGTCGAACCAGTGAGTTGTGGGACATCGTAATGGAATCCTGAAATAGACACCAAAACGGTGCCCCCGGCGAACCCGCAGGCAATCATTTTGAAAATGTGGAAGGCAATTTGACAGAAGTGGCTGCAAACGCCACCAGGTGTGTGGGTGGGGGTGTGGGTGATATTTAGAATCGTCCATGCACTTAAAGGGACAGACACATGAGAGGTGACAGGAGTAGAGGAGATTAGAGCAGAGTGGCGGGAGGCATGTGGAGATCATGAACACTGGTAGAGGGTCTGAATGGCCTGTTTCTGCAGTGGTCATCCTCTTACACGAATGTCATCTTTAATGACAGCTGGTCATAAATGTGCTTCTCTGTTTTGACAGTTAAAGTGCCAACTAATAAAAAGAATGATCGATCTGCATTTATATACCTTTCAGGACCTGAGCAGGTCCCTTTACAGCGAATTTTTGAGGTGTCATCACCATTGTATTTTCGGAAACGAGGTGGCCAATTTGTGCACAGCAAGCTCCCACAGACATGGTTGTGACAACGATCAGATTATTTTTCCTCAGATGTCCGCTCGCGATTAAATGTTGTTTCAGGAACCCGTGGAGAACTACCCCTCAGTCTGTCTGGAATAGAGGCACGGGATCCTTCCCGTCCACCCGAGAGGGCAGACAGGGCTTCGGTTTAACATCTCACCCGACTGACGGCACTGCTGGCTTTGAGGTGTTCCCTCAGTACCCTGCCGGGAGCCTCAGCCAGAACCCCCTGTGCCTCAGGTCCTGAAGTGGTGCTTGAAGCCACAACCTGCTGACCCCCCCACCCCCCTACCCACTGAGCCAGAGCTGACACTCATTCATTGATTCAATTATAAAACGTCTCTGCAATGCCAGCGTCAGAGTGAGCACCGTGCCAGAATCAGAAAGTATTTCTGTATCTTTTTTTTCCTTAAAAAAAAAGCAAATTATCCGCGATCATGATTTGGAAAATGTGAACCATTCAGCTTGTTGTCGAACCACTCCAGACACAGCGCTGAAAGCCTTGAGGAGTTATATATTTTGCCACAGTTGGTTAATGTTACCACTCAGGAGAGAAAACTCATTATATTCCTTTCATTCATACAAGGAAAGCCCGAGACTCAATAACAGGAGACAAACACATATCAATACAACAGCACGCCTGCCCGGCACCAGTCTCACTATTTGCAGCACGCTCGTGCCCGCGTCAGATGAAATTTCTGCCAATTATATCTGCAGCTAATGACTTTTAATCCACTGTTGCCAAATCGGGAATAGCTTTTTATCTTATTGGTTCCCAGCAACCTCACTGTCGCCCCGCCCCCGCCCAATTTGGAGTTTCCAGTTTCCTCCCTTCTTCCCCTGATGGCGTGGACCCATACCAGTACCCGTACCAGCCTCCCCGGACAGGCGCCGGAATGTGGCAACTAGGGGCTTTTCACGGTAACTTCATTGAAGCCGACTCGTGACAATAAGCGATTTTCATTTCATATTGAAGCTCGCTTCCGCGTGGCCGGGGGGGGGGGGGGGCAGGCGCTCTCGGGCACCCTACCCCGGGCCCTGGCCCTCGTACGGCCTGTCCGTCCCAACTCCTTACATTCCCGGGAGCAATGAAGTGGGAACCCTTCCCAGCTTCTCTCTGTATGTTCCAATAGCATCGAGGCCATTTGTGGCTTCGCTACCACCACTTTGGCATCGACCAGTCAAGTACGGAGTTTGCTCACCGACCGGGCACCAAAGCCATCGCGGGTGCTGTGACATTATAGAGGGGCTGGTTTATCTCACTGAGCTAAATCACTGGCTTTTAAAGCAGACCAAGCAGGCCAGCAGCACAGTTCAATTGCCGTACCAGCCTCCCCGGACAGGCGGCGGAATGTGGCGACTAGGGGCTTTTCACAGTAACTTCATTGAAGCCTACTCGTGACAATAAGTGATTTTCATTTCATTTTTCATTTCATTATACAAATGAGCAGCATGCGAAAAGTTAATGTTATGTTAAGCCTAGCCAGTAGAGGGAGCTAAGGGGCAGCACTATAAATTGCACGGGCTCTTAAGCTGAGGGGAGGAGTTCAGACTGGAGCTGAAGAAGATAAGATTCATAGTGTATTTCAGAGTTAGTTAAGATATAATAGTTATAATTAGTAGATAGAGATAATGTTTGTGAGTGTAGTTTAATTATTACATGTATGTTTGCTATTCAGAATAAGTGTCGAACTCAAATTTAGTAGTGTTAATAAAATTAGTTTAGTTCTTCAAAAGAGCTTTGTGCATCTTTGTGATCACTCTGCTTTCCATCCTGGACACCCCTAACAAAGGTCACCACAGGGGCTTTAACATGGACTTCTAATATAGGGCAATTGAACAGATATGAATATTTTCTAGAAAGCAAAACCATCTTCTTGGAGGTTGTCGAGTAACAAAGGTATTGACGATCATTTGTGTTCAGCTGTTTCTTGTGTTTCTTGAATGAAGTAGTTGAGACCCGTACTGGTGTCTACCACCCGACGATGGGTCCAGACCGGAAGCGTTAACTCTACTTCTCCTCTGATAGATGCTGACCAACGTGCTGGGTTTTCCCAGCTTCCCTGGTTCTTGCCTCAGATTCCAGCATTTTGCTCTTTCTGGTCCCTATCACGGTGCATTTCAGAATAAAGCCAACGTGGATCATTCTTGATTAGTGTTTTGGAGTGGGACGTAAGTACGGCGGTGTGCTGCACAGTTAGAATTGCAAGTTTTAGAAGAGACATTAAATCAAGGCCTCGTCTGGCCTCTCAGATAGATGTAGAAGATTCCATGGGCACTAAAGTTTGAAGAAGGTCAGGGGCGTCCTTCCCAGCACAAACCGCCATCACTATATATATTTAAAATCGACTAGATTATCATTCCATTCGTATTTGTGAGATTCTGGTCCAGAAATTCAGCAGTATCCATTTTTCAATGCCTCACTCACAGAGTGGGGCGGGAGGTCTGAGGAGATTGTGATTTTGGGTCTTTGAGCTCACTGTCATGAGGGCCAGTGCAGATATGGGAGTCTGCAATGTTGATGCTGCTCAGAGAACAGGCCCTGCCACCAACACCCTCATCTGGGAACGAATTAAAACAGACAGCACACAGCAGACTGCTAAAAGCCCATCATGTCTGCACTGGCTCACCAAACCAGCGTCAAGGCTTTAGTGCCACTCCCCAGCCTTTTCCCCGTGCCCCTGCACATTGTTTCTGTTCAAGTAATCATCTATTCCTCTCTCGAATGCCTCTGCGTCATAAACAGAAATTCTGGAACAATTCAGCAGGCCGGGTGATTCATTCATTCAGCATTCATGTGAGGCGGAACAGAGTTAACGATCCAAACCCAATACGGCTCTTCCTTGGTACCTGCCTTTTGTTCCAAGGAAGAGTCATCCCACGGGAAATGTTCCCGCCGCTTCTCTCGCCACAG
Organism: Scyliorhinus canicula; assembly: GCF_902713615.1. Taxonomy (NCBI): domain Eukaryota; kingdom Metazoa; phylum Chordata; class Chondrichthyes; order Carcharhiniformes; family Scyliorhinidae; genus Scyliorhinus; species Scyliorhinus canicula. The sequence goes on along the minus strand of NC_052147.1, from coordinate 12,129,529 downwards.
ATTATTTCCAGCATTTCCTGTTTTTATTTCAGATTTGCTTTAATTATGGCAGGGGCCAGAATTCTCCGGCCGCTTATTGTCAGCGGGATTATCTCAGCCCGTCCCCCCCAACCCCCCGCCCTCTCACGAGGATCCTGGTGGAGTGGGGTGGATTCAATGGGAAATCCCATTGACAGCGGCCGGAGCAGAGAATCCTGCCACCAGCGAATGGCACGGTGCCTCCTGCCCGCTGAGAAACACGTAGCCGGGAGGCGGGAGAATCCCGCTGGATTTTTCTGATTCTCGGATGGATTGGAGACCTGCATTTAATTTTTTTTTTAGAAACTATTTTATTGAAGCATTTGTAACTTTCACAGTGTAACAAGTTAACATTTCTTAAACAACCAAGCGGGCCGACACACTCAAGAACATTAAAATAACATACCCTATTACCCACCCCCCATCTCATACCCGACTCATAACATACCCTATTACCCACCCCCCATCTCATACCCTACTCATAACATATTCTACTACCCGCCCCCCCATCTCATACCCTATTCATAACATACCCTACTACCGTCCCCCCCATCTCATACCCTACTCATAACATTCCCTACTACCGTCCCCCCCCCATCTCATACCCTACTCATAACATTCCCTACTACCCACCCCCATCTCATACCCTACTCATAACATTCCCTACTACCTCCTCCCATCTCATACCCTACTCATAACATTCCCTACTACCACCCACATCTCATACCCCACTCATAACATTCCCTACTACCCGCCCCCATCTCACACCCTACTCATAACATACCCTACTACCCACCCCCATCTCATACCCTACTCATAACATTCCCTACTACATCCCCCCATCTCATACCCTACTCATAACATACCCTACTACCGCCCCCCCCATCTCATACCCTACTCATAACATACCCTATTACCCACCCCCATCTCATTCCCTACTCATAACATACCCTACTACCTCCCCCCATCTCATACCCTACTCATAACATACCCTACTACCCGCCCCCCCCATCTCATACCCTACTCATAACATTCCCTACTACCCACCCCCCATCTCATACCCTACTCATAACATTCCTTACTACCGCGCCCCATCTCATACCCTACTCATAACATTCCCTACTACCCACCCCCCATCTCATACCCTACTCATAACATTCCCTACTACCTCCCCCCATCTCATACCCTACTCATAACATTCCGTACTACCCACCCCCATCTCATACCCTACTCATAACATACCCTACTAACGCCCCCCCATCTCCCTCATACCCTACTCATAACGTACCCTACTACCCACCCCCCATCTAATACCCTACTCATAACATTCCCTACTACCTCCCCCCATCTCATACCCTACTCATAACATACCCTATTACCCACCCCCCCGTCTCATACCCTACTCATAACATACCCCACTACCGTCCCCCCATCTCATACCCTACTCATAACATACCCTACTACTTCCCCCATCTCATACCCTACTCATAACATTCCCTACTACCCGCCCCCCATCTCATACCCTACTCATAACATTCCCTAGTACCTCCCCCCATCTAATACCCTACTCATAACATACCCTACTACCCACCCCCCATCTAATACCCTATTCATAACATACCCTACTACCACCCACCCCCATCTCATACCCTACTCATAACGTACCCTACTACCCTCCCCCCATCTCATACCCTACTCATAACATTCCCTACTACCACCCACCCCCATCTCATACCCTACTCATAACATTCCCTACTACCCGCCCCCCATCTCATACCCTACTCATAACATATTCTACTACCAGCCCCCCATCTCGTACCCTATTCATAACATACCCTACTACCACCCACCCCCATCTAATACCCTACTCATAACATTCCCTACTACCCGCCCCCATCTCATACCCTACTCATAACATACCCTACTACCGCCCCCCATCTCATACCCTACTCATAACATTCCCTACTACCTCCCCCCATCTCATACCCTACTCATAACATTCCCTACTACCTCCCCCCCATCTCATACCCTACTCATAACATACCCTATTACCCACCCCCATCTCATACCCTACTCATAACATTCCCTACTACCCCCCCATCTCATACCCTACTCATAACATACCCTACTACCTCCCCCATCTCATACCCTACTCATAACATTCCCTACTACCGCCCCCCATCTCATACCCTACTCATACCCTACTACCTCCCCCCATCTCATACCCTACTCATAACATACCCTACTACCCACCCCCCATCTCATACCCTACTCATAACATACCCTACTACCCACCCCCCATCTCATACCCTACTCATAACATACCCTACTACCGCCCCATCTCATACCCTACTCATAACATACCCGACTACCGCCCCCATCTCATACCCTCCTCATAACATTCCCTACTACCCCCCCCATCTCATACCCTACTCATAACATACCCTACTCCCGCCCCCCCATCTCATATCCTACTCATAACATTCCCTACTACCACCCACCCCCATCTCATACCCTACTCATAACATTCCCTACTACCCGCCCCCATCTCATACCCTACTCATAACATACTCTACTACCCACCCCCCATCTCATACCCTACTCATAACATTCCCTACTACCTCCCCCCATCTCATTCCCTACTCATATCATTCCCTACAACCTCCCCCCATCTCATACCCTACTCATAACATACCCTACTACCCACCCCCCATCTCATACCCTACTCTTAACATTCCCTACTACCTCCCCCCATCTCATACCCTACTCATAACATTCCTTACTACCCCCCCATCTCATACCCTACTCATAACATTCCCTACTACCCGCCCCCCATCTCATACCCTACTCATCACATACCCTACTACCGTCCCTCCCATCGCATACCCTACTCATAACATTCCCTACTACCCACCCCCATCTCATACCCTACTCATAACATTCCCTACTACCTCCTCCCATCTCATACCCTACTCATAACATTCCCTACTACCACCCACATCTCATACCCCACTCATAACATTCCCTACTACCCGCCCCCATCTCACACCCTACTCATAACATACCCTACTACCCACCCCCCATCTCATACCCTACTCATAACATTCCCTACTACATCCCCCCATCTCATACCCTACTCATAACATACCCTACTACCGCCCCCCCCCATCTCATACCCTACTCATAACATACCCTATTACCCACCCCCATCTCATTCCCTACTCATAACATACCCTACTACCTCCCCCCATCTCATACCCTACTCATAACATACCCTACTACCCGCCCCCCCATCTCATACCCTACTCATAACATTCCCTACTACCCACCCCCCATCTCATACCCTACTCATAACATTCCTTACTACCGCGCCCCATCTCATACCCTACTCATAACATTCCCTACTACCCACCCCCCATCTCATACCCTACTCATAACATTCCCTACTACCTCCCCCCATCTCATACCCTACTCATAACATTCCGTACTACCCACCCCCATCTCATACCCTACTCATAACATACCCTACTAACGCCCCCCCATCTCCCTCATACCCTACTCATAACGTACCCTACTACCCACCCCCCATCTAATACCCTACTCATAACATTCCCTACTACCTCCCCCCATCTCATACCCTACTCATAACATACCCTATTACCCACCCCCCCGTCTCATACCCTACTCATAACATACCCCACTACCGTCCCCCCATCTCATACCCTACTCATAACATACCCTACTACTTCCCCCATCTCATACCCTACTCATAACATTCCCTACTACCCGCCCCCCATCTCATACCCTACTCATAACATTCCCTAGTACCTCCCCCCATCTAATACCCTACTCATAACATACCCTACTACCCACCCCCCATCTAATACCCTATTCATAACATACCCTACTACCACCCACCCCCATCTCATACCCTACTCATAACGTACCCTACTACCCTCCCCCCATCTCATACCCTACTCATAACATTCCCTACTACCACCCACCCCCATCTCATACCCTACTCATAACATTCCCTACTACCCGCCCCCCATCTCATACCCTACTCATAACATATTCTACTACCAGCCCCCCATCTCGTACCCTATTCATAACATACCCTACTACCACCCACCCCCATCTAATACCCTACTCATAACATTCCCTACTACCCGCCCCCATCTCATACCCTACTCATAACATACCCTACTACCGCCCCCCATCTCATACCCTACTCATAACATTCCCTACTACCTCCCCCATCTCATACCCTACTCATAACATTCCCTACTACCTCCCCCCCATCTCATACCCTACTCATAACATACCCTATTACCCACCCCCATCTCATACCCTACTCATAACATTCCCTACTACCCCCCCCATCTCATACCCTACTCATAACATACCCTACTACCTCCCCCATCTCATACCCTACTCATAACATTCCCTACTACCGCCCCCCATCTCATACCCTACTCATACCCTACTACCTCCCCCCCATCTCATACCCTACTCATAACATACCCTACTACCCACCCCCCATCTCATACCCTACTCATAACATACCCTACTACCCACCCCCCATCTCATACCCTACTCATAACATACCCTACTACCGCCCCATCTCATACCCTACTCATAACATACCCGACTACCGCCCCCATCTCATACCCTCCTCATAACATTCCCTACTACCCCCCCATCTCATACCCTACTCATAACATACCCTACTCCCGCCCCCCCCATCTCATATCCTACTCATAACATTCCCTACTACCACCCACCCCCATCTCATACCCTACTCATAACATTCCCTACTACCCGCCCCCATCTCATACCCTACTCATAACATACTCTACTACCCACCCCCCATCTCATACCCTACTCATAACATTCCCTACTACCTCCCCCCATCTCATTCCCTACTCATATCATTCCCTACAACCTCCCCCCATCTCATACCCTACTCATAACATACCCTACTACCCACCCCCCATCTCATACCCTACTCTTAACATTCCCTACTACCTCCCCCCATCTCATATCCTACTCATAACATTCCTTACTACCCCCCCATCTCATACCCTACTCATAACATTCCCTACTACCCGCCCCCCATCTCATACCCTACTCATCACATACCCTACTACCGTCCCTCCCATCGCATACCCTACTCATAACATACCCTACTACCGTCCCCCCATCTCATACCCTACTCATAACGTACCCTACTACCGTCCCTCCCATCTAATACCCTACTCATAACATACCCTACTACCCGCCCCCCCATCTCATACCCTACTCATAACATTCCCTACTACCCACCCCCCATCTCATACCCTACTCATAACATTCCTTACTACCGCGCCCCATCTCATACCCTACTCATAACATTCCCTACTACCCACCCCCCATCTCATAACCTACTCATAACATTCCCTACTACCTCCCCCCATCTCATACCCTACTCATAACATTCCGTACTACCCACCCCCATCTCATACCCTACTCATAACATACCCTACTAACGCCCCCCCATCTCCCTCATACCCTACTCATAACGTACCCTACTACCCACCCCCCATCTAATACCCTACTCATAACATTCCCTACTACCTCCCCCCATCTCATACCCTACTCATAACATACCCTATTACCCACCCCCCCGTCTCATACCCTACTCATAACATACCCCACTACCGTCCCCCCATCTCATACCCTACTCATAACATACCCTACTACTTCCCCCATCTCATACCCTACTCATAACATTCCCTACTACCCGCCCCCCCATCTCATACCCTACTCATAACATTCCCTAGTACCTCCCCCCATCTAATACCCTACTCATAACATACCCTACTACCCACCCCCCATCTAATACCCTATTCATAACATACCCTACTACCACCCACCCCCATCTCATACCCTACTCATAACGTACCCTACTACCCTCCCCCCATCTCATACCCTACTCATAACATTCCCTACTACCACCCACCCCCATCTCATACCCTACTCATAACATTCCCTACTACCCGCCCCCCATCTCATACCCTACTCATAACATATTCTACTACCAGCCCCCCATCTCGTACCCTATTCATAACATACCCTACTACCACCCACCCCCATCTAATACCCTACTCATAACATTCCCTACTACCCGCCCCCATCTCATACCCTACTCATAACATACCCTACTACCGCCCCCCATCTCATACCCTACTCATAACATTCCCTACTACCTCCCCCCATCTCATACCCTACTCATAACATTCCCTACTACCTCCCCCCCATCTCATACCCTACTCATAACATACCCTATTACCCACCCCCATCTCATACCCTACTCATAACATTCCCTACTACCCCCCCATCTCATACCCTACTCATAACATACCCTACTACCTCCCCCATCTCATACCCTACTCATAACATTCCCTACTACCGCCCCCCATCTCATACCCTACTCATACCCTACTACCTCCCCCCCATCTCATACCCTACTCATAACATACCCTACTACCCACCCCCCATCTCATACCCTACTCATAACATACCCTACTACCCACCCCCCATCTCATACCCTACTCATAACATACCCTACTACCGCCCCATCTCATACCCTACTCATAACATACCCGACTACCGCCCCCATCTCATACCCTCCTCATAACATTCCCTACTACCCCCCCATCTCATACCCTACTCATAACATACCCTACTCCCGCCCCCCCCATCTCATATCCTACTCATAACATTCCCTACTACCACCCACCCCATCTCATACCCTACTCATAACATTCCCTACTACCCGCCCCCATCTCATACCCTACTCATAACATACTCTACTACCCACCCCCCATCTCATACCCTACTCATAACATTCCCTACTACCTCCCCCCATCTCATTCCCTACTCATATCATTCCCTACAACCTCCCCCCATCTCATACCCTACTCATAACATACCCTACTACCCACCCCCCATCTCATACCCTACTCTTAACATTCCCTACTACCTCCCCCCATCTCATATCCTACTCATAACATTCCTTACTACCCCCCCATCTCATACCCTACTCATAACATTCCCTACTACCCGCCCCCCATCTCATACCCTACTCATCACATACCCTACTACCGTCCCTCCCATCGCATACCCTACTCATAACATACCCTACTACCGTCCCCCCATCTCATACCCTACTCATAACGTACCCTACTACCGTCCCTCCCATCTAATACCCTACTCATAACATACCCTACTACCCGCCCCCCATCTAATACTCTACTCATAACATTCCCTACTACCCTCCCCACATCTCATACCCTACTCATAACATGTCCTATTACCCACCCCCATCTCATACCCTACTCATAACATTCCCTACTTCCTCCCCCCATCTCATACCCTATTCATAACATTCCTTACTACCGCCCCCCATCTCATACCCTACTCATAACATTCCCTACTACCTCCCCCCATCTCATACCCTACTCATAACATACCCTACTACCCACCCTCCATCTCATACCCTACTCATAACATACCCTACTACCGCCCCCATCTCATACCCTACTCATAACATTCCCTACTACCTGCCCCCATCTCATACCCTACTCATATCCTACTACCTCCCCCCATCTCATACCCTACTCATAACATACCCTACTACCCGCCCCCCATCTCATACCCTACTCATATCCTACTACCTCCCCCCATCTCATACCCTACTCATAACATACCCTACTACCGCCCCCATCTCATACCCTACTCATAACATTCCCTACTACCTGCCCCCATCTCATACCCTACTCATATCCTACTACCTCCCCCCATCTCATACCCTACTCATAACATACCCTACTACCCGCCCCCCATCTCATACCCTACTCATATCCTACTACCTCCCCCCCATCTCATACCCTACTCATAACATACCCTACTACTCGCCCCCCATCTCATACCCTACTCATATCCTACTACCTCCCCCCCATCTCATACCCTGCTCATATCCTACTACCTCCCCCCATCTCATACCCTACTCATAACATACCCTACTACCCGCCCCCCATCTCATACCCTACTCATATCCTACTACCTCCCCCCATCTCATACCCTACTCATAACATACCCTACTACCCGCCCCCCATCTCATACCCTACTCATATCCTACTACCTCTCCCCCATCTCATACCCTACTCATATCCTACTACCTCCCCCCATCTCATACCCTACTCATAACATACCTACTACCCGCCCCCCATCTCATACCCTACTCATATCCTACTACCTCCCCCCATCTCATACCCTACTCATAACATACCCTACTACCCACCCTCCATCTTATACCCTACTCATAACATACCCTACTACCGCCCCCATCTCATACCCTACTCATAACATTCCCTACTACCTGCCCCCATCTCATACCCTACTCATAACATACCCTACTACCCGCCCCCCCATCTCATACCCTACTCATATCCTACTACCGCCCTATCTCCTAATTACCCATATATTAAGTTCCCTGTCCTTGTCTTACGCTACCATGCCTCCCATTTTCCTCCCCCCTCACTTTTCCCCTTCCATCCCCCCCCCCCCCCACTGCTGACGTTCAATTTTCCTTAAAGAAATCGATGAACGGCTGCCACCTTGGGGCGAACCCCTGAATTGAGCCTCTCAAGCTGAACTTTATCTTTCCCAACCTGAGAAACTCAGCCATGTGGCTGACCCACGCTCCTGACTTTGGAGGCTCCAAGTCCCTCCATTCCACCAAAATCCATCTCCGGGCCACCAGGGAGGAGAAGGCATCGGCCTCTCCCCCCTTCAGGGTGTCGCAAAGAATTGTAAAGTCGACCCACCCAAGAACGTGGACTCTTCATATCTGGGGGACCCCGTCAAAACATACTTGCCTGTCAATGATAGAATGGCGAATAGATCTTCTGGGATCATCTGAACAAGTCCCACTCACCCACAGGGAGGCTAAACCCCGCGAGGGCCGTGCCTTGTCTTGAAGTGAGTGCCGCTTTCTCTTTTAACTGTCTCTGCTTCCACTCCATGGCTGCTGCCTCTCTCTGCTTTACCTACTGAAGTGCCTGGTCTTCTTTCTCCCTCATAAGCTGAAAATTAAGAACCTGGGCTGAAAACTCGCCTCCAGGTTTCTCAACAAAAAAAGATGACAGAGGCAATATCATCTGTCAGAATACTGCGTTTCTTTTTTTTACACACTCTTCTGCGTCTACCCGCGGTAACATTTCTGAGAAATCTCGTTTCCTGGCAGCAGCCTCCAAAGCAATTTTGCCCCTTTCGTCTCTTGCGGCTATATTTCCAGCAGCCGCCACTGATGTGTTGGGTACTCTGGATCTGTGGAGAATGCGTTTACCTTAGCAGTGAGAGAGACAGGCTACCAACACTTATAACAGTACAACTCTATTTTATTTAACTAAGAGCTGTTAAACATACTTGCACTGTGGGTCGACACTATGTTAGATGGATTGAAGATCTATGCCTAACCTGACCAGCCTATACTGCTAGCACATGGTGGATGTTTGTGCTACTGACTGCGGGCTCTGTCTCTCTCAGAGGCTGCATCCCGAATGAACGGGAAAGCTGGTGCCCTCTGTCTTTATAGTGACCGTGCCCTAACTGGTGATTGGCTGCTGTGTTGTTTGTGTTGATTGGCCTTGCAGTGTGTCAGTCAGTGTGTGTCTCTGCACCATCATATACTGATGTGTATATTATGACAGCCACATTTCCTGCTCCCCTCCAAACACTGCTCTCTTCACACGTCCCCTCTCCCATCCCCCTTTCACTCCGTCCATCATCTGGGACTTTCCTTGCCCCTTCCTCGGCTGCGAGGCTGTCAAGCGTACTTTTTTCTCTTTTTTTAACCCTTGTCTTGGAGTCAGAGGAAAGCTAAAGTTCATGAAAACCAAATTGCGCGAGTCGAGCGGTTAGTAATTAAAACGTTCCCTGGATCGTCAGGGTCATTCTGAAATCTGTAACGTAACCTGGGAGACAGCACAGCAGGATTAAGCCTGGGATAGTTAATATATCTTGCATGTACATGCAGTGCAGGAATTATTTTAACTGGGTTATTGCAGGAAGGGGAATTTGATACCAACACATTGAGCATCCATAACAATAATATGATTCATGTGACTCTGAAGAGAATACTTTATTCCACTATCAATCATTTTGCAGGGGGTGATTGGTACCCAGGGGCAAATAGCCGAGATAATCCTGCTGTTTATTTTCTCCCCGGTGAGTTTCAGTCCTTTGATATTAAAGGTTTGAAGCGCACCCATCACTTTCCGACAACCTACACACTGAACTTAAATCCACGGTCCCGGTGTAAGGACTGGGAATAATCTATTCTGACGAGTAAATGGTCCTGTATAGTTTCCCCGCCATTTGCGGTTATTTAAGACGACGGGTGCGATTTCCCAGCTCTTCCTAGCATGTTTACCGGCGGCACAGGCAGCTCTCCACTGGTTGTTTTCCACCGATATCTATGGCGTTTTGCGTAACCCTCTGTCCTACCATTAGTGAACCAGCAGCAGTGGCGGGGGGGGGGGGGGGGGGGTTGACTTTAGCAGGACCGTAAGATCCTGCCGATGGGAACATAGAACATAAAACATCGAACATACAGTGCAGAAGGAGGCCATTTGGCCCATTGAGTCTGCACCGACCCACTTAAGCCCTCACTTCCACCCTATCCCCGCAACCCAAAAACCCCTCCTTACCTTTTTGGTCACTAAGGGCAATTTATCATGGCCAATCCACCTAACCTGCACGGCTTTGTACTATGAGAGGAAACCGGAGCACCCGGAGGAAACCCACGCAGACACGTGGAGAAGAGGGACGGAAAATCCCACCCTTCAGATGGGGATCGGCACAGTGTCGAAGAAAAGTGCTCATTACCTCAGTGACAGGAACATAGGAATGAGCAGCGGAAGTTGGCAATTCAGCCCTCCGAACCTGCTCCGCCATTGAATCAGATCATAGCTGATCTCAAATCCACCTCCCTACCTATTCCCCTTTAACCCTTTTTTAAAAATCAGAAATATATCTATCTCCCTCTTGAAACCATTTAATGCTTCAAACTCCACTTCACTAGGGGGCAGCGAGTTCCACAAATTCACCACCCTCTGCGAGAAGTAGTTCCTCCTTATCTCAGTTCTAAACCTACCACGTCTCAACCTATATCCGTGACCTCTCGTTCTAGATTTCCCCACAAGTGGGAACATTTGGTCTTTAGTGTTTTATGTACCTTGATCAGACCCCAGGGTAAGTTTATTTTCAGCCGAACAGTTTGCTGTTCGAACCAAACCCCAAGTCAACACTCTTAATCTACCAACAAAATGCTTTTGTGCATTTTTTAAAAAATGGTTGCAGTGCAAAAGGCTGCCCAATTGTAGTAATTTATGGAAGATTTTACTTTCAGCACGATGCTGAAATCAGTTTGAGCAGAATCCGGGACCAGGTGGAGTTGGGTTGAGGGGCGGTTTGGGGAGTAGGGGAAAATGCTCCTGAAAAACACCAACAGATTTCAGCGAAATTTGTTCCCAACGGGCTGATTGCAGCCAAAGTGGAAACTCAAGGCCGCAGAGTGTTGACGACTCCACTTTTCTCATTTCTTCCCCAACACCCCCCCTCCCCCAGCACCCGACATCACCGACTCTCGCCAACATGCGATAATCGCACGCGAATCAGACTTTGTGATTGAGGCTGGCATCTCTTCAATACACATTCACCAAAAACCCAGGAGAGCTGCTCCTCCCGCCTGAACGCGGCATTCGCAATTCCTGATCCAGCCATCCGCGCAGCCTTTCCCCTCACTCAGTGTCATTGCCAATTAGTGCGGAATAATGGTCATTGCCGCCAAGGGATAGGGCGTCTGTTGTAAATGGAGTTGAGAGCGGCCGGGCCCATTGACCCCTTGGAAGCATCTTCAGTGAGGTGGGACGAAAGCTGCATCTCGCCGCCTTTGAAATCCACTCCCCGGTTAATGTGCGAAGCTGAAAGAATAATGCTGGAACCTGTGGCATTGTTGAATAATGAGCGTTAACACACACAAAAAAAAGGAATGTTTCAGATTAACAAGTGGAAATTCAAACAGGACATAGTTCAGCAGCAAGACAGAGACATGACCTCTGGAAATATGTTACGATGCGTGTCAGAGAACACAGTTTACTGAAGTCCCAGACAGATATGATGAACTCGCCTGATGCATTTAACTCCCATCACACAGCTCAATAATAAAATAATACTCAGGACGCGGTTCCTCTTGTAACCAACCCACATTAAAACGATGTCTTTCAAATGTGTTCTCATGCAAAGTACAAACACAGTTGTTATAGTAATGATTAATGACTGCGAAGAGCAGGATAAAAGCAAGTCATCGTGGATGTGGCATGCAGAGAGATAAGGTAACCAAAAAGGGCAACAACATATTATTTAGATTAGGCCAATTATAAGTAATGAGCATTCATAATACGAATTGCATTGTACAGGGAACATGCAGTAGTGACACATAAATTAGACCGGCTATCATTGTTAAGCTTTTAAAGGTTACCCAAATGGCAGTAACCACTTTCTAAAGGTCTCATTGCTGTGTATCTGAAATCCCCCCCAATGCAGGATTGTGCCTATTGTGTTTTGTGCATTGGAGATGCGCAGAAATGACACACACCTGGTTCTGTGGTTTGAACAGGATCGTTACGACAGTGCTTTCTGAAATGTCGGCTTCCTGGATCTCGCCGCTTGGTTTCAGTTCCTTTGTGGCCACACCCGCAGGTGGCACTCGCAGCACACAGCTTAATGAGCGCTCAGCAGACACATACAATCAAAGACACTGAACAATTGAACTCAGTACGTGCTGGATACCCGAGATCCCCAAAGGAGGGTTGTGGCCAAACCTTTCAGCACATTCGCTCTCAATGGTGTCTTTTGGAATTAAAGGCTTCCAAATTCCTCCGCTCTCTTCCCTAAGAATCTCCTTTTGTGTTGTAGGTCAGTTGAGCAAGTTGGGCCTACGTTAATTGGTGTTTAGAAGGGTCAAAGGTGATCTTCCTGCAACATATGATATGCTGAGGGGTCTTGGCAGCTCGGAGAGCCGAGGTGGGGGACCTCGAAGCAGGGGGAACAGTCTTGTGCTCAAGATGGAGATGAGGAGGAATTTATACTCTCAGTGGATTGTTAGTGTTTGGAATGCTCTTCCAGAGAGCTGTAAGCTGAGTCATTGAATGATGTTCAAGGTTGAGTTGGGCTGATTTTTGACCTCAAAGAACCAAGGGATATGGAAGACAGGCAGAGAAGTGGTGTTATGGCCACATTCAGATCAGTCATGATCTTACCGACTGGTGGAACATGCATGATGGGCCAAATGGCCTTCTCCTGCTGCTATTTCTTATTGTCTTATCGCACCAGCAACCCTCTTGCATCACAGCAAAATGGATATTTCTGATGCAGGGCACTGAAAGAATGATTGTACCGGACCAGTGACCCAGAGGCCCCACTCAATAGCAAGCTGTGGAATTAATCAAACTAGAAATATTCTACCTTCCTTCTGTTCCAAAAGAGCATCATTTGCTTTGAAAGGTTAACTCAGTTTCTCTCCCCACAGATGCTGACAGATCTGCTGAGTTTTATTCCAGCACTTCCTGTGTTCATTCCAGATTTTCAGCTTCCACAATGTTTTGCTTTTATAGTAGATCTGGTGATGTGTGGGTTAGCACCAAGGGGAAAATACATCTAGTTTTTGTGGTGTATTGAAAATTACATTGTGTGATTTGTCCACCTGAGGCACCATACACACACATGTATCAGCAGAGTGAGTCTGCTAGGGAGACAATAATGAGTTATAAAGGATTCTGGTGTAACAGTTCATGTAGTTCCAAATTTTAAATGTCTCTGGTTGAATATATACTGGATATATACTCTCTCTATATACTCGATTCTTTCACCAATGGGAACAGTTTCTCCCCATCAACTCTGCCCAGACTCCTCATGGGGCCACATACTTGGATCAAATCTCCCCCTCAATCCTCACTTTTCCAAGGACAAAAGTCCCAACTTCTCCAATCTGTTATCATAACAGGAGTCTGCACGTCCTCCCCCTGTGTGCATGGGTTTCCTCCGGGTGCTCCGGTTTCCTCCCACAGTCCAAAGATGTGCGGGTTAGGTGGATTGGCCATGCTAAATTGCCCGTAGTGTCCTAATAAAAAAGTAAGGTTAAGGGGGGGGGGGGGGGGGGGGGGGGGGGGCGGGGGGATTGTTGGGTTACGGGTATAGGGTGGATATGTGGGTTTGAGTAGGGTGATCATGGCTCGGCACAACATTGAGGGCCGAAGGGCCTGTTCTGTGCTGTACTGTTCTATGTTCTATGTTCTATGTTAACAGAAGTTCTTCAGCCTTGCAACCATTGCACGCATGCACAAACAAACACATGCACACACATACACATAAACACAGAGACAAACACATGAATATGCATACACACGAACACAATCACGCGCCACATAACTGCACACACACTCACACAAATGCATACACACACTCACAAACACACACTCACACACACAAACACAATCACACACACACAATCACATGCACACACAAACACACACACACACAAACAATCACGCACACACCTCAACACACACACGCACACACAATCACATACACACACAAACTCACACACAAGTCCAATCACACACAAACACAATCACATGCACACATAACCGCACACACATAACCGCACACACTGACACACACACAATCACACTGACACACACACAATCACACTGACACACACACAATCACACTGACACACGCACACAATCACACACAAACAGTTGCCTGGAGACTTTCAGCAATAGGAAGGTAAGTATGACCACATACACCTACAAATCATTATTTATGGTGTGTGGGAAGCCTGTCATCAAAGATAACTTGGAGTACACAAATGATGGACTGTGAACGCCTCCTTTAATGCGTTCCTGTATTGTCTGAATTAGTGGAATCATTAAGTGTTGTGTCATATGTATAATAAAGAAAAGTTTGGAATTTTTATCGGTTTGCTGAAATGTTACGCGGCTTTATTTTTTCCCCCCATCTTGTTTCTCAGGGGCCATCTATAAATGTCATGAGTGAATGCATCAAGAGAGTGTAGGCCTGTGGAGGATGGCCAATCATTGTACACGTATGCATCAATCATAAATTAAAATGCATGCTGCACTCATTTCCCGTCATTGTTAACCTTGTTCCCTCGATCAATCTTTCTATCACGCTTTACCGTGCCGCTCGTTAGGGTCCACAAGGTCCACAGTTTAGGGAGGTGGTAGTGCAGCGGTATGTTCATTAGGCTAGTAGTTCAGAGTCCCAGGGTAATGCTCTGGGGACCCGGTTTCGAATCTCACCATGGCAACTAGCGAAAGTTGAATTCAATAAAAATCTGGGATTAGAAGTCCAATGATAACTGCAAAGCCATTGTCGATTGTTGTAAAAACCCATCTGGTTCACTAATGCCCTTTAAGGAAGGAAAACTTTCACCCTTTGTTAGTCGGGTCTACATGTGATTCCCGATCCACAGCAATGTGGTTGACTCTTGGATGGCCTCGCAAGCCACTCAATTCAAGGGCAATTCGGGGTGGGCAATAAATGCTGGCCCAGCATTTATTGAATGAAAAAAATGATTTTAGGCTTCTGACTTAAGGTGACACATACGGTGTTTTGGAAACAGTTCAGTGAAGGTTTACTAGGTTGATTCCTGGGGTGAAGGGGTTGACTCCTGAGGAAGGTTTGAGCAGGAGTTTAGAAGAATGAGAGGCGACCTTACTGAAACATGAGAGACTCTGGGGGGAGCCTTGATAGGGTAAATGCTGAGAGGATGCTGACCCTCACTGGGGAAATCTAGAACTTGGGGGCACAGTTTCTGAACAAGGCAGAGTTGCGGAGGAACTTATTCTCTCGGAGGGTCATTCACCTGTGGAATTCCCTCCCGCAGAGACGAGTGTAGGTTGATTCGTTGAAAAGATTGAAGGCTGAGTTGGACATATTTTTGATCGACAAGGCAGCCTGCAGGAAAGTTACGGCCATCATCAGATCACCAATCATATTGAATGGTGGAGCATACGCCAGGGGCAGGATGGCCTAGTCTTGCTCTTGCTCCCATCTCTTATGATGTTATGATCACCCCTAACGTTCTTAAAAAAAGGAACCTTTGACCTTCAACTCACTTGGGGGAGCTGGCATGGATGATGTGCGAGCAGGGGAGACGGTGACATAGTGGTATTGCCACTGGACTGGTAATCCATAGACCCAGGGTAAGCTCCAGGGATCCGGGTTCAAATCCCACCACGGCAGAAGGTGAAATTTGAATTAATTTAAAAATCTGGAGTTGAAAGTCTAATGATGACCATGAAACCATTATTAAAAAAAAAAAATCTGGTTCATGAAGGTCCTTGAGGGGAAGGAAATCTGCCATCCTTATGACTCCTACATGTGACTCCAGACCCACACAGCAATGTTTCATAGAATTTACAGTGCAGAAGGAGGCCATTCAGCCCATCGAGTCTGCACCGGCTCTTGGAAAGAGCACCCTAACCGAGGTCAACACCTATGTGATTGACTCTGAAACGGTCTGGCAAAACACTCAGTTCAAAGAGAATTAGGGATGGGCATAAATGCTGGCCCAGACACCCACATCCGCTGTATGAATAAAAAAAAAAGATCCATCAATTCATTTGACAGCCTGTCCATGATAGAGAAAGACTTGCCTTTCTACAGTGCCCTTTTCAACCTCCATATTCTCAAAGGCACTTTGCAGCCAATGACGTGTTGTAACGTAGGAAACACAACGGCCAGTTTTTACACAGCAAGCCCCCAGAAGCAAATCCTTTGGCATTGACCAGATAGTGGAATTGATTGAGGGATACCTATTGGTCAGGACGCCAGGGGCGAACTCATCTGCTTTCTATCTCTAACTAGCTTTACTTGTAATACTTTAGAGTCTGTCAAAAAGAAAGGAAGCAAGGCAGTCTTTTTATGCTGGCTGCTTCTCAGTAGGAGATGAGAACCCGCAAGTACTGCGGATTCCTTCAATTGAGCAATTAGATTTGCTGGTCTTAAAGAAATGGAAGCCCCTTTAAACAGTGCTGTAACCGCGTGGCAGAATGATACCTTGTGCATTACATAGTACAATAAGGAACATATCTCCAGCGAGGAAAGTGGGTTCAAAGGGGGTATTATCTAAACCTTTAAAATGTTTTTTAAAAAAGGGCATCATGTGGCGTAGTTAGTTAGCACTGGGACTATGGCGCTGAGGACCCGGGTTCATATCCCAGCCCTGGGTCACTGTCCATGTGGAGTTTACACATTCTCCCCCTGTCTGCGTGGGTTTCACCCCCACAACCCAAAAGATGTGCAGGTTCAGTGGATTGGCCACACTAAATTGCCCCTTCATTGGAAAACAAAATTGGGTATTCTGAACTTTAAAAAAATGTTTTAAAAAAAGAACGAACATGTACACAACTCCTAATCTCACTTTCCCAAAATGTCCCAAAACACAAGACTTGCTCTGGATTACTGTCTGAAATGCCGTCGTGTTCACTACCCCGGAGAATACCGCAGCCATTTTGGGAATCACAATATCAAATACATAGCAATGCGCTGAATGACCAGTTGAGCCTTTTTTAGCGAACAGCGATACTTGAGGCCGAAATATCGACTAAGACACTGGTGGAACTCTTTGCTGTTCTTGTCGCCTTCCTCCCACCACTGGCATTTTCCCAGCGGTGGGGTAGGTGAAGCACGCCCGCTTCCCTTAAGCTAATTGAAGCTCTTAATGGCCAATTAATGGTCACTCAAGAGGCTCTTCTTGCTCCTCTCGGTACTTTACCAGAGGCAAACGGGCACTTCATCATGTGAAGAGACCAGGTGTATGCCTTGTACTCCAATAGGCCCACTGCGATGTGCCTCCTGATCAGACTCCCTGTGGCTCATAGAGTCATAGATGTTTCCAGCATGGTAACAGGCCCTTCGGCCCAGCTTGTCCATGCCGCTCAATTTCTATCACTAAGCTAGTCCCACTTGCCCGCATTTGGCCCATATCCCTCTATACCCACCCTGCCCATCTAACTGTCTAACTGTTTTTTAAAGGAAAAAATTGTATCCGCCTCTACCACTACCTCTGGCAGCTCGTTCCAGATGCTCACCACCCTCTGTGTGAAGAAATTTCCCCTCTGGTCTCTTTTGTATCTCTCCCCTTAAACATATGCCCTCTAGTTCCAGATTCCTCTATCTTTGGGAAAAGATGCCGACTATCTACGCTATCTATGCTCCTCGTCATTTTATAGACCTCTATAAGAACATAAGAACTAGGAGCAGGAGTCGGCCATCTGGCCCCTCGAGCCTGCTCCACCATTCAATGAGATCATGGCTGATCTTTTGTGGACTCAGCTCCACTTCCCGGCCCGAACACCATAACCCTTAATCCCTTTATTCTTCAAAAAACTATCTATCTTTATCTTAAAAACATTTAATGAAGGAGCCTCAACTGCTTCACTGGGCAAGGAATTCCATAGATTCACAACCCTTTGGGTGAAGAAGTTCCTCCTAAACTCAGTCCTAAATCTACTTCCCCTTATTTTGAGGCTATGTCCCCTAGTTCTGCTTTCACCCGCCAGTGGAAACAACCTGCCCGCATCTATCCTATCTATTCCCTTCATAATTTTATATGTTTCTGTAAGATCCACCCCTCATCCTTCTAAATTCCAACAAGTACAGTCCCAGTCTACTCAACCTCTCCTCATAATCCAACCCCTTCAGCTCTGGGATTAACCTAATGAATCTCCTCTGAACACCCTCCAGCGCCCGTACGTCCTTACTCAAGTAAGGAGACCAAAACTGAACACAATACTCCAGGTGTGGCCTCACTAACACCTTATGCAATTGCAGCATAACGTCCCTAGTCTTAAACTCCACCCCTCTAGCAATGAAGGACAAAATTCCATTCGCCTTCTTAATCACCTGTTGCACCTGTAAACCAACTTTTTGTGACTCATGCACTAGCACACCCAGGTCTCTCTGCACAGCGGCATGTTTTAATATTTTATCATTTAAATAATAATCCCGTTTGCTGTTATTCCTACCAAAATGGATAAGATCACCTCTAAGCCCCTATGATCTTTGGATGAGGCCTCCTGCCTCGGAGGAGTGGAATTAATTGCCTGGTCAACATAAAATTCAGGCGGGGCTTCCATGACCAGCCCATAAAACCCCAGAACTTTCAGGAATGAAATTAAGAAATACTTCTGCAACACAAATGGTGACGAAAGTTTGGAACTCTCCTCCCCAAAAGGCAATTGCTGCTGGATCAATTTTTAATTTCAAAACTGACATTGATTGTTTTTTTGTTAGCCAATAGTATCGAGGCATGTAGGGGAATAGGTGGGTTAATGGAGTCAGGTCGCAGGTCAACCATGATCTCATTGGATGACAGAACAGAGGCTAAAAATGGCCTCCTCCTTCCCTCTCCAAATGTGACCAGTTATCTAGGCAGTACGGCTACAAAACAATAAGCTATGCGCACAATTGGAAATGAGAAGGATTCTTCTGTATTCTCGAAAATGCGAGAAATGGTCACTCGGTGATACAGAACTTGAATGTTGCTGGAAAGAGAGACGTGTTGCAGAAGCTTTTTGTCTTGCATTCATCAGGACAAACGCAAGAATGCCAAATTTCAAAACAATTGTAACAGTTTGTCCTGGAGGAGAAAAGGGTGATGGTTGGGTGCCGAGCAAGCCGAGTTGCCATTAAGCTTCAACAGCGCCTGTCCACAGCAATATGCTGGAAATACACCGCAGGCTGATCAGCATCTAAAAAAGATTGATATTTCAGGTGAAGGAAACTAGGACGATCCGGTACTTTAGAGCAACATCTGGTGTAAATGGTGCAATATGGAGAGAGGCAGGTTCTTGCGGGACTTAGCAATGAATAAGGGCAGTTTGAAACTTACCTTTGCTGCTGGGAGCAGAGAGAATTGTCTTTCACTCCCAGAGATATATAATAATGGGACCAAGATAAATATATTTGAAAAGTATCGTCTCGTTTTCTATTTGATTGCAGAGGCTTCAGTGGTACTGTTCCTGTGATGTGCTGGCAATGCTGAATGTTTCGTAGCTAACACATCATCTTATTGAATGTGTTGAATACAGTTTTTAAAATACTCATCAGGCAATATATCTCACAGTAATACTGCTATTAATATCCCTCCTGGCAACAAGCAAATAGGTAAGAGGGTGAGCACTCAGTCCTGTATGCTCCCTGCTGACAGTGATGTGATGTTTAACTCCTGTACGACAGACATACACCTGTATCATGGAGCACCGAGGGCTACCAATGAGGCATTGTACTGTGGTGGGGCCTGACAAAACGGGGGTGCCTTGAATGGTAGAATTGAAGAACAGTCTTATTTTATATATTCAAAGGGTTTGATCAGATAGATACGGAGAAACTATTTCCTCCGATGTCAGAATCAAGAATGGGGGTTGGGCCACTTAGAAAGGAAACCAGGAAGCACTTCTATTTCCGCTAACTGAAACAGAAATCTGCATTCCTCTCTCTCATGAAGCTTTGGACGATGGGGAAACATTGGAGCTTTTAAGATGAGGTCAAAATAATTTTGTTAGGTATAGAACATACAGTGCAGAAGGAGGCCATTCGGCCCATCGAGTCTGCATCGACCCACTTAAGCCCTCACTTCCACCCTATCCCCCGAACCCCTCCTAACCTTTTTGGACACTGAGTGCAATTTATCATGGCCAATCCACCTAACCTGCACATCTTTGGACTGTGGGAGGAAACCAGACCACCCGGAGGAAACCCACGCACACACAGGGAGGAAGTGCAGACTCCGCACAGACAGTGACCCAAGCCGGAATCGAACCTGGGACCCTGGAGCTGTGAAGGCACAGTGCGAACCACTATGCTACCATGTTAGGTAGCATGGAATTTCTAAACCCCCCCCCCCCATTCCTAACTCGTCACGCTCTTCACACACACAGACAAACCAAAGGGAAAGGGTGGTTGAAAGGAAAATAAAAATAAAAGGATAAGGATCTCTGATGCACTGAGACAACTTACAGTCAATGTCCTTCTGAAGTTCAGGCATTTGGTTTGGTACTTCTTCCTTCTAGGCTTGAGATGGTTTTCTCTGGCAAGGTTTCTGCCTTCCCTGCAGACTCAGCATAATTTCAGGTTCACAGCAAAAGGTGTGCTAGTCACTCACTGTTTTCAGTCCAATAGTGAAGCTCTTCAGCAAGCAGGAGAGAGTGAGAGAGTATTCCTTTCACTTCCCAGGTCTAAACACTTCTGCTAAGTTCTCTCAGAAAGCACCACACAGGAAAAAAAATCACTGACCGTTGTCAGGCAGAATACTATCTCTGGCCAACCCAGAGATTGTCAGTTAGCCAATTGCACAGAGTCCCTCCAAAGCTGTTTCTTAAGAGCCACTCGGTGCTGGGAAATGGGAACAAAGGAAATAACAGGAAGGACTCTTACACTGCCCTCATCTCAGCTCCATTTTCCTGTCTGTCTCCGCCTCAAATTTACTCAATGCCCCGGCGTCCACTGCATCGGGGGAGTGAAGTCCACCGATTCATGACCCTTTGAGAGAAGTCGCGCGGAATTCTCCCACGGGCGGCTAAGTGCCGACGCCGGAATAAAAACGGGAATGTTTTACTACGGCCTCGGCGCCATTTCTCGGCCCACGCCGCTCCAGCTGCCGATCCCGCCCGAACCCGGCATCGCGGGGTACGCGCATACGCAGTTGGGCCGGCGCCAACTAGTGCATACGCAGTGGTCTTCTTCCCCGTGGCGGCCCCGACGCCAAATGGCGCAGGGCTGCAGGAGCCGGCACAGTGGAAAGGAGGCTGGGGGAGATCAGAGAAGCCGGTCTGCCAATCGGTGGGCCCTGATCGTGGGCCAGGCCACTACGGAAATTTTGTCTCTGAAATAATTTGGTTTACAGATGTACAATACATTATAACTAGTTATGTTAAATGCTACAAAAATATGATTCAAATGGGATAACACAAAATGTTTCGCATCAGAACCCCGCTCCCCCAGGACGGACCCCCCCACCCTTCCCCACCCCACAGGCTGCCCCCAGCTCCCCCTCCCCCGGGGCCGGACCCCCCCCCACCCTTCCCCACCCCACAGGCTGCCCCCAGCCCCCCCCCGGGTTGGACCCCTCCACCCTTCCCCACCCCACAGGCTGCCCCCAGCCCCCCCCCCCCCCCCCCCCCCGGGGTCGGACTCCCCACCCTTCCCCACCCCACAGGCTGCCCCCAGCCTCCCCTCCGGGTTGGACCCCCCCTTCCCCATCCCACAGGCTGCCCCCAGCCCTCCCCCCGGGCCGGACCCCCCCACCCCGCAGGCTGCCCCCAGCCCCTTCAACGCCGAGGTCCCGTCGGCTCAGAGGATCTTAGAACGTCGCCGGTGGGACTCGGCTTTTTGTTGACGGCCGCTCGGCCCATCCAGCCCGGAGAATCGGCGTGCCGGCCCGTGCCTGAGTCGGCACATACCCCGACCATGTCAGCGCCGATTCTCCGCACTGCAGGGAATTGCGTCCCTTTTTAAATCTGCTACCCCTCATCCTAAAAATAATGACCTCCCGTTCTAGATTGCCCCACAAGAGGAAACATCCTCTCTATGTCTACTTCATCAATCCCCTTCATCATCTTATACAGCTCGATTAAATCTCCTTACATTGTTCGAAAATCTAGAGTGTAGGCCTAACCTGCTCAATCTCTCTTCATAATACGAACCCTCACCTCTGGAACCAATCCAGTGAACCTCCTCTGAACTGCCGCCTCAAGTCAGGGAAGCAAAACTGTACACCGTACTCCATACAGTGCAACCTGTGGACAGACAATTCCCATCCTGTGCAGGTTAGAGAGAATCCTCTCAAATAATCGCTTGAGCCTGTGAAATTAATCTGCATGAATAGACGAGGGTTGCGAGGTCTGAAAAGTTGCTCCATGCAGCCAGTTTTGGTCTCCAAGTCTAAGAAAGGACATCCTCGCAAAGGAGACGGTACAGCGAAAGTTCACTAAATTGGTCCCCGGGCCGATAGGGGTTGTCCTATGATGAGAGGCTGGATAAATTGGGCCGATATTATCCAGAGGTTTGAAGGATGAGAGGTGATTCAATTGAAATGTACAAGATTCTGAGGACGGTTTGATTGGGTGGACGCTGAGAGATTGTTCCCCCCTGGTCGGGGAATCTAAAACACGCGGGAGTGGGGGTGCGGGGGAGAAAGAGTCTTGGGTTAAAGGGGCCAATCATTTAGGTCTGAGTTGAAGACAAATTGCATCATTCAAAGGATAGCGAATCTTCAGAATTCTCTATCCCAAAGTATTGCGGACGCTCCATTATTAGGGTTGCCAACTGTGACTAAATGTATTCCTGGAGGTTTCATCACATGACTTTGCCCCCACGCTCCAGCCGCAGTCGGCCAAAGCATCCATCCTTGTGACCACTGCCTTCCTCCCCCAATTAGAAAGCAAAAAGACTCAATTCCTGTTTGGATGATGTTCGACTGTCAACCCAACAGCCATTTTTTCCCCTAAGGAAATGACAAAGAAAAGATGTTTCAATATCCCAATGATTTTTCTCCAGGGCGGCACGCAGTAGTGTCCCAGAGATTGATCTTCAATTCCTGGAGACTCCAGGCCAACCCTGGAGGGTTACCAACCCTATCCATCGGTGGATATATTTAAGGCTGTGTGGGCCCACTCAGGGAATCGAGGGGTAGGAGGAGTGGGAGGGAAAGTGGAGCTGAGGTAGACGATTGTATTGAGTGGTGGAGCAGACTCGTCTCCTCTCTGCTCTTATTTTGGGTGTTCTTATGAAAACGATGTACCTGAGAACAGAGGTGAACGTGACAAAGTGGTGGACCCTATTTCCAGTTCAATATGTTCGCCATGGCTCTGATGATAACACTGTCACCTCCCAATCAGCAGCTTGTGTGCTCAAGTTCCACTCCAGCGACTCGAGTAGCTTCACCCCAGCATCCTGACCAATTTGCAATTCTCAACTAACATCACCAAAATCAGATTATCTGGTCATTATCACATTTGTTTGTCAGAGTTTTCGGTATACAATGAGGTGGCTGTATTTCTTACATTGCAACTGTGGCTACACTTCAACAAAGAATTGTCCTTGATTGACCGTGAAGGGCGATGGGATTGTGAAAGGCATTGGGCGCGATTCTCCGCCGGGTGGGAGAATCGCGGGAGGGCCGGGCGAATCACGACATGCCGCCCTGGCACCCCCCGCGATTCCCCCACCTCCCCCCCCCCCCAAAATGGCGTGTCGCGGAATCGCCGGCCCGGATGGGCCGAGCGGCCTGACGAACCTGATGGTTCACGCCGGCGCCAACCACACCTGGTCGCTGCCGGCGTGAACATCGTGCGACAGGTAAGTGTGGGGCCTGTGGGGGGGGCGGAGAGAAGAATGAGCACCACGGGTGTTCTCGGGAGGTGACTGGCCCGCGATAGGTGCCCACCGATCGTCGGGCCGGCGTCTCTAAGAGACGCACTCTTTCCCCTCCGCCACCCCGCACGATCAAGCCGCCATGTCTTGCGGGGCAGCGGAGGGGAAGACGGCAACCGCGCATGCGCGGGTTGGAGCCTGCCAACCTGCACATGCGCAGCTGGCGTCACTTAGGCGCCGCCATCGCGTCATTCTCGACGCGCCGCTTTGACGCAAGCGCCAAGGCCCGGTGACCGAGTTTCTCACAACGCCACTCCTAGTACTGAGGGTGGGGGGAGTTCACGACGGCGTTCCCGATGCCGCGCCGCATCGGAGAATTGCGCCCATGATGTCAATACATGTCTTTGCTTAAAGAACCACAATTGTATATAAAGTGGACATTGATGCAAACTGGCAAGGGGCAATGTTGGAATTATTCACAGTATTCCAGGTGAGGTCTAACTAGTGCCTTGTTGAGTTTTAGCAAGACAGCCCTCTTTTTATACTCCTTTCCTTTTCAAATAAAGGCCAACATTACATTTGCCCCTGGAACTACTTGGCCTGACCAAAATGTCAGACAAAGCTCCCATCTGCAACAACCATAGGTTCACACCAGCACTGACTGACTAAAACACTTCAAATTCAGAATGTCCAAATTACCTAACAAGCTCGTCTTTCGGGACTTGTGAGAGGAAACCGAGGCACCCGGGGGGCAACCCACGCAGACACGGGGAGAATGTGCAGACTCCGCACAGACAGTGACCCAAGATGGGAATCGAACCTGGCACCCTAGCGTTGAAAAGCAACAGTGCTAACCACTGTGCTACCGCGCCGCATTGTTTGGGGATGGGGGGTTGCTGCTGGCGAGGGTGGTAAAGTCGACCGAGTCCTTAAATTAGAGTGTGCGAAATAAATGAATCAGCAGCAGGCATTGCCATTTTAAGACAGGCAGCGAGTGCTGCGACCTAGTCGAGTAGACAGTGCCATAGTTAAATCCATCACTTACTTCTTGGAACCAAATTAGCAACGCAAAGGGACCCAAGGCACACCGACATCTGAGGGCTACAATTTGGCTTCAGATTTGGAAAGAGTTTCATCGGTAATAAAAATGGGGGTCACCGTGGTGTTTGATACAAAGGGCAAGAAAGGGATAAAAAGAAGGGAGAAATTATTTCTCTTTGAACTGAAGGAGGAGTGATTTTTAAAAAATCTTCTATAAAAATGAAAAGAGCAATTTTAAAGCATTGCCCTCCCCCCCCCCCCCCCCCCTTCCCGGCTTCACTTGAACTCGAGATATCAAGGAGGAGAAGCGTCGCCTTGTCGGATGTGGGTGTGCGTTTTCAGCCAGGATTCGCCCAATGTCAAAACTGTACAGTTCCTGTGGTAAGGCTGGTGGGACACTGGAATCTAGCTGCTAAACTCCATCGTCAGCTTTACTCTCGCAACTCTGCTGCAATTCCATCTTAGGTAAGGGATGACACTTGTATGTTAAGGTGTAGAATGATGAGCTATCATGACTGTGGTGTTCTTTGTGGTTCAGATCCTAGGGTGGTTGGCGTAGTGTTCACAAAGACCACAACTAGCTTTGGTATTGAACAAAGCTAAAGATTTATTTACACTACTTAATTGAATTCGACTCTTACTTCTATATAATAAACAGTTGACAATAAATGTACAATCTACACTCTTCTACCACTAATCTCTACATTAGTACAATAACTATAATCTGCTCTCACTCACACTAGGTTTCCAACAGTCTATTTCTTAACCTTCTCCTCACCACGCTCACAGAAGGCTTCGCATCGATGCTTTATATAGTTCTGCTTCTAGCTCCCTCTAGTGGTTTATTCAGACATAACGTTAACCCTTACAGTTATCACAATGTCACAATGACTGTGCCAGGTCTTGGGAAAGAGTTCCGTAATTATCCTGACTCCTGCCCATCCCACCCCCAACCCTCACTCTCCTGATAGTTACTGTTGAACTGCCCCCCCCCCCCCCCCCCCCAACAACACCCTGTCAAATAGTGCATTCGCGCTCGCCACATCCAGCGGTACACAAGTGGGAAAGGTGTGGGGTGGGCGTGGAGGGAGAACCCAGGAAATCAATCCCGAATCCGTATAGCTGGATCTTTGCTACCTTAATGTCGACGGTGATTTCCCCCAGCGTGCCAGGCGAGAATTAGTCTTGTTGTCGATGGGCCTTATCTTTATTTAAATACTGGAATGAAGTCCAGGTCCAGAAGCCAACTGTGGATCTGTGCTGACCCATGGACAGCCAGCCTGGGTTCCTGTTGGAGAAGTGTTTGATGGCCCCTGGTTGGCTGCAAGGGGGAGGGCAGGGGAACAAAACTCAAGGCATGAGGTAAATTTGAAAGCCATGGAACCCCTGGACAGATACATACGAATTAGGAGCCCCTCGAACCTGCTCCGCCATCCAATAGGATATTGACTGATCTGCTGTAACTTCAACCCCACCTTCCTGCCTATCCCCGATAACCTTTCACTGCCTTGTGAAGCCCAAGGGTCAACCACATGCGAGGTATAAATGAGGACTGTTGTTCTGTCCTTATGAGTCGCCGCCTCAGCAAAAAGGTTTGCCACTCCCGTATCTGGGGAAAGAAATACCGTAGGAATATAGACACATGGGACCTAGAAGCTGGAGTTGGTCACTGAGCCTGCCAAGTCTGTTCCGCCATTCAGTAAGTCCATGATCTGGTTCTGGTCACAGCTCCACCTTCCTCTCTGTCTCTGTAACCCATGGGCTTATGCAAAGATTACAGGAAGTTGGCATGCAGGTACAGACAATTGGAAAGGCAGGTGAGATGTTGACCGTTGGCCTTTATTTCAAGGGTATTGCAGAACAATAAAGAAGCGTTGCTACGGTTGCACAGGGTTTTGGTGAGGTCACGTCTGGAATACTGTGTGTAGTTTCAGTCTCTGCATTTCAAAAAGGATATATTTGCATTAGAGCCGGTCCAGCGAAGGTTCACTAAATTGATCCCTGGTGGGAGGGGATTATCCAATAATGAGAGACAGTAAATTGGGCTTATATTCGCTGGGGTTTAGAAGAATGAGAGGCGATTGCATCGAGAATCTGCAGGGGTTTGATAGGGCTGACTCGGAGAGATTCTTCCTGTAATTCAGGGAATTTAAAACACGGGGGCATTGTGTCAAGATGAGGGCCAATCATTTAGAAACATAGAACTTAGGAGGATGAGCAGGCCATTCAGCCCTTCGAGCTGCTCCGCCATTCATTATGATAAATGCTGATCATGCAACTCAGTAACCTGTTCCTGCTTTCCCCCCCACCATATCCTTTGATCCCTTTAACCCAAGACATGTACCTAACACCTTCTTGAAAACAGTTTTGGCCTCAATTGCTTTCTGCGGTAGCGAGTTTCACAGGCTCACAACTCTCTGGGAGAAAAGATTTCTCCTCATCTCAGTCCCAAATGGTCTACTCTGTACCCTTAGACTGTGACCCGCTGGTTCTGGACACTCCCACTCAGCAACATCCTTCCTGCATCAACTCTGTCCAGTCCTGTTAGAAGTTTCTCACTTTCTATGAGATCCGCCCCCTCATTCTTCTAAACTCCAGCAAATATAATTCTGACTGGCTCCATCTCTCCTCATACCTAAGTCCCGCCATCCCAGCAATCAGTCCAGGAAACCTTCACGGCACTCCCTCCAGAGCAAGAACATCCTTCCTCAGAAAAAGGTCAAAACCGCACACAATACTCCAGGTGTGACCTCACCAGGGCCCTGTATTATTGCAGCAAGACATCCTTGCCCCTGTACACAGTCCTCAGAGGACTGAGGCGAGGAGAAATCCCTCCACTAGGAGGGCTGGGAATCTTTGGAATTCTCTCTCCCAGAGGGCTGTGGACAATCTAAGGCCTTGGGATGGACAGGTTTGTGGCTTCTCGGGGGATTAAGGGCTTCGGGGAGCAGAGAAGGAAAATGGAGTTTCAAGACCAGCCATGATCGTATTGAACGGTGGAGCAGGTCCGAAGGGTCTCCTGCTGCTGCTATCTCTTACGTTCCTGTGATCAAAGGTCAATCGAACTCGGCCTTGAAGAAATTCAGTGGCCCAGGGAATAGGAATCCGCGGACTGATGGCCAGCTGAGAGAAATATTCCTCAGCTCCCCTTTCCAAAAGGGGAGACCTCTTATTTTTAAGCCGCACAGGCGAAGTCGTCTTTCATTTTAAAAAATTAATTTTTAAAAGATTGTTTTCCGTCCACGTGCCGAAAAGGTTTGGCGCGGGCGAGAAGGGGACTGATATTTGCCCCGTCGGTGGAGAATTGCCTTCAGTCTCAGCTGCCTTTTTCAATGCAGTCGATGACAGCAGTGAGGGGCTGCCTGTCCCCATAACATTGTGAGGGAGAAGTGTCGGCCTCTTTCAATTGAACGGCTTGGAACAATCATCAGCAGAAAGAGCACTGTCACGGATCAGCGGAGAAAGTGATTTGACAGCAAGGAGGCTTAAGGGAATATCATGGGGGTGGTTGCTGCGGTGGGCGGGAGGGTGGCGCGGTAGAGAAAGCAAAAGCTGGCGCTATTCGACGAAATCATAAATGGCCAATTCCCAGTTCACTCGGCTGGAAGAGGGGCGCTGGAGAATCGGCCAGTGCCTCATCTCAATTTTCACCGGCGCACAGGCCGTGTGGCCGATAACCGGGGACAGGGATGGAAGGCAAGGACGGATTCAAAGACTCTCCTCATAGTCCGGCCGCCACCTTCATCTGTGGTCGCTCGGTTCGGGCACCCGTGATACAACTTTCCCTTTATTCACTGTGGCGGCGTCGAATCCAGATGACTTATTTCCGACACCCTTTCCCCACCCCCACCATCACCAGCGAATTCCAGATCAGTCCTCGATTTGGTTTGGGAAAGTCTCAATCGCGCGTTTATGTGAAAGTATGCAGAGATATTCCACCACATCGCACTTGGAGGACTGGGCACAGTTGTGGCTTCCACTTTTGCAAAGAAGAGGCAGAGGTCTGTTAATGTTGGTGAGGATGATACCAGCTGAAGTGAGAAGTTATAACGATCACGATAGAGTGACGAGACTGGCCCTGTTCTTTCCCTCTAGAAAGGGGAAGGCTGGGATTGACCTGAATTTAACATCATGAAAGAGTAGACTTGATTCAGAATCATAGAATTTACAGAGTAGAAGGAGGCCATTCGGCCCATCGAGTCTGCACCGGCCCCTGAAAGTGCACCCTACCTAAACCCACACCTCCACCCTATCCCTGCAACCCAACAACCCCACCTAACTTTTGGACACTGAGGCAATTTAGCGTGACCAATCCACCTAACCTGCACATCCTTGGATTTGATTTTTCATGGTCGTCGTTGCCTTCGTTACCCATCCCTAACTGCCCTTGAACTGAGCGGCTTGCCAGACGATTTCAGAAGGGGAGGAGTTAAGAGCCAACCACATTGCTGTGGGTCTGGAATTACATATAGGCTGGACCAGATAAGGGCGGCAGATTTCCTTCCTTCCCTCAAGGGCACTGGTGAACCAGTGGGGTTTCGACATCAATTAATGATAATTTCTTTAAATTCGCTTTCGATTCGAATGAATTTTTGACAATTGATTGAATTTAAATTCCGCCAACTGTGGTGGGGCTCGACCCCATCTCCCCAGAACATTAGCCTGGGCCTCTGGTTTACTAGCCCAGTAACATTGCCACTACCCCCTTGAGAGAGCCAAGACGCTTCAACTTGTGGAGTCGGCCAAAACTAGGGGCTTTAAAGAAAAGATAACCACTGTGAGAATTCAGGACAAACTTCTTTGCTCAGAGAGTGGTTAGAGTAAGGAACTCACGACCACAAGTTACAGTTTGGATGGATACTTTGCTGGTCACCTTTTTGACAATCAAGTTTACGCCAAGCCATCCTTTTTTTGCTGAATGGGTTGAGAGATACTACATTCCTCCTTGAATGTGTATCCATCAACCACAGTCAAGCCCTGCTCCACGACCTTTGTCCGTGCTGCTTGGAGACCCCCGTTGAGCTGTGTCCAAGAATAACCCTTTTGCTCCATAAGGAGTGGCAGTGTTCCGAAGGCTAGCACGGTGAATAGTAAACATGATACAAGACCATAAGGATCGAGACTACTGTGCCATTCAATGAGACCATGACTGATCTGATATGATAATCCTCAACTCCACTTTCCCGCCTTACCCCCATAACCCTTGATTCCCTTAATGATTAACTATCTGTCTAACTCAACATACTTAATGACGCAGCCTCGACAGCCCTCTGCAGTAAAGAATCCCACATATTCATCACCCTCTGAGAGAAGAAATTCCTCCTCATCTCTGTCTTTGTAGGACCAGTGGGTGACAGCGATTATGGCCTCTGGTCCTATAATTCTCCTACAAGGGGGAAACAACCTCTCAGCATCTCCCCTGTCAAGCCCCCTGAGAATGGTATATGTCTCAAAAAGGTCAGCTCTCATTCTTCTGAACTCCAATGAGTACAGGCCCAAACTACTCAACCTCCCCTCATAAGAAAATCCCTCCAGACCCGGGATCAGCCTATTGAACCTTCTCTGCACTGCCTCCAATGCCAGTATATCTTTCCTTAGATAAGGGGATCACAACTGCTCACAGTATCCCAGGTGTGGTCTATCTCGTGCCTTGTATAGTACTCCACCCCCCCCCCCCATCTTTATACACCATTCCCCTTGAAATAAAGGCCAACATTCTATTGGCCTTCCCAACTACCTGCTGAACTTGCATGCTAGCCTTATGTGAACTCCAAAACCCTCTGAACTGCAGCTTCCTGCACACTCTCCCCATTTAAATAATATTCAGCTCCTTTCTTCTTCCTACCAAAGTGCATGACTCCACCTTACGGGTGGTATTTTACAGTCTGGTTGCAGCGGGGACTAAGCCAGAAAAGGCAGCGAGCCATTCGAACGGACTTTAGCCGGGCTGCAAAATCTTGCCGGTGGATGGGGCTGTAAAATTCCTCCCTCAGTTATTGTCTCAATACACAATGATTGGCAATCCCTTGCTAGTGAGGGCAAGTGTCCTCCATGAGTCTGAGGGTGGCTGATTGGAGGCCAATTTGGGATCTGCCAGACCCTACGGGACACAGGGCACCTATTGTCAGGTGGGATGCCTGGCTGAGTGTCATCAGTTTGGGTCACGGTGTGTTCTTTTCACCGCTCTCGCTTTTCCTCTTCCTTTTGTTGCTGTTGACGAGCAAAATGCCGGGGTCTTTCTCATAGACTCCGCCACGCTGTGTCAGAAAAACATCTCCAGGGAATCACCGATGTATTTGGGGCCTCACGGTAGCATGGTGGTTAGCATCAATGCTTCACAGCTCCAGGGTCCCAGGTTCGATTCCCGGCTGGGTCACTGTCTGTGTGGAGTCTGCACGTCCTCCCCGTGTGTGCGTGGGTTTCCTCCGGGTGCTCCGGTTTCCTCCCACAGTCCAAAGATGTGCGGGTTAGGTGGATTGGCCATGCTAAATTACCCGTAGTGTAAGGTTAATAGGGGGATTGTTGGGTTACGGGTATACGGGTTACGTGGGTTTAAGTAGGGTGATCATTGCTCGGCACAACATCGAGGGCCGAAGGGCCTGTTCTGTGCTGTACTGTTCTATGTTCTATGTTCTATTTACTGATGCTCTTGAGTTGATGGGACTTACATACTCCGCATTCAGAAGACCAAAGTCCTCCATCGGCGAGCTCCAAATGCACGCGCCCCAGACCCGGCCCCACTGCGGAGGATTCACGATGGGGGCCTGGAAAATGTGGAACACATCCAGCACCTTGGAAGTTACCTTTCACAGAAAGACTGGAGTTGACAAAGAAATCCAGCATGGGCTGAAATCTGGGTGGGGCAGCCGTTGACCACCTGAGGAAGCAGGTGCCACGGTAGCATGCAGTGGTTAGCACTGTTACTTCACAGCGCCAGGGACCCCGGTTCGATTCCCGGTTTGGGTCACTGTCTGTGCGGTTTCTGCATGTTCTCTCCGTGTCGGCGTGGGTTTCCTCCAGGTGCTCCGGTTTCCTCCCACAAAATTGTGAGGTGATTTGGACATTCCCCCTCTGTGTACCCGAACAGGCACCAGAATGGGGCGACGAGGGGCTTTTCACGGTAACTTCCTTGCAGTGTTAATGTAAGCCGACTTGTGACAAGAATAAAGAATATTATCAAAACTGAAAACAGTGCCAGATACCGTCAACCTTCGAACTTTATGTTGATTTTGTTTTCATCTTGAAGCCAATTTCACATCCACCTCTCACCTTTTATTTATTGTGCAATTGAAAAGACTCGGGGGAAAGAGTCTTTCTGTAAAGACAAACGCATTTTAATTTTTAGCTAAAGGTTACAAAGGGTATATGGAAGACATTGCACTCCAGGCACCAATAACATTGATTTCCATTTGTGCCCTTTATTTTTGGTTCAAACAATATTTTTGCTCCAGAGTGATGCTCTGTGAATGAAGCCCATATAAATCCATCAGGAACTGCAGAACAATGACTGAGTAATTGTCAGTGGCTGAAGAGCTGAAGTCACCAATGTCGGATGTCCGCAGACTGCCTGGCCAGAGAATGATCGGTCAGGATATATTTGGAAGTTACCTGAATCTATATGCAAACTGATTGTACAATGGTAGGAAACGAGCAGTGGGCAGAGAGGACAGGCCCCGAAAACGCTGTAGATAGGAGATAATACAGACAAAGTTTGAAGTGACGGGCGGTACGGTGGCACAGAGGTTAGCACTGCTGCTTCACAGCGCCGAGGACCGTGGTTCGATCCTGGTCCCGGGTCACCGTCCGTGTGGAATTTGCACATTCTCCCAGTGTCTGTGTGGGTCTCGCACCCCCCCCCCCCCACCCCCCACAGCCCAAAAAGATGTACAGGGTACGTGGATTGGCCACGCTAAATTGCCCCTTAATTGGAAATTTTTAAAAAAGATTGAAGTGGCGAATGGCCATCGAGGCAGATTTAGGAGGCAATAAATAAAATTAGCAAAATAAATATTGATTGTGAAGTCCATTTTACTTAATACATCTAGAAAAAGTAGGTCAGCTGTAGAGCCACCAAGAGGGTGCAGGATGAATGGCTTGCCAACTGATGTTGGGTGTAATCCTGGAGACTTCATCACATGATCTCCTGCCTCCGCCACGTCTCCCTCCATACTCCCGCTCCTGGTCACCTGACGTGTCTGGCCACGCGTCTTCACACAACCGACTTGAAAACAGACTCTTCCGTGCCCTAATAGATCATTTCCGACTCTCGGTCAGCACAGTGGTTAGCACTGTTGCCTCACAGCTCCTGGGTCCCAGGTTGGATTCCTGGCTTGGGTGACTGTCTTTGCGGAGTCTGCATGTTCTCTCCGTGTCTGCGTGGGTTTCCTCCGGGTGCTCCGGTTTCCTCCCACAAGTCCCGAAAGACGTGCTGTTGGGTGAATTGAACATTCTGAATTCTCCCTCTGTGCACCCGAACAGCACGTCTTTTGGAAACCGGAGCACCCGGGGGAAACCCACGCAGACACGGGGAGGACGTGCAGACTCTGCACAGACAGTGATCCAAGTCGGGACTCGAACCTGGAACCCTGGAGCTGTGAAACAACAGTGCTAACCAATGTGCTACCGTGCTGCCCAAAAGTACTCCATTGGCTTCAAAAGTACTTCATCGGCTATGAACTGCTTTGGGATGTCCTTTCATCATAAAAGGTAAAAATGTAAATCCTTGTTTTTACCTCACCCGCCATAACCCTCCATCCCTTGTTGCCCCATTAGCCTCTCTGTAAATGTGTCCATATTGTCCATCCTTGTAATAGCGAGTTCCACATTCTCACCACTCTGCGGGTTAAGAGGTTTCTCCTGAACTTGTTAATGAACAGACAGACATACGAAAAAGGAGCAGGAGGAGGCCATTCAGCCCATCGAGCCTCCTCCGCCATTCAATAAGATCATGGCTGAACTGGCAACAGCCTCAAATCTGCCTCCTGTACCCCCCCGCCAAAAAACCTTTCACCCCCTTGCTCGCCAAGAATCTATCCACCTCCGCCTTAAAAACATTCACAGATTCTGCTTCACCGCCTTCTTGAGGAAGAGTGTTCCAAAGACTCACGACCCTCTGGGGGAAAATCTTTTGCTGTATCTCCTTTAGAAATGGGCGACCCCTAATTTTTAAACGGTGATCCCCTAGTTCTATATTCTCCCACAAGAGGAGACATCCTCCTCACATCCTCCCTGTCGAGGATTACAGTGATGCCCCACCCCCTCCCCGGTTTCTTAGAGAAATGGATTTCTGGAATATGCCGTATCATATTTAGCAGGTTGATGTTGGTGTGGTTACAATCTTAGTGACTCTACCACAAACACAATCATTTAAAAAAAAAATTCTACCTGGGTCTTTCACTCCTTTCAAGGAGCATGAGCAGCAATTCATTATGGTCATCTGTATCGAGGGCAGGAGTGAATTGGGAGGTTGCGAAAACACCTGAAGATGTACCCCAGTGAGTTGTTGCACTGCCTGCGGCCTCTCTGCCAAGGCTGAATGAGTACAACACGTACTGTCTGTCTATTTTACAAGAGCAGGCGATTGTGTTTTAAATATGTCTTTGGTCAGCTTGCCATTAACACTGTGTGTGTGTTCTAAACAAGGGGAACGAGCTGCTCTGCAACCGGTGAAATATCTCTTCCCTCCAGTGGTTTGTTCACAGTGGGAAGGGAAATTGAATCCGGCTTGCAGCGTTGGCTAATTGATTGTGCCGGATTTCAGTAATTCAGTGGGGTTAAGCGTTTTCTGCCAGTAAGCCCCAGCCCTGGGAACTGGGCCTGCAATGGCCGCCTGAGTCTCGAAGTTGGCGGACAGGCCTTTTGATTGCCTGACCAGTTGTATTGAAGAAAGGACTTGCATTTATATTGCCACCTTCATCGTGATATTGAACCCAAGCCAACTGGTGAAGTGTGAAACCCGGCACTCACACTAGGCCAGGTCGCAGCTGTGGTGACAGTGAAATATAGAGTTAATAGGCAAGGTTCTCCCGCGCCTCTGCCGGCGGAATTCAACGGGAGGCCCAATAGATCGGTATTACGCCAGCGAGAATTTCCCGCGAGATGTTCAGATGGTGCTCACCATGGCGGATCGGGGAGGCCAGCGTGAAACTGGTTTGCATCCCGTTCATGGGATACTGATGAAGGGTCAATCAGAATCTTCCCCCCCCGCAGCTATGCCCGACTCTCTGGAACAGTTTGGCGTGAGGATTCTGGGCTTACCTGAACAAAACCTGGGGCTGCCTTCGGGGTTTGGAATGGAAGCTGTCAGTGAGTCTGGATCAACACTGCAGTGGGTGAGGGGAGCGTTCCGGAAGGTCCGTCTTCTTTCTTCGGGAGGGCAATTTCCTTTATTCAACAGTGTGTCAGTGATGTAGAATGTCTTTACAATGTGGCAGGAGACGTGCGCAATCAAGCCCTTATCGCCACAGAATATGGCACTAAACCCCCCCCCCCCCCCCGGTGCATAATTAATGATGTTAGGGTGGAAGTTATGGAGTAGTTTCCCACTGGTTCTCCCAGCGGGAAACACTCCCCTCCCCTCCCACGAGACAAAGGCGCGATTTTCCCACCTCTTCGCAGGTGCGGCCATTGACTCCCGGCTGCCGGGTGAATACAATGTCCAGGTATTGAAAGGAGCCATTCAACTCATTTAAATATCATTACCTGGATCACGCCCAGCGATGGCTCCTCGTGTCGGGTGACTAATGCAGGGTTCCGGGTTCAGCGGGAAGCCCGATTTGGGGCTCTCCCGCAATTCGCCCGTCGAGCCCTCGCTGAGCGCAATCCAGACAACGATATTTAAATCAGCCGTGAGGCTCACATAAATATCTGGATGCTGTATTTAACTGGCCGC
The DNA here is from genome assembly GCF_902713615.1 of Scyliorhinus canicula. Classification (NCBI taxonomy): domain Eukaryota; kingdom Metazoa; phylum Chordata; class Chondrichthyes; order Carcharhiniformes; family Scyliorhinidae; genus Scyliorhinus; species Scyliorhinus canicula. Next base: position 12,093,069 of record NC_052147.1, on the reverse strand, counting down.
TGGGGCTAAACAGCTGCAGCTGCAAGACCTCAACTGGGTGCCATTCAGCACTGGTTTCACAATAGTAGGCCAGGCGTGATGGCACCTTGCGGGGGTCTCACAGGCCATTGGAGCCCCCCAGGTGGTCAGGGACGGGCAAAGCTAGCACCCTGGCAATCCCTCAAGCACCCAGGTGCTGCCAGCCTGTCACCCTGGCAATGCCACCTGGACACACCGGAAGTGCCATGGTGCTCAGTTGGCACTTTCAGGTGCCAGGCTGGCAGTATCAAGGTGCCCAGGTGCCAGTTTGGCACTGCCAGGGATTGGGGCCTGGGGTCCATGCCCTTGAGAGGGAGGGTGATGGTGGAGGGGGGGACGGTGTTTGAGGAGGCTAAAGAAAGGCTGAGGGGGTGAAGGTGGTGTTCTGAAAGGGGGGGGGAGGTGTAGAGATCAGAGCAGCCATTCAAAAAGGCGCCCCGATCTGTGAAGAGGCAGGCCTGTTTGCGAGCTCAGCTCCCCAACGCAGGAAATCTTTCCACATGTGGCCTCAATGAGAAGATCTCCCCAAGGCCCCCCCAGAAACCGGCAAAGTGCCGTTGAATAGCGGCGTCAATCTCGGCACTGCTGCCACTGAGAAACCCCCGCCAAACACGCCCAAAAGCAGACTTGGAAACATTTCCGGTGAATCGTTCCCTTAGTCTCCGATTGACGAATTCCACCCACCTTCTCTGGTTGATGGCCTTTCATAAGGAGTCTGATGGTAAGTCATCAATTTGAAATGTTAAGCCTTTCCCCCCCCCATTTTAAAAAATGAATTAGAACACGCATTAGTGAAAGTAAAAGATGATTGCACCATTTTAATATATATTTATATGGATAAAAGAGACACAGAATGAAACTGAGATTGCTGGGTTAGGAGGTGCATGCATGTGATGTTTAACTCCGGAAATAAATGCAAATAAAGTGTGCAGAGATTGGCTCCAGTTCTATTCTTCACCAACAGGAATATAACCTGGTCGCAGATATATATATTTTATATGTACATACTACATATCTATATATAAAATAAACATTTAGTATTTTGTTTGGAATACATGAAGGTAAATAAATTATGTCAGTAGCTCGGAGAGAAAATCTATAGTATTTCATCAGAGCAATAGTTCATGTGATTTCTTTCAGTGGATTAAAAATTCTGTAGTTTCTACATGAATAAATGAATCAAATGCATGCTATGTTGTGTGAAGGTTAATATGCCGGTGGAGTTTGAACAGGAGAGAACATTCAAGGTTATAACGACAATCTCTTTTTGATATGCTACAGGGAGTATTCCCCAGGTAAGGATGACTGTAGAGAGCAGGAATTATTCCCGGAGACAATCAGTGATGGATAAAACACCAGGGAGGAGTTTAACATGGATTTTTCATGCAAATTGCCACGAGAAGGCTACATTGGATATTGTTCAGCGCAATGAAACAAGGCACTGGGAGGTTTTTTGCTTCCTTTCATTGAGATCAAGAGCGCAAATACAGAACAAGATCAGTGGGCTCTTCATACAGAAAATAGTAAATTTGACAGATATCTGAGATCAAAAAGTAATGGCTTGTTGATGAGCGGTAATAGAGGAAGAGAAGGACATTGGCGTCCTACTTTTAGAAAGGCACCAGAAAGCATGGGGTACATTTCAATCAACCTCTTTCAGTTCTGCACAGTCCAACCCAGGCATCGTCAAAGTCGGGGGGGGGGGGGGGGGCACAAGTCGCGGGTGGTGTTGTGTTGGCTTGTGTAGGCTTGAGAGAGGAACAGACACTTCCAACACAGATGAAGGTTCAACTCAATTTTATTAACTACTTCTAACTAACTAACACACAATGACTGTGGGTCTAAATGATGCTAACTTAAACTAGAGACCTAAACCTTGTCTGAACCAGTTGATTCTCTCAGCACGTGTTGTGAGTCCGTGCTGGGCTGAATAAGTTCCTGTTACACTCAGAGGCAGCACCCAGAATGAGCGGGAACCGTGGTGCCCTCTGCCTTTATAGTGTGTGTATTCTAACTGGTGATTGGCTGCGGTGTTTGTACATGTTGATTGGTCCCTGTGTGTGTCCATCAGTGTGTGTCTACACCATGATATATTGGTATATGTTATGACAGGCGGGTGTCGGGAGGGTTACGGAGCCGTCCATCGTGGCGCTCCCAATCGCGCAAATCCGCGTGCAACAGCCGCAGCAGCTGGCTTTTAATAATGTCGATTGCAAGCGGCCTTAAAAATGGGCATGGACATATTTTAAAAATGCCGCCACACTGCGCGTGTGTACCCACTCATCGGTGCGCATGCTCAGAGTTTTGCGCATGCGCGCCGATGAGCCGGCACGCATGTGCAGTGCGGCCGCATTTTTACAAATCTGGTCGCAGCCTTTTTGAAGGCCGTTCGCAAGCCGGCATTGTTTAAAGCCGGCTGCAGAAAGTTCGGGGAGAATGATCTGATTGGCTGCTTTCTGAACTTTGCTGCTGCTGAAGTGGAAGTCTCTTACTCCAAGAATGTTGAGTGATCCAACGATGGTTTCACCGCAGCTGTAACTTCAACCAAGAGATGTCAACTTTTTAAATCTTGGATTTTTAAACATTCCAAAACAAAGTGCCTGCAGGTTGTATTTGGAAGCTTTATCAATTCATTGATTTTTAAGTGTCTTTTATTTTTTTACATTTTTAACTGTAATGTTTAGGTGAAATGTGGTGAACCTCCAATTTCTAGAGGATGAAAACATTTTCAGTTTCTGCATTTTTGTCCTGTGAAACTTTATCAAATAAACCACCCCCCCCCCCTGCGGCGACTGTTGCCGTGAATTTGCAAAATCGGAGACACAGAAGATTTAAAAAAAATTCTATGTAATCTTCCTGCTGGAAGGGAGGCAAAGAGCAGGTCACACACCCCCCCCCCCCCCCCCCCCCCCCCCCGGCCATTTGGCATCACGTGCTTTGGGCGCAATTGCGATTCTGCTATTTTGTCAGCAGAAAACAAGGTAAGAGAAAATGGTGGGTCGCGAAGGTCAGCCGGCGTGGACCGCGAAGGTCAGGCAGCGTGGGCTGCGAAGGTTGGGCGGCGTGGGCTGCGAAGGTTGGGCGGCATGGGCTGCGAAGGTCGGGCAGCGTGGGCTGCGAAGGTCGGGCGGCATGGGCCTCGAAGGTCAGCTGACGTGGGCCGCGAAGGTTGGCCGGCGTGGGTCGTGAACTTCGTCCGGGTCGCGAAAGTCGGTCGACGTGGGTCGCGAAGATTGGGTTGGGTTGGGTCCTGAAGGTCGGCCGGTTGGTAAAAATGGGTCCCCGGAAAAAAAGTTTGAAAAACACTGGTCCAATCCACCACTGACTCTACCATTTTGCGAAAGAGCAGCTGATTTTTCCCTAACACCTATGCGAATATCAATCCCTCATTCAACATGACTGAAAGAAAGCATCTGCCCACTATTACATTACTATTTGTGGGAGCTTGCCGCGTGCAAATTGGCTCCCTCATTTCCTGCATTACAATGGTGAAACACTGTGGAACACTGTGAAACACTGTGGAATGTCCTGAGGTTGTGACAGGTGCTATATAAAAGCATTCATTTCTTTGTGTTTGGTTGATGGCTATACCCAGACTACAAGCTCTGGAGTTCAGCCCTTAAACTTCTCTGTCTCCTTTAAAATTCTCCTTCAAACCTCAGACCAAGCTTTCGGTCACCTGTCCTCATATCTCCAAATATGGCCCAGCGTATAATCTTGACTCAATTGCATGGAATGTCAGGGGCTTCTGTAATCATAAAGTACAGGTGCAAGAGGTTATTGTTAGCCACATATAAAACATTAGTTAGGCCCCACCTTGTATAAATGTAGAGCTCAGGTCACCACATTACAGATAGGATGTTGCTGCACGAAATAGGATGCAGAGGAGATTTACCAGGATGTTACCAGCTATGTCTGGAAAATTGTAGCTGTGAGGAGAGATTGGACAGGCTGGTGTTGTTCTCCTTGGAGCAGAGGAGGCTGAAGTGAGATTTTGATGGGGATGAACAAACTTGTGAGGGGCCTGGACAGAGTCGATGGGAAGGGCCTATTTGGGGTGGCACGGTGGCGCAGTGGGTTAGCCCTGCTGCCTCACGGCGCTAAGGCCCCCAGTTCGATCCTGGCTCTGGGTCACTGTCCGTGTGGAGTTTGCACATTCTCCCCGTGTTTGCTTGGGTTTCGCCCCCACAACCCAAAGGTGTGCGGGTTAGGTGGATTGGCCACGCAAAATTGCCCCTGAATTGGGAAAAAAAATGAAGGACTAGTAGGGGAGTTGAGGAAAAGCTTTACACCCAGGGGTTGTAAAGGTTTGGAACTCACTGCCTGAAAGGATGGTAGATGTGGAAGATCTCATCTCATTTAAAAGGTACCTGGATGTGCACCTGGAGCGCCTTCACCTATAGGACTGCAGACCGAATGCTGGGAAAGTGGGATTTGGCTGGGCGGATCGATTTTCGGCTGGCACAGACACGGTACGTGGAATTCTCTGTCACCAAGTACCCCAAGATCCATCCTGTCCCTCTGAGCTTCCTAGTGACCTGCCGTTCATTACATACGCCCTTGCCCCTATTACTTTTTTTAAAATAAAAATTTAGAGTACCCAATTCATTTTTTCCAATTAAGGGGTAATTTAGTGTGGCCAATCCACCTACCCTGCACATCTTTGGGTTGTGGGGGCGAAACCCATGCAGACACGGGGAGAATGTGCAAACTCCACACGGACAGTGACCCAGAGCCGGGATTGAACCTGGGACCTCGGCGCTGTGAGGCGGTGTTGGCACACGCTCCAGGTGATGTGCACGCTCCAGGTGCACATCCAGGTACCTTTTAAATGAGATGAGATCTTCCACATCTACCATCCTTTCAGGCAGTGAGTTCCAAACCTTTACAACCCCTGGGTGTAAAGCTTTTCCTCAACTCCCCTACTAGTCCTTCATTTTTTTTCCCAATTCAGGGGCAATTTTGCGTGGCCAATCCACCTAACCCGCACACCTTTGGGTTGTGGGGGCGAAACCTCCCCCCCCCCGGGCATTTCTCAGGGCTCCAATGGGCCGAGCGACTGTCTGTTTTTGGCCAATCCCGCCGGCAAAGGTTAGGCATGGTCCCACATGGTGGGACCTGGCTGGTAAGTCGGCAGGGGAGGTCCTCGGAGGGGGTGCAGGGGATCCGACCCCGGGAGGGGCTCCATGGTGGCCTGGCCCACGATCGGGACCCACCGATCTGCGGGTGGGCCTGTGGTGTGCTCTGGGGGCACTCCTTCCTTCCGTGCTGGCCACGTTAGGGCTGCACCATGGGTGACACGGAGAAGAGATCCCCCCGCGCATGCGGCAAAACACGCCGGCGGTTCCTTGCATGCACAAGATCACGCCGGCCCTTTGGCGCATGCGCGGACTTGTCAATCTGGCAACAGCCACTTCCTCCTCAGCGGCACTGCTGAGCAAAAGGAGCTGCCAACCTCTGACTGGCTGACAGTCGACGGTACCATCACCGCTCGGATCCTGATCCCAGGGAACATCCCGCTGAGGTGGCCTCTCAACATCCTGAGTGGCTTATGATGAGTTACCTTAACCAGAAAGGAGCCAATGCAGGTCTCTCGTTCGCAGGTGTGACCCCTGAAGATCAGCCATGATCTCATTGAATGGCGGAGCAGGCTCGAAGGGCCAGATGTCCTATTCCTGCTCCTAGTTCTTATGATTCTGCATGTGACCGTGCAGAGCTCTGTTGACACTGAGCATAGGCGATGCAGGAATGGGGAGGCACGACGGGCACATGCCTGCTCTACATTGTGTCTCACAGATATCAGGTGGAGTCGGCATCCTGCCTCTCCGATCCACCTGGGCAGCAGACCACCATCCAGAACTGGGCTCTCTCCCCACATCGAATGCTTCCCACATGAAAACTATCAGCAGGAAACATCTCTCATCTCGAGTGATGTTTGTATAATTCACAATGAGCTTTTAGCGATTTCATTGAGGACATCACTGCAGCCTGAGTGCCGCACAGTGCAAATTAAAGAATTGCCACTCAGAGCTAACTGCAAATGACAAATCTGCCTAATATTGAGTTCAACCCAATGAGCGGATTAATGAATAAACACTTCATCATTTTGATGTGTGAAGTGCCTTAAACATTCAACCTATTATCAATGGATCACACTGCTTGAATGAGGCCACTTGGCCCTCTCTGCCTGTGCTGGCCCTTTCGCCCAGCTGCCCAATGGATTACCCCTTCGCCCATTTTCCCCGGCAGCCCTGGAAAATTGTCCCCTCTTCAAGTACCTGTCAAATTTCCTGGTGAAAGTTGACGGCTGAATGTTAAACTTGAATAGCAAAAGACAGATCTCCCCAGAAATCGACCGTTGTTCGTTTTAACTCTTTCAATGGGCGAGATGCTCCCGCAATCGGCTGGACGGCCCGGCGCAGGTGCCAAGAATGGCACGAACCACTCCGGCGTCGGGCCACCCGGAAGTTGCGGAATCCTCCGCACTTGCGGGCCGGCGCCGGAGGAGAAGAAACCCCCTACGCATGCGCAGAACCACCGGCGTGTTCTGGCACATGCGCAAATCCGGCGGCGTGTTCTTGCGCATGCGCAGGGGGTTTCTTCTCCGCACCGGCCATGGCGGAGCCCTACAGAGGCCAGCGTGGAAGGAAGGAGTGCCCCCATGGCACAGGCCCACCCGCAGATCGGTGGGCCCCGATCGCGGGCCAGGCCACCGGATCCCCCTGAGGTCTCCACTAGACGGCCTACCAGCCAAGTCCCGCCGTGTGGGACCATGTCCATTTCACGCCAGCGGGACTGGCCAGGAACTGACGGCCGCTCAGCCCATTTGGGACCGGAGAATTGCCGGGTGGGCCGCTGCCAACGGCCCCCAACCGGTGCGGCGTGATCCCGGCCCCCGTCCGGAAACCGGCGCCGGAGAATACGGCAGCCAGCATCAGAGCGGCAGGGTGGGATTCACGCTGCCCCCCTCACCCCCGAGATTCTCCGACCCGGTTGGGGGGGGGGGGGGGGGGGGTCAGAGAATCCCGCCCTGTATCTTTGATTTTTGTCTGTGTTTTGTAAGTTATTGTTTGGAGCTGGTGGGGGCTGGGGGGAGGGGGAGGTGGAGGTGGAGGGGGTGGCTTTTGGTTGACTGGAGGTTGTAAACATTTAAGGTACTGAATGGAGCAATGGTCGGTAGGTTCAGTCCTGCATCAGGACAGGGGTGGACAAGGCAGCACGGTTAGCACTGCTGCCTCACGACGCCGAGGTCCCAGGTTCGATCCCGGCTCTGGGTCACTGTCCATGTGGAGTTTGCACATTCTCCCCGTGTTTGCGTGGGTTTCACCCCCACAACCCAAAGATGTGCAGGGTAGGTGGATTGGCTGCGTTAAATTGCCCCTTAATTGGAAAAAATGAATTGGGTACTCTAAATTTATTTCTAAAAAAAAGGACAGAAGTGGACCCCCATCATTGGGAGATATTAACAGGTCACACAGTTCAGCTCGCGGAGCAGAGTGAAGAACAGCCCATGGGGGCCAGGTGAAGCAGAGGGCCCACAACGTGCAGTTGAAGTAGTGCCATTATCTCTGTGGTGCTGAGGGATTGGCAGCCCGTGGTGATCAGTGGCTGCTCGGACAAGTCAGGAGCTGGAGGAGGCAGCAGACAATCACTAGCTCCGTGCTCCCGGAGTGATTGAGTTGAAGAGATGCCCAGGGCGAATATCATCCCAGGGGAAGCTGAATGGAGCAGCAGCATTGTTAGTTTGGTGAAGCTGGCAGTTGGGGCAAAAAGGGGAGCCCATGAGTAGTGGGGGTTCTACCCTGAGCAGCTAGAGGGCTGGAACCGTGCCAGCAAGTAGATGCTGGGGTGCAGCTCTCCAAATCCAATGGGACACAGTCTCGGGAGGAGAGATTGAGCAACTGGGAGGTGAGCAGTCATTGGAAAGCGCTGGTCCCTCAGAGTGGAAGCCTGAACTGACCCCTGCCACCTGATGTCCCAGTCGACCTCCTTTGATTGGCCGTAACAGCCCTGTCTCCTGCCTCTCCCTCTGCTGAATTGGTTGGGTGGTGGGATGCAGCCAGGGAACTGGCATCCAGGTTGGTGCCTCTATTTTCAGCCGCCTCCCACCTCCAATCGTGGCCCAAAGAGGCAAAGGTGGAGCCCCTCACTACCAAGTCTAAAACTGCCCTTTAATTGCGATTCATTTTCCCGTAATTTTCCGAGTGTGAGTCCTTGATGATCATCTGATTTGGGGAACCCTAGTCACAGCGCTTTCCTCTCTCTACCCCGGCAACAGAAAGGTAAAGTGTGATGGGATCAGAGAACTCAGTGGAATTTTCAGCTGGTGGCTTCCTGCTCGACAGGCCCAAGAGCTGTGTTTGTTCACCAGTCATTGGGAGCTCAGTGTTGACAATGTTTACTGCGGTCAAGCTTCAAAGGTTCACTCACAAAGAACACAACGAGTGCGCAAAATGTTTTCAGCATTCGAGCTGCAATTCGGGGAGGCTGACTCACAGTGCAACTCTGGCAGTGGGTCAGCACGGCCATGAAAGGCTCAATGGCCTCCCTTTGTGTTCTAACCATTTTATTCATTGATGGACATGCTCGAAGGGCCTCGTTGCACCTGACTCAGTGACGCGATGAGGCCATTAAATCGCGACGTTTGTGATGCTCGGAACGCCTTGCGAGATTTCGTGAGACGTCGTGACCTGCGAGGTCCAGATTTGGGTATTTAAGTGAGCGTGAATATGTCGGTGGCCGATGCTCCGGAGGCCCGGGAACCAGCGCCCGCGCCTGCGCCTGGGAGTCCTCACCATGACACCGTTTACCGTTGGTCCATATAAACGAGGACCAGGCATAACGGCACCTGGGAGGGATCTCCCAGGCCATTGGAGGCCCCTGGACGGTTGGGTTCTGGGCAGGGTGGCAGGTTGCACTCCCGCTGCCACCTGAGCACCTTGGCACTGCCAGCCTTGCACCTTAGCAAAGCTACACAGGAAACTTGGCAGTGCCAAGATGCCTGGGCGCTAATTTGCCCATGCTAGGTATCGGGCTAGGGATCAGGCCTGGGTGCGCCCTGCGCATATGGGGAGTCCAGGAAGTGGGGGGGGGGGGGGGGGGGGGAGTTGAGAGATTTGGGCATCATTTAAAAATGGCATCTAAAAATGAGGTAGGTGCGGCTTCGCCCGGGCATTCCACGTCGAGGCCAGAACTAAATCGTCCCGTTTAATAACAGAGTCGTTATTGGTGCCTGGAGCCCGCTGAACGTGCCCAAAACGGGGCTCTGTTTTATTCACGTAAAATCATGCTCCATACAATAATACAGCAGAGAGTGAGGCCGCTCAGCCCATCTGTGTCTGTGTCAGCTCTCTGCTGGGCCAATACAGATCTAACCTTTGCTCCACCCGTTTTCTGTCGTTTCCTTCTCTTTTGTTGCTCATTTTCTTTCCTCCTCCCAGCCAGAGTCCCACTGGCAGCTTCTGGAAGGCAGGTTCCGAATGGTATTGAAAAGAACCCGGGGTTGTCACGGCCGTGACAGAGTTAATTTAGCAAGCGCGAGTCAGTGCATTTGTGTAGCACCTTGTCATGCTTGGCTGAAACACCTGCCAAGAGACTCACGAGCAATACCTGGCTTTTTGGAGTGATTGTACAGACACGTGTATCATCTGGTGTGTACACATCACGATCGCACAAAAGGTGATCCAATGGCTGACTCACTGTAATCAGTTCTGGCCGATTTCAGTTGAGGGAGGAAGGCTTGGCAAGACATTAAGGAGAACTCCCTTCTCCTTGACTAGTGCCACGGAATCTTTAATGTCACCCGAACCATTCACACAAAGAGACAAGTCATTGATAGAATGCCGCAGAGGGAGGACAGCACCAATAATAACGTACCTTCCGAGGAAAGCATGAACAGGCTGTATCCAATGGAGTTTCGAAGATTGTACGGTGGTCTTCTTGGAACATATGGGACCCTGAGAGGACACGACAGGCAGAGAGGATACTTCCCTTCTGGGAGAGACGAGAATTAGGGGGAACTAGAACTTACAGGATACTGCGAGGCCTGGATAGATTGGACGTGGAGAGGATGCTTCCACTTGTCGGAAAAACTAAAACCAGAGGACACCATCTCAGACTAAAGGGACAATCCTTTAAAACAGAGATGAGGAGGAATGTCTTCAGCCAGAGGGTGGTGAATCTGTGGAACTCTTTGCCGCAGAAAGGGTATGGAGGCCAAATCACTGAGTGTTTTTCAGACAGAGATAGATAGGTTCTTGATTAATAAGGGGATCAGGGGTTATGGGAAGAAGGCAGGAGAATGGAGATGAGAAAATATCAGCCATGATTGAATGGTGGAGCAGACTCAATGGGCCGAGTGGCCTAATTCTGCTTCTATGTCTTATGGTCTTATGGTCCCATGGACACCAAGTTGTCACTCAAGTCGCAAATGAGGGAGAATTTTAATGAGGGTTGGGGGTCTTTGGAGCCCACCTCTTCAGCAGGGCTGTGGGATAATGTTAAGGGAGAGGCAGGTAGATTCTTGACTAACAAGGGAGTCGTAGGCTATCAAGGGCAGGCAGGGAAATGGGGCTGAGGCTGAAATTTGCTTAGTTTGATCCATTTTGTGCACAGTTCCCGGAATGTTCCGAGTCAGAGTGAGCTCACCAAGCGAAGGTGACCGTGTAAAGAGTACCCTCGCACAAGAAAAATAACAAGCATTATTCTCCGACCTGTCGCCTTGATCGACGGAAACTGTAGCTTTAAATGAAATGTGAATTGTCCCGCATGCACGTTTATTCTGAACTCCACAGAGTCGCCCGTCTGGGATGTGACAATCAATGCCAAGCCTGTTTTGTAAAAGAAGACACCTTATTTTTCCCTGCGGGGCAGCATTGCCTGTGCGGTTATATAAAATATGCACATCATAGTCAGGGCAGTTCCTGTAATTCTTTTGATGTTATCAGGGCAAACTGTGTCTCATATGTCGAGTAAGCTGTCACTGCACATCTTTGCATGTAAATGTTGAATCCACCACAGCAAACCTTCACCTTGTTTGTAGTCAAGTCGTGTTTTGCCTGGTTCATACCGCATAAAGATGAAGCTGCTCATAATTTAAGAACCGTGAGACAGAGGAGCAGAATTAGGCCATTCGGCCCATCTAGTCTGCTCCGCCATTCAATCATGGCTGATATTTTTCTCATCCCCATTCTCCTGCCTTCTCCCCAAAACCCCTGATCCCCTCATTAGTCAAGAACCTAGCTATCTCTGTCTGAAAGGCACTCAGTGATTTGGCCTCCACAGCCTTCTGCAGCAAAGAGTTCCACAGATTCACCACCCTCTTAGCCGAAGAAATTCCTCCTCATCTCTGTTTGAAAGGATCGTCCCTTCAGTCTGAGGCTGTGCCCTCGGATTCTGGTTTCTCCTCCAAGTGGAAACATTCTCCCCAAGTCCACTCTATCCCGGCCTCTCAGTATTCTGTAATTCCCAATTAGTTTGTTAAAAATTCATACTGAGACAATAATTGGGTCGGGATTTTCCAGCCATTGCCACCAGTGGGGTCGCCCGGTCCTGCCGATGGTGGCCGTCCCGCCAGGGGTAACCCCGGTGGCAGAGTCGGGCCGGGGGGTGGGGGGGGGGGGGTGAGGGTGGAGTGTAAAATCCAGCCAATAGTTTTTCTTTGGGGGGGGGGGGGGGGTGTGGTTGGATGAGGGAGGCTTTAACCTGGCGGGCTGTATGTGTTTGAGTGGATCGGCGGGTTGTCGGGTTGAGATGGGGGGGGGGGGGGGGGGGGGGGGGGGGAGAGGGGAACCGGAATAAATTTGACTGTGATGGGAAACCAGCTCCAAGCCCTTGGCTTCCAAGTTCAAATCAAGCGTATCCGGCTGCTTGCATCGATCAGGCCTGGGAGATATTGTTGTCCCTCAACACCTGATTGTTGCTCAGTTAGAGCAATACTCCAATGCTGGCCTTGTTCTGCATTACAAGCCAGCTGTTTAGCCCACTGTGCTAAACCAGCCCCTACCAGTACGATCTCTGGCTGCAATAGAAGCGACCCTTTCTGCTCAGAGACCACCCCCCCCCCCCCTCCCCAACTGGACAGGAAAGAGAGGAACTGGAGGGGCAAGCAGCAGAGGGTGAAGAGTGGCCGTGGAGAGAGCAGCAGGAAGGGGAGATTAACGAGCAGAGTTTGGCGGATGGCAGTGTTTCCTGCCGACACTGGCTGCCCATTGCCCTTTAATGCTCCGAGAAGCTTCAACTGGCGGGAGGCGAGGTTTTTCCGCCCCTCAGTCAGGAGAAGGTTCTGCCTCGGAGAGCTGCTTGGCCAATCCAATTGTCTGTCAGCTCTGTAATCCCAGCAGCGCCACCGGGAGCAGTGGACTACAAGCAGTCCCACCAGTCTGTGCTGGAGGCCACGGGACTCGATAGATGGGTGATCTAGATAGAATTTACAGTTCAGAAAGAGGCCAGTCGGCCCATCCAGTCTGCACCGACTCTTGGAAAGAGCCTACCCTATTTGAGCCCATGCCTCCACTATATCCCCGTAACCCAGTTACCCGACCTAACCTTTTTTTTTGGACACTAAGGGGCAATTTATCATGGCCAATCCACCTAAACTGCACGTGTTTGGACTGTGGGAGGAAACCGGAGCACCCGGAAGAAACACACGCAGACACGGGGAGAACGTGCAGTCTCCGCACAGGTAGTGTGGGTGGGGTCTTGATGGAGACACTGGTGGTGGGGGAGTGGGTGTAGGGTGCACCTGGGGTAGGGCGAATGTTGATAGGGGTTGGGGGGGATGGCTGCACTGCGATTTGGATAAGAGGGCTGTGGAGAGAACGGCCTGCCCCAGACCCCCTTCCTCCCACCACCCCATCCCTTTCCTGCTGTAAACCAGAACAAGGTTCCATTTGTCCCTGAACTCATTCTGCTGGCTAAAGAAAAGTGTGGCCCGGGTGGGTAGCAGCTCCAAAGTGGCCAATGTATGGTCACTTACACGGCCTAATTGGGGTGAAGGTAGATGGGCCGCCCTGGACCTCAACCACTCCTGGTAAAATTGTGGACAAGTTGGGGTGGGTGGGAAGGCCAACTGGGACATTTTACAGTGAGGGGCAATGCAATCCTGCCTGCAGTTCTGGTCACCACATTACCAGAAGGATGTGGATGCTTTAGAGAGGGTGCAGATGAGGTTCACCAGGATGTTGCCTGGTATGGAGGGTGCTAGCTATGAAGAAAGGTTGAGTAGATTAGGATTGTTTTCGTTGGAAAGACGGAGGTTGAGGGGGAACCTGATTGAGGTCTACAAAATTGTGAGAGGTATGGACAGGGTGGATAGCAACAAGCTTTTTCCAAGAGTGGGGCTGTCAATTACAAGGGGGTCACGATTTCAAGGTGAGAGGGGGAAAGTTTAAGGGAGATGTGCGTGGAAAAATTTTTTACGCAGAGGGTGGTGGGTGCCTGGAACGCTTTGCCAGCGGAGTTGGTAGAGGCGGGCACGATAACATCATTTAAGATGCATCTGGACAGATATATGAACGGGTGGGGAACAGCGGGAAGTAGATCCTTGGAAAATAGGCGACAGGTTTAGATAAAGGATCTGGATTGGCGCAGGCTGGAAGGAACGAAGGGCCTGTTCCTGTGCTGTAATTTTCTTTGTTCTTTGTTCATTGCATAACCCCCTCATTCCTGGCTGCGTGCATTTTAGCCCCATCTCTATGAAAAGCCGTTTCCCACTGATGGTTTTGATCTTGTCCTAAAAATAAGAGTCTGTGGAAGACTCACCGCTTGCTTCGCGAGCTTTTCTACAGCACAGCTCTGGTGATTTGATAAAAGAATCATCCACTAATTGGCAAGAGACTAGACAATGAATTAGGCTTCCATGTGAGTGTGAAGCAGCGGGGAGCCCGAGCATTTATTATAAGAATAAATTGTCATAAAGTCAATACATTACTCAACACGCTGTATTTGTCTGAATTAAGGAACACTGTAAAGGACATTATTAGGTTTACAAATGAAAGTATCTTACGGAGAGCACTTGATATACTTGATTAACAGCGGAGCTTTGAGCTTCAGCTCCACCAGTTTCCGCGGATGTGACCATGCATGGAATGACCTACATATTCTGCAGCCTGTTAATGATTGTTAAGTTTAGAACCAGCAGTGTCAGGACTTCGTGTCAGAAACCTGGTCAGAAAAAAAAACAATTTTCTGGTGAGGATTAGCAAAGTAGAAAGAAAGGCTGTCACTCTGCTAACCTGAGGTGGATGTCTCCGTGTGCATCTGAGTGTGCACGTGGGTGTGTGCACAACTATCTGTGGGTGTGTGTATGCCTATATGTGTGTGTCTGTATGTGTACACATCTGTGAGCACTTGTGTGTGTTCATTTGTGTGTGTGTGTGGCTATGTGTGTGTCTGCGTGTTACTGTGTGTGACTGTGTGTATGTGCATGCATGTCTGCGTGTGCATGTATATGTATGTGCGTATGTGTGTGTCTATGTATGTGTATGTGTGTGTCTGTGTGCATATGTGTAAATGTGTGCCTGTGCGTGTGTGTTTACATGTGTGTGTGCGTTTATGTGTACATCTGTGTGTGCATGTGTGTGTGTCTGTGCATGTGTGTGTGTGCATGTGTGTGTGTGTGAGTGCATATGTCTGTGTATGTGTGTGTGTGTATATATTTATGTGTGTTTGTGTGTGTCTGTGTGGATGTATGTGTGTGTGTGTATATATATATGTGTGTGTCTGTGTGGATATGTGTGTGTGTGGATATATATGTGTGTTTCTGTGCGTGTGTGTGTCTGTGTGGATGTGTGTGTGCCTAACTGCATCAGTGCGTGTGTATTTTCTAAATCACTGAGCTTTAAACAATCTACAATGCAGAGTTCCTAATCTTCCAGGATTGCCCTGGATTCCCCAGTAATTAAAATTAATCCCAAGGACATTGCTGGGAACCCAGGATAAATTAATCAGGGCATGAAATTATTCATTTTCTTCCAATGTTTTTGTTTAGTAGTTATTGAAACATTGGAGCTGGCATGAGATTGTTATTGGGCTGAAAAGCAAGAATCCAATTGGGTAACTGGCTGTCCACGTCATATTGGCATTGGACGCGATGAGGGGAGACACGTGAGCCCCCCGATTTGGTGGGGGGGGGTGGAGAAGGGTAGGGGGTGTGCTGGGGGGTGCGGTTAGAGTCAAGACGTCTTAAAATCTCCAGGAATATCTCCAGCCCAAGATGGTAACCGGAGTGGCAACCTGCATCGGGGTGAGCTCATTTGTAGAGAACACACTGAAATTGCGAAGAATTCAGAATCAACAAATGAGCAACCACGGGCAAATATTTGCACATTCTCCAGATTTGCCCACAAAATAATTAGGACATTCCCTCAGAAAGGATGAACAATTGTCCGTCTGTTTTAAGGCTGACCCAGTGCCAAATACTATTCTGTTCTCAAGCTATTCTTAACGTTGATGAAAATCTTCTTGTTTAAACCTGGGGGCAGCCCGGTAGCACACGTGGTTAGCACTGTGGCTTCACAGCGCCAGGGTCCCAGGTTCGATTCCCCGCTGGGTCACTGTCTGTGCGGAGTTTGCACGTTCTCCCCGTGTCTGCTTGGGTTTCCTCCGGGTGCTCCGGTTTCCTCCCACAGTCCAAAGACGTGCAGGTTAGGTGGATTGGCCATGCTAAATTGCCTTGACTGTCCAAAAAAGGTTAGGAGAGGATATGGGGATAGGGTGGAAGTGAGGGCTGAAGTGGGTCAGTGCAGACTCGATGGACCGAATGGCCTCCTTCTGCACTGTATGTTCTATGTATTTATGTAAACCCCTTTGGGGTCCACTTTGAGAACTATGAACTTGTTATACAGACATCCAAATTAGGGCCAGGATAGTAGGCCACTCGGCCCCTCGAGCCTGCCTCTATCATTCGATAAGGTCATAATCCGGCATTCCTGCCTAGCCTCAATAAACTAACATCCCCCCGCCCCGTCCTCCACGACACTTGTTAATCAAAAATATATCTAGCTGTGCCTAAAAACCATTCAAAGACTCTGGGCGCAATTCTCCCATTTTGGGGCTGATGGAACCATCAATTCAGCGAACACGTGTAATTGGATCTGAACAGAGGCTTTAATACACTTACAATAGAGCCAGCCTAATCGTCATTGAACTGCAGGTGAAATGGCAGGCTGGCTCTAAGGCACTGATCTTTATACATCGGTCCCAGGGGGAAGAGTCCTGGGCGGAGCCAAGGGAGGAGCCCAGTACAAACTCTCGCGTACTCCCAGAGCGACTCCCCCTGGTGGTCGGATAGTGCAACTGCACTTACAATGGGTAGATAACGAACATATATACATGGAGTGATATTGGCAACTATATATAGTGTGAATCACATTCACCACAGGGGCTAAGTGCAATGGTGGATCAAACAGGGCCTGCCACACTGACCAGAATAATGGGATCCCACCCCAGATTCTGCATTTCAGAATCTCACAGTCGAGTTCCCCTCCGATGTCCTGACGGCCTGACTGTTGATTCGTCCACCCGCCTTCAGCTGGCGGATTCAAAGGTCCCACCGCCATATTTAAATACCAGTCCAGTATGCTCATGTCACTCTCTTCTGCCCACCTGTCTTCACCAGACCGGGGAGGGTGTCAGCAACCCAGAGGGAAAAGGCTAGCAGCCTTTTGGTGAAGTGTGTTCCTCAATTCAATCACCCTCACCCTAGTCCGTCACCTGCGAGGCCCTGATGCTCCACTTGGACCTCCACCCGGTGGAGTCTTCACCCACCCCCTTCCAGTAAGCGATGAGGTCTTCCTTTGATCCCCTTGTTTGTGAGCTTCTCATGCAGCCTTGTCGGGGACCAGCTTCCCTCCCCCTCGGTTTCCCCCCTGTCTTCCTTGTTCGTCTTCTTATCCCTCTGCCTGCCACCATGAGCCCCTCACCTTACTGATCCTTTCATTGCACAGCCCCCCCCCCCCCCCCCTTGTCTTCGCCAGGCCGCCACCAGCCTCACCTCGCACTCCACTCACCGGTCAAACTTTGTTGCGATGGCTTCACGAGTCTCAGCACAGTGCTATCCAGATAGACACTGGTGTGTGGCACCAGAGGGGAAGGAGACCCCTCCCACATACTCCCCAGCCCCAAACGCAGTGCTGATCCAACTCAGTGACACAGGCTGGTCCATGGGTCCAGCAGCACGGTGCTGACAATGAAGACCAGCTGGGCATGGCGACAGAGGGCAGGAACCGGTCAGCCCCGCGGGACATCAGGAGCATCGCACCACTGTGGCAGTGTCGCAATCGCCTCAAAGCCTCTGGTGAACTGAGGGCCGCCTTGTGCACGTCAATCTTTATCAACCGGGTTTGACACCAACGTGATTCCCCTCTGCCGTGGCACAAGATTGAAAGGCCTGATAGGATTCCGGTGGCAACTGTTTTCCCATACAATTCCAGAGAACCCCTATAGTGCAGAAGGAGGCCATTTGGCCCATTGAGGCTATGCCGACCCTCCAAAAGAGCACTCTACCTGGGCCCACTCCCTTGCCCTATCCTTGTAACCCCACCTCACCTGTACATCTTTTGACTCTAAGGGGCAATTTGGTGAGGCCACTCCACCCAACCTGAACATCTTTGGATTGTAGCATTTGTGAGACGCAAAAGAATGCAAATGGTGTTTGTGGCGTCTGCCAGTGGAAAGAGAGACCTGCCATTAACCCGCCATTGGGAGAATTGCAATGTGATTTTGCATTGGCAAGTTTCCAACTTTTGGGCTCTCACCAGATTTCCCGCTCCTGCCCACCATCAAACCCGGTGCGGGCGGGACAGGAGAATTCTTCCCTCTGCTTCTGGAGGTGTGGGCTTGGGTAGGGTGCTCTATCCCAAGGCTGGTGCAGACTCGATGGGCTGAATGGCCTCCTTCTGCACTGTAAATTCTATGATTCTATGATCATGACAGTGGTGTGCCCATTCACCTGTCACCCTTGTCTGTCCAGGTGGTAGATATTGCTGCCCTGACGTAACTGCTGATGTTTCCTTGTGGGTTAAGATGGCAGCCGCGATAACTCATATGTCTGAGCCCCTTCCGTGACTTCAGGACATCCCAAAATGTTTTGCAGCCAGTTAAATATACTTGGCAGTGTGGTCACTGTTGTCACTTGTTGAAGGGAACGTAGCCCAAAACAGAGGTGCAATAATGACCGGTTAATTTCTGGGCGCAGAGTCCAAGGAAAATGGCCCAGGAAATTGGGGATAGGTAACTCTACTTTGAAAGAGTACCATGGTATCTTTTCTTCACACCTTGAGAGAGGTGGGGGTGGGGGGAACTCGGTTTAATATCTGATCTGCAAGAGCACAAAGGGTCCAGTCATTGGATGGGATTTACTGACCACCCCGCTGCGCGTTTTTCTGCGCCGGATGCGGCACGTCAGCGGGATCTACCGACCTCGCCATTGTCAATACGATTTCCCCGTGACCGCACCCCTCCTTTTTCCCGCCGGCGGGAACAGCCGGTAGATCCCCCCCCCCCCCCCCCCCGCCATTAATTTTAATTCAACTTTTTTGAAACATGGGCAAGCCTAAAGAAACTGAAAGCTTTCCAGCTAAACACTTGTTGCGATTTAACGTCTCCATTTCGAAGCGTAATCTCGCCCCTCATTAGACTCTGGCCAACGTCTGAAGCACACGCTCTTAGATGCAACATAAAAAAACCACTCAAGCCCAACTTCACCATGGGGACGTGAGAGCAAGGGATGATGATTACTTTTGAAATTCAAATTGAATCATGCTGAGCATTCAGAAATGCCGAATACTGGACTGGGGCAAGCTGCCAGGCAGGAAAACTGCAAGAGCCGAGTTGAGGTTGGAAAGAATTTCATGCCAAGAGCTGAAGGCCGAATTGACCAGGGGAGAGAGGGAGAAAGGAGAAGGAATTTAAAAAAAAAAATCGACGTCCCTGCCTCCATGTTGCTGCCTCGGGAGAAGATGGAGTATTTACGCTGTTAGGATGTAATTGAGTACAAGGCACCATAGGAATTTCTCCTCGAAGCTCGTTGTGTTGAAGAGCACCGTGAGATGAGATTGCTCACCTCGATCAAACACTTGTGGATGTCCTGTGCGGCTGAAGCTGCAGACTGTTCGCAAGGGCAATCAGGCCAGCTTTACAAAGCAGTGGAAGTCCTCATTAGATCACCACTGTGCTGGTATGCACTAAATTGAGACACGGCACATGTATGGCATCCTGTAACGAGTGAAAAGCTCCTTAATTACCGCATTTTCACAGCAACATGAAAGGACCAAATGAAAACGCGACGCATGGCCTCTTTAAAAAATGTAATTAACCTTTTCAACCAGAGTACCATAAAAAGTTTAAATCCAGCTAGTTTTCAGATTCAAGATTCTGGCTTTGACACCAGTAACAATGCCACGATACTCACCCCCCAATAGATTTTACTGACAGATAACAATAACGCTCCCTAATAGCTTCAGAGCATGTTTATTCTAAAGCGTGGTAACATGCTGAAAGAGGGAGACGCCACTCAGTAAGTTGACTAGAATGTCACTGATACAGCAAATTGGGATACAGTGGTATGTGGTCAAATCTGCCTGTCTAGCTTTCACTTTTATTATTCTTTATTCTTTCGTGGGATGTTGGTGTCCCTGGCAGGGGCAGCTCCCTTGCCCTGAACATAACTGAGCATTTGAGAGGGGCAGTTCAGAGTCGACCACACTTCTGTGGGTCTGGAGTCACATGTAGGCCAGGCCAGGAAAAAGCGGCAGATTTCCTTCCCTCCAGGACAGGAGTGAACAAAGTGGGTCTTTACAATGATCAATGGTAGTTTCATGGTCACCGACACCGAGCCTAGCTATATTCATTGCTCACCCCACCAAAACTCATGTCAGTGGTCATCAGGTTCACTAACCGACTTGCTAACCGGCAGGATGCACTCA
Organism: Scyliorhinus canicula; assembly: GCF_902713615.1. Classification (NCBI taxonomy): domain Eukaryota; kingdom Metazoa; phylum Chordata; class Chondrichthyes; order Carcharhiniformes; family Scyliorhinidae; genus Scyliorhinus; species Scyliorhinus canicula. Next base: position 12,073,126 of record NC_052147.1, on the reverse strand, counting down.
GGCAACTGGCAGCCAAAGTGTGCCAGACGCACAGGAGCTTTACCCCTGTCACCTTCCTGGCAAGGGGCCCGAGGTATATAACTCCGCTGATTTTGAATCCAACACAAAATTTGGGGGAGCAGAGGTTTAACAGGGAACAATGAAATAATGGGCGTGATGTAACAGAAATGACACAGATTCCCATTTCAAACCTGTTTAGTTGGGCATTTCCTGGCACTGGTAGCGCCGAGAATGATCCCACTATCAAGCGGGACTCTGCTTCATTTTGGGACCTCAGTGAGGTACGCCCCGCCAAGACAGAACTCATTCCAATTTCCTGCACTGACGGACTTTGCTTGCCTGTGCAGCAAGAGATCTCGAGACCCCCCCACCCACCGCAGCTTCTGGACGTCCCCCCCAATTCCCAAATAAGGGGGTCTCCATGCCTATGGCACCCCACCTCATGAGGGCCGGGCACCCCCGAGCCCAATCGCTGGTGCGGACAAAATGTCACCTGGGCATCTTGGCACTGTCGGCCTGGCACCTTGGCAGTGCCACCCCGACTCAATCGCTCTCGCGGCGCTTGGCAAGCTGTGAGAGGCCTCTTGAGAGACTTACTGGCCGCGCCACATCCCGGGTCGGGCGCTATGCGGCCGTTAGATTTCGCCCAATGACCATTGTTACAATATGGCCACTGTTAAAAATGACCTCCTCCTTTTAAAAAAGGGTCTTTCACTTCACTGGATGAACGCACTGCCTCTTCTCTCTGGCTCACTTGTCCAGGTTCAGCCCAGTCCGTCAGGATGAGCTGGCCTATGAGGATCCCATATGGCTGATGAATTTGGTCAGTTCTGAACCCAATCCTAGTGGCTGTGTGAATTCACAACATGCAATTGGCTTTGCACAATCTGCGACCAGACATTCAACATACCAGAAGGAGGAGGCCATTTGGCCCATCGAGCCTGCTCCGCCATTCAATCAGATCCGCGGCTGGTAATCAACCTCAATATCACTTTCCCGTGCTACCCCATGTCCCTTGATGTTATTAATCTCCATACATCTGTCCATTTTTGGCTTGAACCTGTTCAATGATTGCACTTCCGCAACCTTCTGGGTCCAAGAATTCCAAAGATTCACCCCCTCCAAGTGAAGACATTTTTCAACCGTCATTGGTTGAGGGGGAAACTACATGCAATCGGTTCATAGAATCATAAATTTTACGGTGCAGAAGGAGGCCATTCGGCCCATCGAGTCTGCATCGGCCCTCAGAAAGAGCACCCTACCCAAGCCCACGTTGTAACCCAGTAACCCCAGCAAAACATTTTGGAAACAAAGGGCAATTAAAGCGTGGCCAATCCACCTAACCTGCACATGTTTGGACTGGTGGGAGAAAATCCACGCAGACATGGGGAGAACGTGCAGACTCCACGCAGACGGTGACCCAAGCCGGGAATCAAACCTGGGACGCTGGAGCTGTAAAGCAATGGTGCTGTCCACTGTGCTGCCGTGCTGTCCACATGTTCAGGTAGAGAATTCCCCCCCCCCCCCCCCACCGTTACAATTTAAAAGTGAAGGTGTTAATTCATCTGAAATAACTAGATTATTGACTCTTTTTTAAACATGTATACTGAGCTCATCAGGCCATTACAGACAATGCACAGAGCTGAGCTGGCAATTCATTGGAACCGCTCATTCATAAGGAGAGACTCTCTTGCACCAAGCTCCATGCAGTGAGGTTGAAACCAATGTTAAGCGATAAACATGTTTGATTTTGGCCATGGAGAGTGAGAGGTTTAGCGAGGGTGTTCCAGTTCTGAAGGCCCAGACTGCTGAAGGCGATCCTGGCACTAGAAGTTGGGAGGGAAATTGGAGGCTGCACAATAGGCTAGTGCTGGAGCAACACAGAGATCTTGTGTTGGGGGGTTTACAAAGACTGGGGGGGAAGGGCCGAGGTCATGGAAAGATTAGCACAAGAAGGGAGATTTGCAAAATTGAAGCGTCACTGGATGAGGGGCGTAATTTTCCGCGGGGGAGATATCACCATCCCGCCGCAGTCAAAGGAGTTTTGAACAGCTCCACCTGTTTTACCGCCCCACCCCCACCATGAACTCTCCACCTGAGGAGTTTTTATGTCATTGAACATAGGGGTGTTAGCTAGATAGGACTTTGTAGATGTTGGATCAATGGACATCACTAAATAATTCCTTGAATCGCTTTTGTGGCATCGGGCTTATTTCAAGAGCTCAAAATTATAATTTTTCGAAATTTGCACAGGAGGCCTTTTTTTCAACTCAAGAATAATGTCATGGCAGAGTTTTCATCTGGAAGAAAACGCATCACATCCTCTCGCGAATGTCCGAAAAATGCTCCATAACATCGAATTAAGAATAACAATCTTTATTATTGTCACAAGTAGGCTTACATTATCAGCGCGATGAAGTTACCGTGAAAAGCCCCCAGTCGCAACATTCCGGCGCCCGTTCGGGCACACCGAGGGGGAATTCAGAATGTCCGATTCACCCAGCAATACGTCTTTCGGGACTTGTGGGAGGAAACCGGAACGCCCGGGGAAAACCCACGCAGACATGGGGAGAGCGTGCAGACTCCGCACAGACAGCGACCCAAGCCGGGAATCGAACCCGGGAAATATCCCTGGCGTCTAATGATTGCTGCCAAGACCCCACTCAGCTTGCTATCGTGCCTGGGATATGCCTGGGGGGGGGGGGGGGGGGGGCTTACCGAGACAGAGAATGGAGAGGTGGGGGAGGGTGTGGAAATCTCCTCTCAGCCTCTTAGAGTGGGAGGCTCCTGGATCTGTGCCGAATTCCGTGGCCTAGGCATCTCTGGCCTTCCAAAGACAGACCAGCACTGGGAATATTCCAGGCTGAAAACAATACCGCCTCAATTCAATATCCTAATGCCGCCGTCAGGTTTTTAGTTTGTTTTTGATTGATTCTAATGTCCAATGTAACAGTAATCCTGCTACAAGCATGTTCGGATCTTTAACATCCTGCCAAGGTGTAGACTTGGTTAAACATGTAACTAGGCAGAAGAAGTTAAAACCTATTTTAGTGAAACTGCAGAATTATAGAGCGTAAGATCCAATCTCCTCTAATTACCGCTCCTGTGTCATTTATAACAAAAATATTTGCCTATTTATAGACTAGAGAGGCATTTTATTGACCCTTTTAAGAAAACATTATGGCAGCTTCAGATCTTGCCTAGCTGCAGCTATTAACCAGGCATTGGCTTGTTGGATGAAGTGAATGGGCATTTCGAAGAAGAACATCAGAATTTAAAGGATCCGAAAAGGGCATTCGGCCTCAACATGTTCTTCCATTTCTCACAGATCAATACGTCTACCTGCATTCTCACTGAACCCTCCCTCTTCGGAAAGAGATCTGTCGCCTCCATCCAATTCATATAAGAGCTTGCAGAAAGAAGAAAATGTTATTTGGCCAAGAAAGGGTTCTGGGGGGGGGGGGGGGGGTAAGACGGGGAAAGTGGAGTTGAGGATTATCGTATCGGATCAGTCATGAACTCATTGAGTGGCGGGGATGGGCTGAATGGCCGACTTCTGCTCCTGCGTCTTATGGTCTTACAGCCGTTAGTAATTGGATTGATCTGAGCAGAAGCCCCAATGCCTTATCATCATGTCTTTGAATGAGCCCTCCCTTTGCCGACTTCTCTGCTGATTTCGTCCCTAAACCTTCAGTGTTACTCTATTGCTTTCAGTGCCTGCTGGAGGATGGGGGAGGGGGGGGGGGGGGTGATTGCCCAATAGAGGTCAGTGCCTGCTGGAGAGAAGGAGTATCATTGCCCTTTACAGACCAGTGCAGCAAGAAACAGGAGGCAGATTGCACAATGGTTTATTCGTTTTGCCTGATTTAAACAATTCTCCCAATTCCCTGATGCTATTCCAGGAACTATTCTTCCTTTTCTTTGAATGTCAGCGGCCCACGAGGCGTAATATTTCACTCACTGCAGACTCTGATGCACCAGACTGATCACAGGCCCCGGCAGCTAATGTAACTCGGGGTAATTTAGCGTTGAAGTCATTCACTGTTCCGATCAGGCGCTGTGTACAAAAAAAAATAATAGAAGAATAATTATTATGTACACAGGTTCCTTCACTGCACCCCAGCATTGAGGGTACAATACAAGCACCTTGATTAGAGAGGTCGAAGGTACCTTTCAGCCGCGCAGTCATTTTGATATATTACTGCGATGACAACGCTTCTTATAATACGGAACATGGGAGATGTTATGTTGATTAACAAATGGGTTTTTGCATTTATTAATTAAAGTGTCTTGGCTTGCATTTTTACCTCTGCCGAGTGCAGTTACTGACCAACCTCTGATTGATTCTGTCTGATGCTGTTTTTTTCTGGCAATGGCAGCTAGGCTGTCTGTTGTCCATTATCTTTCCTTCGCACACTGCGCCTTATATCAGGATTCAATCTCCCCCACTGTCCCTTATACCCAAAGAATACTCTTCCTTCTCCATCCCAGTTTCCAGATTTTGCCCCCCGGTCGCAGGTCCGGTTTTTGAACCAGTTGTCCGGTTATATCTGAATTCTGAGCTGTGTTTCCACCTTGCCCTTTATCCTTGGCGCTGGTTTCTGCTCTTCCCTCTTTTCCGCAGTCTCTGTTCCTGGCTCTGTTCCCTGGGCTGTGTCTCCGATAAGAGAATTTATTGGGGGACCTGCATCATTGTTTTATAAATTGGATTTCAAAGTTATTACTGGTGTATTAGTTTAAATTAAAATGGCCATAAAAGTGCCAACTACTGAAAGCAGATATCCTAGACTCCCAAGGATTTCAGCAGACTGACTGTTTGAATCCTTTTTAATTATTCCGCAGAATTTCACCTAATTATTTTCGATGATTTACTTCTTAATTATTTCCTGTTGCAGTGAGCCTCAGTTACCACCACTTTACCCTTCAGCCCTGAGATACCTGCGGGTGGGAGCAATGTCGAGCTTCAAATCCTCTTCAATTTCATCCTCTTCAAACTTAGCACTCTCTCTCTCTTGCTCTCTCTTTCACTTACTCACTCACTCTCTTCATTTTCTCCCTCTCTTTCTCCATCACTCACTCTTCCTCCCTCTCACTCACTCACTTTCGCCATTTGCTCTCTCTCTCTCTCTCTCTCACATACACACACTCACCCATTCTCTCTCTTCACTTGCTCCCTCTCTCTCTCCCACTCATTATGCCGGACGGCACAGTAGCACAGTGGTTAGCACTGTTGCTTCACAGCGTCATAGAGTCCCAGGTTCGATTCCTGGCTTGGGTCACTGTCTGTGCAGAGTCTGCACGTTCTCCCCCTGTCTGCGTGGATTTCCTCCAGGTGCTCCGGTTTTCTCCCACACGTCCTGAAAGACGTGCTCAGGCGAATTGCACATTCTGAATTCTCCCTCTGTGTACCCGAACAGGCGCCAGAATGTGGTGACTAGGGGCTTTCCACAGTAACTCCATTGCAGTGTTAATGTACGCCTACTTGTGACAATAAAGATTATTATTACTACCTTCACTTGATCTCTTTATCTCTCTCTCTCTCTCCCCCCTCTCTCTCTCAGGGAGTGATCCCCCTTCCATGCTGCACTGGAAAAGCAACTCGCCGGAGCAGTGTGGCAGGTGAAAGCTGGGAGACTCCACACCCGGGATCCAACCATCGCGCAATGTCTCGCGAGATTCAACGTAATCTACCAGGATGTTGCTAGGTGAATCCCGCCCACAGTGGGCGGGATAACCCATTGGCAAATCTGCAGATTAGAGTGAGGCAGTAAACCTTACTCAAATGGGAAGGTTCCCGAGGTACCTGAGGCTTTGGAATTCAACCCCTTTGCTATGGGGACCTCGGGGGTGCGCCTTTTGGTACTGGTTCCCACAAATGGGGACCAGGTAGGGCGGTACCCGTGGGGTCTCCAAGGGATTTGGGGGCCCCCAGCTGCATGCCCTTTGGGCAGGGTGGTGCTGTGGCATTGCTGGTGCCACCTGGGTACCCTGGCAGTGCCACCTGGGTACCAGCCTGGCACTGCAATGGTGCCCGTGTGGCACTGCCATGGTACCCAGCTGGCACTGCCTTGGTGCCCAGCTGGCACTACCATCATGTCCAGCTGGCACTGCCATCATGCCAAGCTGGCACTGCCATGGTGCCCATGTGGCACTGCCATGATGCCCAGCTGGCACTGCCATGGTGTCCAGCTGGCACTGCCGCCCGGCAGGGAAACCAAGGTGCCAGGTTGTCACTGCAAAGCTGCCAAGCTGGCATTTTTGCGCATGCTTGATCGGGCCGGGGTTGCCTGGCCGGGTTGCACTGTGAGTGCCGGGAAACATACAGCTAAACGCGCTTGCTCGTGGACTTTGTTTCCTTTTGGGAAGATTGCGCCCTTTGTTCATTTGCTCCCTCTCTCTCTCTCTCTCTCACACATACTCACTCTCTTCATTTGCCCTCTTTATTTCTCTTTCTCCCTCTCTCTCTTTCTCTTGCTTGTTCACTCTCTTCACTTTCACTGTCACTCTCTCACTCACTCTCTTAACTTGCTCTTTCACTCGCGCTCTCTCTCATTCACTCTCTCTCTCATTGTCTCTCTCCGTCATGATGTGGAGATGCCGGCATTGGACTGGGGTGGGCACGGTAAGAAGTCTTACAACACCAGGTTAAGGTCCAACAGGTTTATTTGGAATCACTATCTTTCAGAGCGCAGCTTCTTCATCAGGTGAGAGGGTGATTCTCTCTCTCATTCTCTCACTCACTCTCTCATTCTCTCTCTCACAATCACTTTCTCTCATTTTCTCTCTCTCTCTCGCTCTCTCATTCTCTCTCTCTCACTCTCTCTCTATCTCTCACTCACTCTCTCCCATTCTCTCCCTCTCAATCACTCTCTCATCCTCTCTCTCACACTCACTCTCTCTCATTTTCTCTCTCACGCTTTCATTCTCTCTCTCACTCTATCATTCTCTCTCTTTCTCTGACTCTCACTCACTCTCTCTCATTCTCTCCCTCTCAATCACTCTCTCTCATTCTCACACTCTCTCATTGTCTCTCTCTCATTCTCTCCCTCTCAATCACTCTCTCTCATTCTCACTCTCTCTCATTCTCTCTCTCCCATTCTCTCCCTCTCAATCACTCTCCCTCATTCTCTTTCTCTTTCACACTCACTCTCTCTCATTCTCTCCCTCTCACACACTCTCTCATTCTCTCTCTCCCCCTCTCACTCACTCTCGCTCTCTCTTTCTCTCACTCACTCTCTCTCATTCTCTCCCTCGCTCACACAGAACGGAAGGTGGGGAAGAAATGTGATGACTTATAAAGGTGGCGAGATGGCTGGAGGAGGTGGGGTTGAATAGAAGGTCAGGGATAGGTCGGAGTAAAGGAGAAATTGACAAAGTTGTCGGACGGAAGACTTAAGTTGCCGGCGGGCTGAGTGGGAGACCATCTCACCAGCGTTATGCAGTGGAACGTGCTCTTGGTATTTTTCTCAGTACCCTGACAATATGGCAGAGAAAGCTGCCATTGGGGTTGGGGTCTTTGACGGCAACATTGCTCCCGCTACAATAGAAATAGGGAAAATCTGGCCCATTGTCTTTCAGATGAAATGGCAAACTGTCATTAATGGGTTTGCATTTTCAGACGGACGATAGATCCCACATCACTGCTTGAGAAAAAGAATGATGTGGAGATGCCGGCGTTGGACTGGGGTGAGCATAGTTATGGGCCATGGTTGTGAGAACCCAAAGTGTGTCATGGAGTTCACCTGACCCACAACTTTCAATAGATTGTGGTTATGGGGAGCACACGGGCCTACTTCACAGGTGTGATGCAACAAGAGATCTACAGTACTTTCAAAATAAAACCATGTTTATTTATGAAACCAGTTAACACTTTATAAACCCAGAGGAAACATCTTAACAACTATCAACACCAATAAATCCCCCAAAGAATACAGTACTCTATACGTAACTCTTAATCTTTCCTTGCAACATCCATGAGACAAATTAAAAAACCTTTTCACAGAAAGACATCAGGGGCGGGATTCTCCCATCACACGGCAGAGTGTTTTACGACAGCGTGAACGGGCCGCTGCCAGGAGTAATTCTGGCCCATACAGGGGGCCAGCATGGCGCTGGAGCGGTTCACACTGCTCCAGCTGCCGATCTCGGCGCGAACTGGGTGCCGCGGGATCCGCGCATGCGCAGTGGCACCAACGCCAACACGCACATGTGCAGTTGCACCGGCCCCAATGCGTGCATGCGTGGTGGCCTCCTTCAACGCGCCCGCCCCGCTGCAACATGGCGCAGGAGTACAGGGGCTGGTGGGTAGGAAAAGAGCCCGGGGGACAGAGAGGCCGACCCGCCAATCGGTGGGCCCCGATTGCAGGCCAGGCTGCATCGGAGGACCCCCCGCGAGGTCGGAGTCCCCCTCTCCCTCCCACAGGCCGCCACCTGACCCTTGCACGCAGAGTTCCCGCTGGCTGAGAGCAGTTATGGACAGCGGTGGCGGGACTCAGCGTTTTAACTACGTCCGCTTGGCCCATTCTAGGCCGAGAATCGGTGGGCCGGCTGCGTAGAGTGGCCCGCAACTGCTCTGCGGAGAATCGAGTGCCAGCTGGGGGGGCGTGCGGCCTGGTCACGGGGCTTCTCCTCCCTGGCCCCAGGCTGAGAGAAATCCGCCCCAGGTTCTAGTTCTCTCCTGAGAACAGTGACCACTTTGAAATCACCAAATGAACATTCTTTAACTTGTAGAGATTCATACGCATCTTGCTGTGACTGCAGCTTCTCCAAATCTAAAACAAAACTAAACACACCCTGTAGCAAACAGTCAAAAGTGAAAGTAAAAGCAGACAGACAGCCCAGCTCCATCGACACTCTGACATCACTGATAAACACCCATTTCTTAAAGGTACACCCACTACAGCTATTTTATAAACACTCATTTCTTAAAGGTACTCTCACATGACAGCTCCGAAAGCCAGTGATTCGAAGCAAACCTGGAGTTCCCCTGGATAACACGGCTCCTTCAAACCACCGTCAACTACGGCCACAACTTTCAATAGATTGTGGTTATGGGGAGCACACGGGCCTACTTCACAGGTGTGATGCAACAGGAGATCTACAGTACTTTCAAAACAAAACCATGTTTATTTATGAAACCAGTTAACACTTTATAAACCCACAGTAAACATCTTAACAACTATCAACACTAATAAATCCCCCAAAGAATACAGTACTCTATCAGTAAGCTGTGTGCGCGGTGGCTGCCATGATTGTCCATATATGCGTGGAACCAATGTCATTCAAAATTACTCACTTGATGTGAAGTGCTTCCAAACATCTTTGAGAGACATGAGCAGGAAGTGTCTCCTTTCAATTCTCACAGGCAAAACAGCACTCCTAACCAGTCAAGATTGTCATAACAGTTTATGAATTCAGCCGATTTGTGTCTTCACATTTATGTTGCAAATGAATGAGTTATTCAAAAATCAAACAAACAAAATTACACCCCAACAATGCTGCGAACAAAACCCGCACTTTGTCAGTGTCAGGAGGGCTGTGAAAGGAATATTGGTCAATTGTCTTGTAGGAAGGAAATAGTTGTTTTGGTTACCCAGTGTTATCATCGCTATTATCCCTGCATCAAGTCTGTTAGCGGAGCGTCCTCGTGTATCTCGTTTCTGCGTACAGAAAAGGGTTGGAAAACAGTCAGAGCATTGGAAACGGTCAGGATGCAAGGAGAAGACCAAGGAGAGAGTGTAGAACAAGAATGGGCGTTGACTCGGGTTAAGTAAGAAAATAGGGCTGGAAAACAAAAGGTAAATTGGTGCTGGAATAGAGTCAATCTCTGGTCAGAGGTTGTTTGTGCGAACTGGAGATCGGGGTTCTACCAAGCTGGAGTGGAAACCAGGACAGGTTGCTTTTCCTGGTTCACCAGCATGAAACCACTGGGCTGAATAGCGTCTGAATCATGATTCTAATGACCCTGTACAAAGAAACGAGGTACACAAGGACATTGTGATACACTTTCACATTCCATATAGAGGTGCTCTTCGCTTGTGCAAGCCTGGAGAGGGGAGGTTGGCCCCAGCCAAACTTTAGGGCCTTGTGGGTATCTACAGGGGAATGATAAACTGAAACTGTTCAGTCTATCCGCATTAAACACCGGTCAGCTTCTCTGACATGTGTCAAGCCAGGACCATACTGCACGTGGACACATTAGCTTCAGGGCTATCTGGAACCAAAAGGGAGAATACCAATTCCTCAGAAAAACATTCCCACTCCCGTATATGACCCAGCTTATTTAGTTAAGTACAATAACCTTTGATTTATATACTCTCTTCAATGCAGAAAAAAAATCCCCAACCGCTTCACAAGAGCACATTCAGATAACTACTGACACTGAGACAAAAAAAGCCATAGTAGTAGTAGGCGGGTTGACTAAATGCTTTCACAAAGAGATAGGTTTAATGGGGTCTTAAAGAGGGTGCCTTTAGCCTAGTAGGGAACTCCAGAGCTGTGAGCCTAGATGGTGAAGTCAGGGCTCCCAGTGGTGAGGTGAAAATGTCACATTTGAACCATTACACGGATGGTAAAAGTCTCCAATTTCAATTCTATCGCATTGACCAGAAATCTCTCCTGCTCTTACTTCCTGCCATTGGCGTGTGTTGGGAGCATTTGCAAGTTGAGACTCAACTTTCTCGGTCGTCAAGTCCTGGGATGGTAACCACTGGACAAAAGCAGGGGCATTACCCACTGCATCATGAGACCTCATTCATGTGGAATATTTTAGCACAGAAACAGGCTGCCTCGCTTAAAGGCCTCAAACTGACTTGAGGGCCTTTATGAAAGCAGAATTCTAGCAGCAGAGGGAACAACTGTGAAAAGATCTCACCAAGGCCATTGAAGAAGCGGTGACGGTTGACTTCCGGTGACGGCGGGCGGGAGGGAGCCGCGCGTTGGAGGGCTCCCGTTCGGGAACGGCATTGTCGGGGATTGACACCCGGTCATAGGGGCAGCAAAGGCGGTGAAGGCCAGGAGAAAGGACAGGGGAGGGATATGTCGAGGACCAGTAAGAAAACGGCTGTGAAAACAGCTGAAAGTCCGTTGGGGAGTAGAAAGGTCACCGCGGGGTCACCAAGGAAAATGGAGGCTGGAGCACCAGGGGAGGCCGCATTGCTTACGTCTGAAGAAATAACTAAGGTGATGGCTGCGGAATTCGAAAGGCAGTTTACAAAATATATGGAGACGATGAGGGAGGTTTTCAGTTTGCTGGTGGAGGAGGCGATTTCCCCGGTGACGACGGCGGTGGCGAGCGCAGTGGCAGAGGTGCGGGAGCAAGGGGAGGCGCTGAAGGAAGTGGAGGAGACATTATTGCAGCACGGTGATCAACTTACGTCGATGGAGAAGGAGATGCAAAAGGTGATGAAGATTAACAAGGATCTGCGAGGGAAAATGGAAGACCTGGAAAACAGGTCCAGGCAACAGAATTTGAGGATTGTGGGGATGCCCGAAGGAGTTGAAGGGCCGAGACCGACTGAGTATTTTGCTGTGATGCTGGCGGAACTATTGGGGGAGGGGGAGGATCACTCCCGATATGAACTGGATCGGGCTGATCGGTCATGGAGGCCTGTACCAAAGGCAAGTGAGCTGTGCTTCCGTAGGTACAGTGTGAAGGAGAAGGTCCTGTGCTGGGCCAAGCAGAAGTGGGTGGTGCAGTGGGCTGGAGCTGGTATACGTGTATACCAGGACTTTACGGTGGAGCTGGCGAGGAGGCGGGCTGCTTTCAACCGGGTGAAGAGGGCACTGTACATTAGCAAGGTGCAGTGCGGCATTGTATATCCAGCGAAGCTGCGGGTGACTTACAAGCTCAAGGACTTTTATTTTGGAACGGCAGAGGCAGCGGAGGAGTTTGCGAAAGCAGGACTGTGGCAGAACTGAGAAATTGAGAAATGGCCATGTGCCGATGTAACCTCATGACTGTATTTTCTTCTTTTTTTTTGTTTCACTGCATGCGGGTGTATGGGCTAAAGGAGCCGGTGTTGTATATATTTGGACAAGGGAAGTGATGGGACTTTCACTCGAAGTGAGGGCTCTTTGGGGTGTAGGTGGATATGCGGGGTTTGTGCGCTAAAAGGGGGATTTTTGGGCTTTCCTAGGGTTGGGCAAGGGGGAAAGGGACCCGGGCGGGGGCCTCCACGCTGGGCGGTCTAAGCCGGCCAGTGAACGGGAGTGAGGTGGGGGGAGGGGCTGCGGCCATCGGAGTCTGGCAGAACAGGGTCCGAGTGGTCTAGCCGGGGTGGAAAGTTGGAGGGGAAGGAACCGAGGTTGGGGGAAGGAGTTTTACAAGAGGTAGTGGACGGGAGGAGTTGGGAAGGAGTGGGGTGGGGGGTGGTTTACAACTCTTGGGTATCATGTACGGCACTCTTTCAGAGGTTGGACGGCGGTGAGTGTGTGTGTGTGGGGGGAGGGGGGGTAGACTCTATGGTGACCGTGGGCGGTCCCTGACTCCTTTTTTCTTTTTCTCCTTCGCTTTTTGTTTCCACCGTGGGAGGGTTTGTTTTATTAGATGCATACATTGACAGGTGGGCCGTTGTTTGGGGTGGTGGGAGGATGGGATCGTTGTTATTGTTAAGGGGATTGATTTTGGATTTGTTACCGTTTACTCTTTGTGGGTGGGGTGTGAATTTTGGAGGAAAATGTGAAAATGGAGGATAAAAACATTTATTAAAAAAAAAGGAAACAGGCTGCCTGACCCAAACTGGTCTGTGCTGATGTCTCTCGTCCACTCGAGTCTTCTCCCATTCTATCCGCCTCATCTCAACCTCTCGGTACATCTATCCCCTTGCCTTTCATGTACTCGTCTAGTTTCTTACAGAAAGCATCTACGATATTTGCCTTTATAAAAGCAAATTGCCGCATTTGATGGAATCTAAAACAAACCCAGAAAATACTGCACAATCTCAGCATCTGTGGAGAGAGAGGGGAGCTAATGTTTTGAGTCTGGATGACAAAGCTGGGGAGAACTGGAAGTAGGGTCAGGTTTATGCTGTTGTGAGGGGGCGCGTAGAGCGGTGGGGTTGGATAGGGGGCCAACGATAGGTTGCGATTGACAAAGACGTCATGGACAGAAAAACAAAAGGCCTAAGATATTTGCCTTAGCAACTTCCTTACTATTTACTTTCTGAGTAACAACATTTCTGGTCATTTCCTTATCGGATTTATGAGTAGCTCTCTTGTATTTCTTGTATTTTTTGGATTCTCTCACAAGTGGAAAAGGGTGGCAGGGTAGCACAGTGGTTAGCTCAGTTGCTTCACCGTGCCAGGGTCCCAGGTTCAATTCCCGGCTTGGGTCACTTTCTGTGCGGAGTCTGCACGTTCTCCCCGTGTCTGCGTGGGTTTCCTCCGGGCGCTCCCGTTTCCTCCCACAAGTCCCGAAAGACGTGCTTGTTCGGTGAATTGGACATTCTGAATTCTCCCTCTGTGTTCCCGAACAGGCGCCGGAATGTAGTGACTAGGGGTTTTTCATTGCAGTGTTAATTTAAGCCTACTTGTGACAATAATAAAGATTATTCTTAATAGTCTGTCAACCCTGTCCAGCCAAATTCTAAGTTAGAGGAATGCAAAGTTTCAGGAGGATTGTAGGTCTGGGTACGGTTACACCAATCGGGAAAGCAAGGCCACAGAGGGATTTTGATGTGAAGGTGGGAATTTTAGATTGGAAGGAATCTGGGAGCAGCGAGAACGGGTATGATAGACGAGCAAATCCTGGAATAGGATTTTCATGCACGATCAGAAGGCAGAACTAATCCCACTGTCACGATCCCACCTTTCTCTTGAGACTGCTGGCAGGCTAGGCCGGATCTTTCGGGCTCCAGGCCCCAAGTGCTCTGGAAGCATCCGTGGAGACCAGAGTGGGCAGGTTAAAAGGCCTGCCTGATTTCCCTGTGCTTCCGCAGCATTCAGCGGCTCACTTACATACCCTTGGAAGTGCTGACTACTTTAATCTCCCTCACTTTTACCTCCTCATCCGCCCACCCCCTTACTCATTATTCACTTTCTCAACATAACTCACAAGCCCCATTATAAGACCATGAGACTCCCGCAGTGACAAGCAAACTCTTCAAACCAACTGTGGTAACCAACGTCCAGAAATGTCAATGATTAGGAAGTCGGGTTGCAGACAAGAGCCCATAAAACTCCCTGAGTAAATAAGCAGACTTTAAAACTGCTATCTCAACAAACGACTAAACTGAATCCTTAAAAGCAATGGAAAAAGATGAATCATTCACACTTAGTTATCATACAAGGCTATCCCTTCAATGATGTGAAATGTACTCTACCTTCTAGTCCAATAGGTGAATGTTTTTAACTCATCCTGAGAATTTTCCACATTTACAATGTTGATTCTTTACTTGACATCTTGTCAATCAGCTGAAGTAGCAATATGGCAAACACATCGTTTAAAGTGAATATATCTTCCAATCAGAGCACTGTCAGAACACAGATACAGCTCATGGCTTTTAATGATGAACTGGAAAGGAGGCAAAACCATTTCATTTACCTTTTAAAATCTCCCCGCCCCCAATGCTTCTATGCAGCTAGTGTAAAACCCGACAGCCACCTCCATTAAAAAGTGAAGAAGCATCTGGTCTCAGTGAGGTCACAATACTGACAGTAGTAGTACCCTTTGTAGGAGAGGGTGGGTTCAGGTGCCCCCCCTTCCTCCTTCACCCTCCTAGAAATGGAGGCAGGATCTCTGGCCACCCTGCTCGGGGGCCATTCTCTTGTTTTATAAAGTCCCTTTGGGCCGGATCAGGAACATGTAATTCCACCCCCGACTCCTGACAGGGGCAACGTGGTTTCGAATGAGCTGATGTTTACGGAGGATCGGGGTCATCCAGGAAAATCAATGGGACAATCATGTCGGAAGGTGACAAAGGCATGGTTGAGGGTTCCAGGGATGAGAGCTGAGGCAGTGAAGGAGACAGCTCACTGTTGCAAACATTCCAATTGGAAGCAGGAGCAGGCCATTGTTACAGAGATTTAAGGAGAGGCAGGGGGGGGGCAGCATGGTGGCGCAGTGGATTAGCCCTGCTGCCTCGCGGCGCCGAGGTCCCAGGTTCGATCCTGGCTCTGGGTCACTGTCCATGTGGAGTTTGCACATTCTCCCTGTGTTTGCGTGGGCTTCGCCCCCACAACCCAAAGATATGCAGGCTAAGTGGATTGACCACGCTAAATTGCCCCTTAATTGGAAAAAATTAATTGGGTACTCTAAATTTAAAAAAAAGGAAGGGCAAGGAGGAAAAATCCGAATGGTCGATGATAGGAATCACGAGGCAACCTGGACAGTGAAAAGGAACGCTGAATGGAATTTTCAGCGTCAGATACTCGCGAAGGAAATTGGCAGTGTCAGTGAAGTAGGAGGAAGTACAGATATAGTCAGGAAAGCTAAAGGAGGAAAAGGAGCTTATAATGATCAAATCTTCCACTGGAATCTTGATATCTGTTCCCATAGTGAACCATAGCGTCGCCATTGGCGGGACAGGCAGATCCCGCTGGTGGGACAGGTCGGAACATTCCATCCTACATCAGAAGGAAGTAGATGATACCTGATCATTTTTTTTTTGGAAACCCTTTTCTTGACTTAAGACTTGCAAGAGCTAAGTCGGCGGAGAGGGAACAGAAATGTTTACTGTCTTCTCGACGCTGGACCTAGTCAGAATTCAGTGTGAGGTATTGAAGGATGAAAGCATGATTACACCTGACAGCCATGGAGTTCTGAATTCCATCACACTCCTGGCAGCTTGTGACATTCTGCTGCTTATTTTTTTTTTCTTGCGGGCACAGCTGAGAATATCCCAGGGGACGGGCAAGGTTTAAGGGGCTGGATTCTCCATTTCTGAACCTACGCGGAGGATCTGTGGGGTTTTACATGTAAACAATCAATCCTGCGACCGGTGGGCGGCCAGCAGCCGCGCCACGTACAATTCCCAGCTCCCACGCTATAAGCAGCTGGAGAATGGCTGGGTCCATGGGTGCGCATGCGCACAGTGAGGACCTGCAGCGATCATGCTGTAAAACATGGCCATGCGAGGACCCGGCCTGTCAGATAGTGTCCCACTGGCCAGCCCCCACTAGTCCCCCCCCCCCTCCCCCCCCCCAGCCCTCACGGAAGACCCCCCCCCCCCCCCCCCCCCAGCCAGACGCACGGCAGACCTGATAATTGGAATCAGGAAGGTCCCAGATGTATAACTCACAAGGTGCCATGACCTTTAGGTTATACAAGAGAGAAGGCCATTCAGCCCATTGTGCTGGCCCTATCTCTGTGAAAGACCTACCCTATAAGGCTTACAGCTGTTTCCAAAATAGCCCAACAATGGTTTGCCTTTACCTGTGGATATCCAATTCCCCATTGAAAGTTGCTCCGGGATTTTAATTTGATTGGATTCAAAGATCTCGGATCACAAGCTCGCGATATGAAATCTCACTTCAGGCCTCCATCTGGGATGGCGGGACCGTCATATGAGGAGAGCCTACATCGATTAGGATTATATTCATTGGAGTTGAGAAGAGTGAGAGGGGAATCTCAGAGAAACTTACAAAATTCTAACAGGATTAGACAGGATAGATACAGAAAGAATGTTCCTGGTGGTGGGGGAGACCTGAACTAGGGGGTCATGGTTTGAGGATAAGGGGAAAACCTTTTAGGACTGAGGTGAGGAGAAATTTCTTCACCCAGAGAGTGATGAATCTGTGGTATTCGCTACCACAGAAAGTAGTTGAGGCCAAAATGTTGTGTAATTTCAAGAAGGAATTAGATATAGCTCTTAGAGCTAAAGGGATCAAGGGATACGGGGGGGGAAGGCGGGATCAGGGTGTTAAACCTAATGATTAGCCATGATCATAATAAATGATGGAGCAGGCTCAAAGGGCCGAGGGCCTCCTCCTGCTTCTATTTTCTATGTTTTTATGTTTTCCTTTGGAGTCTGATTTTTTATTTATTTATTATTTCATGGGGTGCGAAGAGCAGTGGCCAGCCCAGGAATTTGTCGGCCATTGCTAATTGCCCTTG
Source organism: Scyliorhinus canicula (assembly GCF_902713615.1). Lineage (NCBI taxonomy): Eukaryota > Metazoa > Chordata > Chondrichthyes > Carcharhiniformes > Scyliorhinidae > Scyliorhinus > Scyliorhinus canicula. The sequence goes on along the minus strand of NC_052147.1, from coordinate 12,056,073 downwards.
AACTGAGCGACTTGAGAGTCAACCACATTGCTGTGTGGGCCTGGAGTCACATGTAGGCCAGGCAGGGTAAGGGTAGCAGATTTCCTTCCCTGAAGGGGCATTAGTGAACCAAGTGGGATTTTAACAACAAGTTTTGATTATTTCATAGTCGCCATTACCCAGACACATTTTCAATGCCAGATTTTTTTATGCAGCGAATTTAAATTCAACCAGCTGCTGAGATGGGATTTGAACCCTTATCCTCAGAGCACTAGCCTGGGCAGCACGATTATTAGTCCAGTGACAATACCAATAGGCTACCTGATAGCAGTGTTGGGTCATCATCAATACCAATAGGCTACCTGATAGCAGCGTTGGGTCATCATCAATACCAATAGGCTACCTGATAGCAGCGTTGGGTCATCATCAATACCAATAGGCTACCTGATAGCAGCGTTGGGTCATCATCAATACCAATAGGCTACCTGATAGCAGCGTTGTAATCCGAATTGCATTTTCAGTTACTGATTCTTTGCGACATATTGTTTCTATATTGCATTCGGAGGCTGGGCCTGGAGAAGGATTTCACACCGTTAGACTTTCAAAGCACTGGGTCATCAAGAAGCACGTTCAATATAAGCTGTGCCTAGGAGATCAACCGTGTGAAAGCAGAGAAAGAATTTTCGGCCATACAGCGCCCTTTACAATTTCAGAACGCCCCGAAGTGGTCACCAACCAATGAAGTGCTTTTCTCCTGTTGCGCCGTCACTCCTGTAATGTCGGAAATGGCCGAGCCAATTTGTGCACAGCAGGATCCCGGGAACAGCGCTGAGATAATGGCCTGACAATCTGTTTTGTTTAATGCTGGTTGGAGATACGTGCTGGCCGGGATACCGGGGAGATATCCCCTGCTTTTCTTCAAAATAGCACCAGGGGCAGAGGACAGACAGGGCCTGGGTTTGACAGCTCGTCCAAGAGGCAGCGAACGGGATTCTCCGTCCCGCCGCCCCAGTTTTCTGGTGTGGTGCGCCCCCCCCCCCCCCCCCCCCCCCCCCACCGGCAGCGGGATACTCCGCTGGGGAATGGGGCTTCCCATTGTGGACAGCCCCACGCCGGCGGAAAATCCCCGGATGTGGGTGCGCTGCCGGCGCCACGGGGAATCCGGCCCAGTGACTTCGACGGTGCAGCACTCCCTTGGTACTGCATCAGAGTGTCAGCCTGAATCCCGTGACATTCCAGGCATGGAAATGGGGGCCGAGAGAGAGGGGGGGGGGGGGGGGTAGCGACAATCCATGCTGCGCTGTGTGTACACTTGGATGTTTTGTTCTTATCTAAGCACGTAAGACGACGGGACTCTGCCTTAAAGTGGAGGACATGGCTTACAATTGAAAGAAATGGAGGAGTGACGGTGAGGTGCGTGTATGAGGAGTGGCTGGGTGTTATTGGGGTTGGCTTTTAAAAGACTGTTGGTGGCAGGGAAGATTAAGGGAGCAGAGGAAGTTCAGCTTTAACGTACTGCAAAATTAATCATTCACAAATAAATTGGACCAGTTTCAGCCTGCAGTTCTTGGCCCAGAAGTGAGATATATTTCCTCCTCCTGATTGACAGTAGACATATTGTGAATCGCACGTCGATTCCATTCTACAGTATTTCAGCAGAAAATGAGTATGAACATTGAATTGTGCAAATATCACGGGTGCCAAATTAAAACCAGGACGATTAAATAAGGAGTTGATCATTCTCGTGGATTATGCTGAAAAATTCTTGAAATGTCAAAGCCTCTTGTGGTAATGGACTGGATTTTAAGGGACAGCGTAGACCCCGAACGCCCGGCCCACCCACCATAGTGATGGCCGCCGCTCTGCAATTTGATGCTGAGGGCAGCGTTAATTGCTTTAAGATCCACTCCTCAGGCCCTGCCTTGAGCTTCCACACAATTCGGGTGGCCGGCAGCGCCGTCGTGGCAGCAGCGCCAGGCGGGTGCAGTGGCCACTGCCGGGACTACAGCCATTCGCTCCAGCGAGGAACCCGTACCTAACCGAGGTCCGGGGTTTGGCCGGGGCCAGGTTGCCGGGATTATGGTTAGGAGTGAGGAGTGTGAGAGATTGGGCCGGGGGTGGGGGGAGTAATTTCATAGGCTGGAGGGTAAAAGGGGTATGGACAACCTTGGTGGAGAGGGGGCGAACGTCAACGGACATAGGGGACCCGCAGATGGGATGGGGCGCACGGTAGCACAGTGGTCGGCACTGTTGCTTCACAATGTCAGGGTCCCAGATTTGATTCCCGGCTTGGGTTGCTTTCTGTGCGGAGTCTACACGTTCTCCTCGTGTCTGCGTGGGTTTCCTCCGGGTGCTCCGGTTTCCTCCCACAAGTCCTGAAAGCCGCGCTGTTCGTGGATTTTCAAGTAACTTCATTGCAGTGTTAGTGTAGGTCTACTTGTGACACTAATAAAGATTCTTATTATTATCTCCCTTACCCGACACCAACCCTGTACCTAATACGGCCTCTTGAGCATTTACCATTTTCTTCGTTCCACCATTGATGCCTGGGCCTTCAGGCAAAAAAACATCCTGCATTTATGTAGCATCCTTAACAGCGTAAACCAGCCCAGAGGCATTTCACAGGGCAAGATTTAGCACCGAGCTACATAAGATTTAAGGGGCATCTTGCTTCGAGCATGGGCAGCTGAAGGCACAGTTGCCAATGATGGAGCGACGATGGCAGAACTGAAAGAAATATTAGTCAGCGAGCTCAGTTATTAAAAATGGAAGAAAAGGAACAACAGATGACCTCATAACAGAGTGGGGATGGAAATTGAATTCCATTATTCAGCCGAGGTGGTTTGAACATTGCTTGATCTCGGTAAGTGCAGTTTTAAAACAATTTAAATAATTGCTTGGCCTGCTAAGCACCCTGACCCCATAATGCAGTGACCTTTCAAGTCAACACATTAAAGTCGCCAAAGTTTTTCTAAAAAAAAAACAAAGTTCACTTCATTCCTATTGATTCTGGATTATCAGCGCGACTCACATTCACACAATTACATGTGGCACTGGGTAGCCATGACAATGATAACCCGTTGCTATGGGGATGAAAAAGACCTATCGGAGTCGAAGGTAGTTTGCAGTGCAGCGATAATCTTGTTGCTCATTTCAGAATTAATTGAAATCAAAAATAATATTCAGCGCAAGGAAGTAAATGCATTTTATTTTCATTTTGTAACGTGAGAAGTACACATGGTACGGTTTCGAAATGACATATTTAAAGAGCTACTGGATGGACACATTTTCTGTAATGTGTACCAGGTTATGACGAGAGGCCAAATGTACTTTGTAATGAATTTATTAGTCGCACGGTGGTACATAACTTGAACATTGCTGAAAAGAGAGACGTTTTGCCAGAAATGTTAAGCTTGCGCTCATCAGGACAAACACAAGAATGCCAAATTTCAAACGACCGCAACGATTTACACCGCAGGAGGAGAGAGCACCCATTGGTTTGCATTTCAACTCTGATTGGCTCAGGCATTGCCATGGAGGCAGCGCCAGGGAACTATAGGCTCACCAAGATCCCAGGTGATTCAGTGAAAGGCGCAAGGCTTGAACATATTCCTTTTGTTTGCAGAGAGCTTGGGGAGCCCATAGTCCCGTGTTGCTTACTCCATGGTAAGAAGTCTTACAACACCAGGTTAACGTCCAACAGGATTGTTTCAAACACTAGCTTTCGGAGCACTGCTCCTTCCTCAGGTGAATGAAGGAAGGAGCAGTGCTCCGAAAGCTAGCGTTTGAAACAAACCTGTTGGACTTTAACCTGGTGTTGTAAGACTTCTTACTGTGCTCACCCCAATCCAACGCCGGCATCTCCACAACATTACTCCACGGTGAAATACAAATTGTCATGATCCTTTGAAATTTGGTATTCTTGCATTTCTCCTGGTGAGTGCAAGGCAACAAGATTTGGCGACATGTTTCTCTTTTCGGCAATGTTCTGAATTAATTAGCGTTTAATCATTTAATCCGGTCCACGAGAACTTTTGTTTTCTTCTGTTTTATAGTGCATCTCATTCCTCTGTTATTGTCCAGTCATCCGTGATCTTACCACGATCTACCTACCTCCTCCTCCTCTTTGATCTCCCAATTCTGTTCTCTCAGGCATCACAGTTTCAATTATTCCACCATGGCAGCTGAGCCTGGGCCCGAGCTCTGCAATTCCTTCCCTAAAGCTCTCCACTTCTGTATCTGTCTCTCGGTCTTTAAGAGGCTTCTTAAAACCTACTTCTTTGAACACGTGTTTTGTTCATCTGTATTATCTCCTTGTGTGACTAGGCATCAAATGTTGTTTGATGTTTGCTCCAGTGGAGCATTGTGAGATGTTTTAATGTGTTCAAGGCTCTGCATCAATAAATTGTTGTTCTCCATAACAGCCAACCATTCTCCACCCCCCTCGAACCTGGTCCATCAAGAGCTGGCTATGTGATGCCGTGTTATTTAACACTTTGCCCTCCCTGATGGCGTGTGCTAGATATAACTTGCCAATCGCACGGTACCCTTCATCCATCATCAGTGCAAGTGACACCGGATCCAAATTACGAGGAGTTTTACTGAATTGTAATTCTTCCAGAGTGGGCTGGCGGTAAACGGAATTTCTCCGAAACGTTTTGGCTCGCTAAGATTAAAGTCAAGAGCATAGCTATGTTGGATTGTGACCCCGAGCCGTTGTCCATTCCCATGCTCTGAGCCCCATGTAGTAGAAAGGATTAGGTAGGGTGCTCTTTCCAAGGGCTGGTGCAGACTCGATGGGCCGAATGGCATCCTTCTGCACTGTGAATTCTATGATTCTAGAATGTTCAGCACAGTAACAGGCCATTTGCCACAAGAGGTTCATGCCAGAGTTTATGTTGTGCACGATCCATTCTTCATCTAACTTTACTGATGTAACCTTCTGCTCTTTACTTTCCAATTAACTTATCTAGCGTCCCCTAAATACGCCAACGTGATTCATCTCAGCCACGCCACGTGCTGAAGAGCCCACAACTATATTGAGCAAGAAATTCAAGCTCTTGACCGACAATTATTTTCTTTTTTCTGCTCTTTCATGTGACGTGGGCATCACTGGCAAGACCAGCGTTTGTTGTCCATCCTTACTTGGCCCCTGAGCTGAATGGTTTCCTCGGCCATTTCAGAGCACAGTTAAGAATTGACTACATTGCCATGGACCTGGAGTCCCTAGAGGGCCAGGCCAGGTCAGAATGGCAGATTTATTCCTCCTAAAGGGCTTCAGTCAATGACAATCAATGGTAGTTTCACGGTCACCATTACCGAGACTAGCTTTATCTTCCAGGTTTTATAAATTGAATTGAGGATTTATCAGACTAATAGCAGGCATAGGTAGGTTGCGTTGTGAGGAAAGGTTGGACAGACAAGGCTTTTGTCTCCTGCGGTTTTAGAAGGGTAAGAGACAACATGATTGACACCATTAAGATCCTGAGGTGGCTCGACAGGGTGGATGTGGAGAGGATGTTTCCTTTTGTGGGAGAGTCTGGAGCTGGGGGTTCACTGTTCAAAAATTAGGCATTGCCCATTTAAGACGGAGATGACGGGCGCGATTCTCCCCCCCCCCCCCCCCCCCCCCCGGCTCGGAAAAATCATCGCTCGCCGTTTTTCACGGCGAATGGTGTTTCTCCGAGCCCGATGGTCCAAGCGGCCGGCCCTTCACGCCCGTTTCACGACGACGGGAAACACACCTGGTCGCTGCATTCGTGAAACGGGCGCCGTTTGGGGCATCTCGGGGCCCGATTGGGACGGGAGCACCACGACTGTGCTCGGGAGTGGACAGGCCCGCGATCGGTGCCCACCGATCGTCGGGCCAGCGTCCAAAACGGACGCACTCTTTCCCCTCCGCCGCCCGGTAAGATCAACCCGCCACATCTTGCCGGGCGGCTGAGGAGAAAGACGGCCACCGCGCATGCGCGTGTTCGTGCCATCTGCGCGATGAAGTCATCCGCGCATGCGCGGGTTGGAACCGGCAACCCGCGCATGCGCAGATGACTTCACATTCTCGGCATGACGAGCTCGCTGCCGAGAAAGACGGAGGCCCGCTCCTAGCCCCCCGGGTGGGGGTGAATTAGGTGCGGGGAGCGGGCTCCGAGGCCGTCGTGAACCTCGGCCGAGTTCACGACGGCCTTCACGAATCCGGCCCCCTGCGGAGAATTCCGCCCGATGAGCATTGTTTTCTCTCAAAGGGAACTGAGTCTCTGGAACTCTCTCTCTCAAAAGGCAGGTGAGGCAGAGTCTTTGAATATTTTCAAGTCAGAAGCAGATAGATTCTTGATAAGGGGGTGAAAGGTTATCAGGGACGTCACAATCAGATCAGCTCTGATCTTGATGAATGGCAGAACAGACCCAAGAGCCAGGTCGACTACTCCTGATCCTAACTCATATGGAATTCAAATTCCAAGAGCTGTTGTGGTGGGCTTCGAACTCTGACCCCAGACAATGAGCCTGGGCCTCTGGATTACTTGTTCAGTGACATCACCACAACACCACCATCGCCCTCTTGATTTATTCCACCCCTTTGGTTCAAATGGAAGTTTCCCCACCAGAGGGAGAAATGCTGGCCTATTTGTATCTGCATTTGTGTGATTAAGAAACATAAGAGGATAAGGAACAGGAGCAGGAGTAGGCCGTTCGGCCAATCGCACCTACACCCCCATTCAATGCAGTCACGGCTGATCTTCTCCAACTTCCCTTCCCCACACAAATCCATCATTTTGGCCTCTGCTCTTCATATAAGCTTTCCTTCTCTCCCTTACACTGGGCGCTGAGGGCACAAGTCATTGGTATGAAAACAAATGCATGCGTTGTTGAAATTGATTTTCCCTCATTAAAAAGAATATCTTCAGAAGTCTCAGCGCCCATCAGATAAGCGTACAGGACTCCCAAAACATCCGTGCGATGTCCAATACTGTATGTTTAAAAAGAGTTCTGGATTCTCCCTTTATGCTCAACAGTGACTGGAGTTCAAAATGGCCACCTCATCTGACCGAGTAAAGTTAAAGGTGAAAGTTGGTCATGGAAATCTTCAGCCCCAAGGGGACCATTATGCTTCAAGAATTAATTCCCTTTGGCAAGCAATATATGAACCGAGGGTTAGACGGACTTAAGATACGGATCAGCCACGATCTCCATGATTGTCGGAACAGACTAGAGGGGCTGAATGGCCTACTTCTGTTCCTATGTTTTTCTGTATCGGGCTGGGCATTGAGACCCTCAATTGCTGATCTGAGCTCATCCATGGACAAGGCTTTAAAAGCCAAAGTAATGCCCTTTAAATCCTAATCCATGTGAGAAAGGAAGAAGTATTATTGCTGTTGGACTGATATTTTCTATTTTAAAATTCCCATCCATGTTTTCAAATCTCTCAGTGGCCCAACCCTCGCGATCTCTGCAACCTCCTCCCGCCCTACAACTCTCTGAGCTCTCTGCCCCACTCCAATTCTGGCACATCCCCATTCTATTCGCTCCACCATTGGTGGCTGAGCATTCAGCTGCCTGGACCCTCAGCTCTGGAATTCCCTCGCTGAACCTCCGCTGCCTCTCCACCTTTCTACCCTCCTTGGAGACGCTCCTGGAAACCCAACTCTTTGACCGAGCTTTTGGCCACCTGCCCTGACGTCATCTCACCTGGCTTGGTTGCAAATTCTGTCTGATGCTCGCACCTGTGAGCTGTCCGGGGGATGCTTTTGGGACATGAAGAACGCCACGGGTGGGATTTTCCAGCCGCTTCCGCCGGCGGGAATGTCTGGTCCCACCGGCGGCCAGCTCCCTTCGCGGGTACCCCGGCCGCATGGGAGTAATAAACAGGAAACTGCGCTAACAGTGGTGGGACCGGACAATCCAGCCGCTGGCCATCGGTGCACCGCCTCCACCGCGTGGGTGGAGAGTGGGGGCGGTGCAGGAAACCTTGTCCTCTATCAATACAAGCTGCAGCTGTTGAGGGGCCAGGGTGGGAAAGAGTTGCAGGGAGAAGAATAGCAGTGGAAAAATAACCTGCTGTACACACAAATATCAGAACCAGAATCTAGCAGCTCCCATGTATAACGGAGGGGAAAGCAATTTCTTCTTTTGTGTCGGGGCAGTCTGCCGCGAGAGAGTGTGATAAGCTGATAAGGTGTGTGACACACTGTGCTGATTCCAATTATACAGCAGGACAGTGAAGGAGCTGAATGAGACGGGGAATAGCTGCCTCAGTGTCGGCCATCAGTAGAACTATAGACAATGAGCCGAGGGATGGGGAAAGAATGTTAAAAGGAGATAGAATCCACTGGGTATCCCTGTAAATGCTGATTGTCTGGCTCTCAGAGCGGGTTTTAACACCATTTAAAGGATCTGCACATTACCATTCAAATCACTGAGGCTGCATTTTTATCGCAAGCAGCACACATCTCCACTATTCCCCACCCCTCCCCGGAAAATGCTGACATGTGCTGGTGTGTTTTTAAGTGCCCCTCCACCACCGTCGCACAATAGCAGCCGTGTGTACCATCTACAAGATTCACTGCAGGAACTCGGCATGTTTCCTGAGGCAGCACCACAATGGTAAATATATACATGGATAAGGGCAGCAGATACATGGGCACACCGCCACCTGCGCGTTTCCCACCAAGCCGCACACCATCCTGACTTGGAAATATTTCGCTGCTCCTTCACTGTCGCTGGGTCAAAATCCTGGAACTCCCTGCCTGACAGCGCTGTGGGTGTACCTACAGAACATGGACTGTAGTAGTTGGAGAACAGCTGGCTTGTAATGCAGAACAAGACCAGCAGCGCGGGTTCAATTCCCGTACCGGCCTCCTCAAACAGGCGCCTGAACGTGGCGACTAGGGGCTTTTCACAGTAACTTCATTGAAGCCTACATTGAAGCCGGAGCAATTATTATTATTAAGAGAGCTCACCACCAACCTCTCAAGGGCAATTAGGGATGGGCAATAAGTGCTGGCATAGCCAGCAATGCCCACATCCCATGAATGAATCAGGAAAAAATTGCCCAGCTCTGCACGCTGCCAAATAGGTGATCGGGAGGATTGATAAAGATTGGGATGGGGGGGGGGGGGGTAGGTTGGCATTGATAATTAGGCGGGTCAGGTTGGTGGCGTTTCAGGGGATTGGGTTGGTGATGATCAGGGGTGTTGGGTTGGTGGATATTCGGGGGATTGGGTTGGTGGTGAAGTGGGGTGGGGGGGATTGGGTTGGTGGTGAAGTGGGGGGGGTTGGGCTGGTGGTGATTGGTGGGTTGAGTTTGCGATGGTTTGGGGATGGTGGGTTGGTGATGATTGGCAAAGTTGGGTTGGTGTAATTGGTGAGAGAGGTTGGTGATGATTTTGGGGGGGGGGAGTTGGTAATGAGGGGGGGGGTTAGGTTGGTGTGATTGGGATGGGGTGGTGAGGCAATGATCGGGGGATTTGTGATCTGGAGGAGGTGGTGAATGGGTCGATGTTGGTGATGATCAGGGAGGGGACGTGGGGATCAGGGCAGTGGAGTGAAGGGAGGAGAGGGCTGAGGTGATAATCAGAGTGGGAAGGGGAGCTGGGTGGCGATCGGGGCTGGTCGTACTTGGTGCTGTGACTGAGTCCCTGTAGAGCACATGTCCTGGTCCAGACACATCTCCCTCAAATCACTGAGCACAACATTCATAACTGAATACCATCAAAACAAATCACATCTAGAATTTGGCTCCTTTTAGATTTTCAGTGGAGGGGGTGGTAAATTAATGGGTTTTATAGAGTAGACGTACACACAGTGACAGTAATGTTCAAAATAGAACAACTTTCAGCCACAACAAACAAATATTCAGCCTGAATTCCCTGTGAGGAGTGCAGGATGAGCATGTAATATACATTGGGTGCCCAGTCCACAACCTTCCTGCCCAACCCTGAGCTGTCCCCCATAACACGTTAGGTGGGTGGGTGCTGAAATCAGCAGCCCATTCGCCATATGTAAATAAATAATGAAAGGTCAATTAGGCTGGTTAGCAAGTCCGGATAATATACCCCCACGCCTGATGTGGGCAGGGGAGAGGGACTAGGCACGCCATCATTTACAGCCGACATGAGGATGGGTACCAGCAGCATCCACAAATCAATTCTGGCACTGCAGGACGTCTGGAGCGGCTGGCCAATCAGATTGCATGTCTCCTCCCCCCACCCCCCCCACCCCTGTAAAATGCGGCCCCAGGTGGTTGTGTCTGCGTGTTTGTTCCCCATAGCCTCCCGTATCCTCCAAACAAACTATGCCTCCCACCCACACCCCATGTCCCCTCATACCCTCCATCCTAAGCCAATGCCAACTATTGTCCCCCACCAACTCCCACGGACCCTCACACACTCCATTCCAATTCCATTCTAATCCATCCCCCCTCCGCCCACATCCCCATGGCCACTCATACCCTCCATGCCAACTATGTAGCCACTCACCCAATATACCCCATAGGCAGACCTTAGGAGCCATGTGGAGATAAAATAACAGAGATATCATAAGATCATAAGGAATAGGAGCGAGAGTAGGCCACCAGGGCCATTGAGCCTGCTCCACCATTCAATAAGGTGATGGCTGTTCTGAGTGCGGCCTTAACTCCACTTTCCAGCCTGTTCCCCATAACTCTTGACTCACTTAGGGTTCAAAAATCAGTCTAACCTTGAACATATTCAATGATTGAGCTTTCACTGCTGAGTGGGTAAGAGAATTCCAAAGACTTCTGAGAGAAGAAATTCAAAGCACTTACATCTCTGCAAGTGGTTAATTTTTTATAAAACCAAACTTATGTTTATGCCTGGAATCCTTTGATAGCCACTTTAAACTGTCAATCAACGTGTAAAGACAGAATCTCCGCTGAGATCATTTTAGCTGAGCATTTATAATGAATAGCCCTTTGGGATGTGTTAGCAATGAATTTGGTTGAAGCTGCACTATCAGATGTTACTCCAGCTGCTCTATCAATCAAAGCAATCAATCAGACATTTTGGTTTTAATAGTTACCGACAACTGCATCCAGTTCTTTCACCGTTTAAAGCTGATAGAAGTAAGCTGTTAATTATTGAAAAGAACACAAATGCCCACGATTTGTTCAATCGTTCATCAAGAATAGCTGCACTAAAAAAGGGTGGGAGATGCGGAGGAAAAGGGAGTGAAGGAAAGGAGATTGAAAGAGGAAGAGAGACATTAAGAACAAGACAGAATAGAAATGAGAATATTATTGGGGAGGAGATAGCGAGTGAGAAGCAGATATGTGTAGATGCTGGCCAGGATTTTCTGATCCTGCCAAACGTCTACAGACTTTTTGCTAAGTTGCCAAACGTTCCGCACCGGAAAATCCTGGCCTGAACGAGCAGAAGCAAGTAAATATAAGTCTACTGAGGCTGTAAGGAAGTCAGAAATTGGTGTTGCCCATATGACCCCTTGTGTCTGTTTTGCCTTTCAGTGGTGTCTTGGCCGACCTGCCACCTCAACTCCATTTTCCCATCCTGTTCCCACATTCCTCAATTCACTTTGTATACAACAATCTGTCAACCTCAGTTCATAGAGCCTGCACCCACCCTCCGAAAGAGAACCCCCGCCCCGTCTCCGTAACCCCCAAGCTAATCCGCCTAACCCGCACATCTTTGGACTGTGGGAGGAAACCGGAGCACCCGGAGGAAACCCACGCAGACACGGGTACAGTGTGCAAACTCCACATAGCACACACAGTCACCCAAGGCCTGAATCGAACTCGGGTCCCTGGCGCTGTGAGCCGGCAGTGCTAACCACTGTGCTGCCTTTCGTCCATGACTGAACAACCACAGTACCTCCGGGGCAGAGAATTCCAAACAATCGCAGCCACCAGAGCGAAGTCCCTTCCCCTCATCTCAGCCCCCTTATTCTGAGCCTTTGCCTTTTTCGTCTTGGACTCTCCATCATGGGGAAAAGCACCCATTCCCCACCCTGACCGTGTCCACCCTGTCAAACCCTCCAAGGGGTTCATGTACCATTAAAGATCGCCTCTCAGTCTTCCAAACTCCAGAGAACAGAAACCCACTCTGCTAAATGGGACACGTGAGTCAGGCCTAATTGTATCAGAGACCTGGCCTGCTCATGCAGTCGTGTCGGTCAGTGAAAGTAAAGGTTACCGCAGATAACAAAAGCATTATTATCCCAGCCTTGTGTTTTACACGGTTGTAAAAGGGCAACACTGTTTAGGGTGCAGAGTTGCAGTAGCTTGAACACAAGGTACTGCCAATTAGGTACAAAATGATGAATAGCGGAAAAGGTGGACAATGAAGGGAAGAAGACAGCTAATACGAATGAGACACTAATAGCAGGGATAACTAAATGGCATTCTTTATTTGGCGTCAGTATAATGTTTTTACTGACACCGGATCCACACACTGAAGCAGTTTTTCAATTAGGTGTCGAGTAATTGATTAGTTTAGGCTGGGGAATGTAATGCTCCTGATGAAAACATCTTGTTTGGGTGCGAGCTGCAATTAGACAAGATTTGCAGTGTCCGGATGGTTGGCGCGGTATAATATGGGACTTCTTCACCCCCACTGAGTGCGTGCTTTTCCTTTCCAAATGCACCACATGGAAAATCACCACCATCGCATTTCGCTCTTAAAAATAAAATCCCATTTTTTTGAAAAGGGCGTGGGCTCGACGCGATCAGGCAGTCTTCATCGACGCCCACTCATTCAAAACTCGAAAGCTTGTACCCTAACCTGCACCGAAAACCGTTCACCCATCACCCTAGGTGACCCACGTGTGGGCGGCACGACGGCACAGTGGTTAGCACTGCTGCTTCACGGCTCCAGGGACCCGGGTTCAATTCCGGCCTCGGGCGACTGTCTGTGCGGAGTTTGCACGTTCTCCCCGTGTGTGCGTGGGTTTCCTCCGGGGGCTCCGGTTTCCTCCCACAGTCCAAAGATGTGCAGGTTAGGTGGATTGACCATGCTAAATTGCTCCTTAGTGTCCAAAGGTTAGGTGGGATTAAGGGGATAGGGCAGGGGAGTGGGCCTAGGTAGGATGCTCTTTTGGAGGATCGGCGCAGACGCGATGGGCTGAATGGCCTCCTTCTGCACTGTAGGGATTCTATGATTAACTCCTAAGCCCTGGAGTGCCTCACTGAAATTTATTTAACTTTCTGTTAAAATCACTCCAAATGTGGGCAGCACGGTGGCAGCAGTGGGTTAGCCCTGCAGCCTCACGGCATCGAGGTCCCAGGTTCGATCCCGGTTCTGGGTCACTGTCTGTGTGGAGTTTGCACATTCTCCCCGTGTTTGCGCGGGTTTCGCCCCCACAACCCAAAGATGTGCAGAGTCGGTGGATTGGCCACGCTAAATTGCCCCTTAATTGGAAAAAATTAATTGGGTACTGTAAATTAAAAAAAAAAGAAAAATCACACCAAGGTCTTGCCTCCCCCTCTGTTGCGGTCTGGTTCGTGGCTTTGCTGAGGTTTGTGAATTATATTGTTAACTGTGATGAGAAACAGGTGATGGGTATTAATTGTCTTTGAACACAGAGAAATAGGGGATAGTTGGGACACTGGGCGGAGTAGGAGGAGAGCTGTGAGACTGAACAAGTTAATAAACTCTCTCTCAACAAAGAAAAGCTCCAAGTCTTGGTTCCTACTTTGCCTACCATCTTGGATCCCATCAACATTCCTCTCGGGTCCATCAGCTCCAGCCCCTTCCAGATCCTCAGGGTTTCTTTGGACCACCCAAGGCAAGCCAGGGCCCATAATTCTGGAATTCCCTCCCTAATTTGGAGTATTGTGTGCAGTTCTGGTCACCTGATTATAGGAAGGATGTGGAAGCATTGGAAAGGGTGCAAAGGAGATTTCCCAGGATGCTGCCTGGTTTGCAGGATAGGTCTATGAGGAAAGGTTGAGGGAGCTCGGGCCTTTCTCTTTGGAATGGAGGAGGATGAGAGGCGACTTAATAGAGGTTTATAAGATGATGAGGGGGATAGATAGAATGGACGTTCAGAGACTATTTCCTCAGGTGGATGTAGCTGTTACAAAGGGGCATAACTATAAGATTCAGGATGGGAGATATAGGACGGATGTCCGAGGTAGGTTCTTTACTCAGAGAGTGGTTAGGGTGTGAAATGGACTGCCTGCTGTGATAGTGGAGTCGGACACTTTAGGAACTTTCAAGCGGTTATTGGATAGGCACATGGAGCACACCAGAATGACAGGGAGTTGGATAGCTTGATCTTGGTTTCGGACAAGGCTCGGCACTACAGCGAGGGCCGAAGGGCCTGTTCTGTGCTGTACTGTTCTATGGTCTAATATGTGTGGAGCATGAAGGGTAGAGGGGTGAGGGATAAGGGTAGAAGGACCTGACATTCATCAATAGGGCAGCACGGTAGCATTGTGGATACCACAATCGCTTCACAGCTCCAGGGTCCCAGGTTCGATTCCAGCTTGGGTCACTGTCTGTGCGGAGTCTGCACATCCTCCCCATGTGTGCGTGGGTATCCTCCGGGTGCTCCGGTTTCCTCCCACAGTCCAAAGATGTGCAGGTTAGGTGGATTAGCCATGATAAATTGCCCTTAGTGTCCAAAATTGCCCTTAGTGTTGGGTGGGGTTACTGGGTTATGGGGATAGGGTGGAGTTGTTGACCTTGGGTAGGGTGCTCTTTCCAAGAGCCGGTGCAGACTCAATGGGCTGAATGGCCTCCTTCTGCACTGTAAATTCTATGAATACAACTCGGCCGATATCTCAGTTAATGGAGGCAGGTTTTCACACCTGCTGCCTTGTTCCACACACCTGCCTCCGTTGCCACCTCGGGCCTCCCACGGAAGGCAGTGGTCCATCGTGCCTCCCACCCCTGCCTCCCTGACAGGAAAATGTGGTTGTCAGGGGGCTTTTGAAAGGAGAGGGGTCTGGCGGATCTCGATAATCCCCAACTCGACCTTCCCGCCTCATCCAAGAACATTGGGCACGGTTATAATGCAGGAAGGATTCAGCAACAGCTCACAGATAATATGTGAAACACGTGCATAATGAATGTTTTTATTGCCATATAAGTATATTGAACCAAGAGTAAAGTCCTGCTTGAGTCACTTAAGTTTAGAGAGAGACTATTGACCGGGCACTTGCAACATAGAAACAGGCCATGTGCCCCAACTGGTCTGTACACCAACCCTTCTGTTTCTTTCCTCCTCACATGCTTAACCAACTTCCCCTGAAATACATCTACGTTACTTGTCACAACCGAACCTCGTAGCAGTGAGTCCACATTCTGTCCACTCTCGGTTCATGTTTTGGCGGAATTCCTTTTCTTAAATAAAAATTTATTTTTTTCCAATTAAGGGGCAGTTTAGCGCGGCCAATCCACCTAGCCTGCACATCTTTGGGTTAGAAATAGAAATAGAACAGTACAGCACAGAACAGGCCCTTCGGCCCTCAATGTTGTGCCGAGCCATGATCACCCTACTCAAACCCACATATCCACCCTATACCCGTAACCCAACAACCCCCCCCTTAACCTTACTTTTATTAGGACACTACGGGCAATTTAGCATGGCCAATCCACCTAACCCGCACATCTTTGGACTGTGGGAGGAAACCGGAGCACCCGGAGGAAACCCACGCACACAGGGGGAGGGCGTGCAGACTCCACACAGACAGTGACCCAGCCGGGAATCGAACCTGGGACCCTGGAGCTGTGAAGCATTTATGCTAACCACCATGCTACCCTGCTGCCCGATTGTGGGGGTGAAACCCACGAAGACAGGGGGAGAATGTGCAAACTCCACATGGACAGTGACCCGGGGGCGGGATCGAACCTGGGTCCTCAGCGCCATGTGGCAGCAGTGCTAACCAATGCGCCACCGCGCTGCTTCTATTTTGGCGGAATTCCTGATTGGGCTATGGTATATCAATGTCCGGGCCTCTGATCCTGCCCCCCCCCCCCCCCCTCCCCACACAGGGGAAACTGCTCCTCCACACCTGCTCTATGAAAGCCCAATTCATGATCTCAAAGATCTCTAGGTTTAAGAGGACAATGTGTGGCACGCATGCCTGGTTGCTTATTGTTAAATGAGCCTTGGCCTTCAGCTCTGTTGACCTGCTGTTAGCCGTGGAGGATCAGCAGCCCAGTGCAGCTGGCGCGCCGGCTTGACTAGGTTTGAACATCTGGCCGAGAATTGCCAGTTCCTGACCTGTACCCCCGATTAAGAAATCTCCATCAAACAGCTGTTCACCGTGTTTCAGCCCAGCGCCAGTGCTACTTACCTGGCACCCTGCTGAGCTGGATTTCAATAATTGATGCCGAGGATGTTTGCTTTGATGAGAGAGAAAAAAACCCCATCCAGAAGGCAACGGATGCCTGTTTATTTTGAATGGTGCTTGTTGAGATCTTCCACTTATTAGCTCTGTCTGATGCCCCTCCCCCCACCCTCCATCCCCGCACTGTCCGAGGTATCGGTGTGATCGATGCTAGAAGGCTCCACTCGCGCAGGTAAACAAGACTCAAAGCGTTCCTTCTTGTTTTGATATTTTCTCCTGCTGCCTTCCGGGCACCACTGGCTCCCTCCGCGGGAGACTGAGATTTTTATTCATTACGTTGGAACACTTTAGAATGCCGTCGAGGATTCTGGGAGGAAATGCAAATCTTCCAGGAACCCGAAAGGAAACAGAAGCGTTGACAATCAGGACCCCAGGATGTCTCCATGCTCCTCATCGGCAGACTGTTGTGTGTGCTCGCTGCTGTAATGGAGAAAAGGTTGCAGTCAATGTAGATATCGTAATAACCACCAGACGATGACCGTACGATACGTTTTGGTGATTTTGGTTGAGGGATAAATATTGAACCGGGACAAACTCCTCAGCTGCTCATGGATCCACTCGAGAGAGCCAACAGGGAGCTCCTCTGAGGGTGGGACAGCGCAGCACTGTCGTGTCAACCTGGATTATGGGCTCAATTCCTCGAATCCACAACTTTCCGACAAGATACAATTCCGACAGGAATTAGGCCGCTCGGCCCCTCGAGCCTGCTCCGCCATTCAATAGGATCACGGTTGGTCTGATTGTAACGCAAACTCCACATTCCTGCCGACCACCCCCACCTTTGAGCCTTTCAAGCACCTTGCTTGTCAAGTATCTGCCTTAAAAAATGTTCAAAGATTCAGCGCGTGCCTCCACGTCGGACGCCACGAGGCCATTGAATCTCGCGGTGGCCTCTCGCGAGAATCACGACGCTCACGACGTCGTGCGAGATTCAACCGAACCACACAAGACGTCGCGATCTGGATCTCACCCTGGCTGGCCGAGATCTAGATTGGCATATTTAAATAATCTGTTAGGCTAATTGAAATACGCATTCCTCCTGATTCTCCTGCCGCCCGGGAAGTAACGGCCTCCCCAGTGAGGCCTCGACCAGGCCCCATTCGGTACTGGTTCGCACAAACATAGATCAGGCGTAACGGCACCTCGGGGCTTTCCCAGACCATTGCAGACCCCTGGGTGGTCGGGGACAGGGCAGGGTGGCTCCCTGGCACCCAGGCACCTTGGCACTGTCAGGCCGGCGGGTTCAGCTCCCGACTGCGGAAAACATTTCTAAGTGTGGGCGAGACCAGGGAGAAACACCCCACGGCCCAAAAAATGACTAAGGGCACGAGAAGTCCAGGGTGAAGCAGAAAAGCCGGCACAAACTGGTTGGGCCGAATGGACTGTTTCTGTTCTGAATATTATGTCATTCATCATTTAAAATCTGACATTGATGGATTTAAGTCAGGCAAGGCTGGCAGCAGGAATTCGGAAGCAGATCATAAAATCTCTACGGTGCAGAAGGAGATCTTTCGGCCCATCGAGTCCGCACTGACCCTCTGAAAGAGCAGCCCACCCAGGCCCACTACCCTGCCCCATCCGATAATCCCATTCATCCTTTGGGACACTAAGGGACAATTTTGTGCGGCCAATCCACCTAACCTGCACATCTGTGGACTGTGGGAGGAAACCGGAACCCCCAGAGGAAGCCCACGCAGACAGGGGGGAGAACGTGCAGACGCCGCACAGACAGTCACCCAAGGCCGGAATTGAACCCGCGTCCCTGGTGCTGTGCGGCAGCAGTGCTAATCAGCGTGCCGCCTCAGCTGGCGTCTCATTGACCTGCACTCGAGGGGCTGAATTGTGGACTTCTGTTCCCATGTTTGTAATGAAACTATCTTGTACACCATTATCACAAGGTATCAGCTCAAAATTGGTTCTCAGCAATCACAACAGCCCATCCCCACTCTATTTGTCCTGCAGGCGTTTGCTTCTGTGCACAGTGCTGCTGCACCCACGAAGCGATACCGCTGTTCTATATATATATATATATGTATATTTCCTGACCCTGTTTGTATCGGGACTCATTAGGCACTTAAAATGGGTGCCTGTGAATGCTGCACAGCACAGGGACTGACTCCACAAGCCGGGGTGTCAGTAAGCAGGGGAGCAGAGACAAGCTAATTGACAGGAGACCCAGAGGCGAGATGAGGAGAGTTGGTATGACACAGCAGATTGTTGTGATTTGGAAGGCACTCCCCGAATAGAGTGGTTCAGCCATAACTTTATTAATAATAATAATAATAATAATAATAATAACCTTTCATTGTCACAAGTATGAAGTTACTGTGAAAAGCCCCTCGGGAATGGGATAGATACCCGAGAAGGAAAAGTTAACCGGGCTCTGAGGAAAGAGGGGGAGTAATTGTTGGGTTTGTTCAAGGAGCCGACACAAATACGATAGGCTCGATTCTGCCACCCTTAAAGTAATCAGCAACGGGAGCTGAGCAGGAATCAGAAAACGATGTTTAAGAAACTCGGACTATATCCCTTGCATGTGGGCCGAGCTTCACTGGTTTTTGTTTGCGATTCTCTCGATTATTTTACAGCCATACTACTCACCCCCAACCACTGTCTGTTATCCCAGTCGCCCTCGATAAAAGCCCCTCACCCTGCCGCCCTTTCCGAAGTACTGAGACGTGGCTCCACCGAGACGTTAGAAAACTGGATGCTTTCGAACCTCCTCTAAGTTGTGAATGAATTTCTTTTCGCCCTTGGCGCACCAGGATGTCAGAAGTCGATGACGTGTCAGCCCTGCTTGGGCTGGTAAGTGATAGATTGCGGAGAACTTGTGAATGACAAGTGTCTGGGAACTCCTTTCAGGTGCTAATTGACGCTTACAGATTGGACTTGGCTTCTGAGGAAGAGGCAGAAGGCGCTTGTGCTTTTCTGAAGGACACTTGACAGTGACTCAAGTGATTCACAGTCAGCAGCTTCCATGGGGAGGTGACTTCCATATAATTTTGACTAAATATGAAAGAAGCAACATTATCCAATCCTAACAGAAAGGGGGGGGGGGGAACAATGAAAACAATTCTTGAAAATTACAACGAGGATTTTATCAGGCATGGGTTTTAAATGTTAGAAAACAAGATCAGGTGGCAGCACGGTGGCGCAGAGGGTTAGCCCTGCAGCCTCACGGCACCAAGGTCCCAGGTTCGATCCTGGCTCTGGGTCACTGCCCGTGTGGAGTTTGCACATTCTCCCCGTGTTTGGGTGGGTTTCACCCCCACAACCCAAAGATGTGCAGGCTAGGTGGACTGGCCACGCTAAATTGCCCCTTTATTGGAAAAAAATGAATTGGGTACTCTAAATTTATAAAAGAAAATTTAACTCGGGGGAGTTAGGTCACTGATCCATCAATGATTTAATTGAATAGCAGAACATGCTTGAGGAATGAATTGGCTTCTTCCTCTTCCCACATTCCCATGTTTCCTGGGTATTGCCTCCACCGTGTTCCTAATGTAGGACCGCATTCTTGAACCACGCAGTTTTATATCATTTCTAAGTTCGGTGATGTTGCCTTCTGGATCCGGGTTGAGTTTGGTATGAGGAGCCGCGGTCGTTGCTTGGGCGTCATGCGAACCCTCAATAGGCGTCCCTCCCTGATTCTGGAACTCAGTGGCCATTGTTACTGTGTTTGCTGCCTTTCAAATAGATAGGAATTGTTATTATTGTCCCCTGGATTTGTCACAAGGGGCAGTGAAGTCTAATCTTGCCCCTATCACATCTGGTAGTGCCGCTGTAACAAACATCCACGGAAATGCCACCTTTCCACCCAATAGGAGGTGATTATGTGCCCGCGTTCGCTGCGAGCGCAGATGGAAAAACAGCCGCGAGATTCCGCAGGAGTCGGGAAACTAGATACTCGCCGGCGAGATCTCATTTTCACCGTCCGGTGGCGTAACGAGGTCCCGGCACACAAAAGACGGGAATCCCGTTGAAATCGATTTTAATGAATTTAAATATTATTCATGGACCTCCCCGCCACATGATTACCCCCCCACCTCGCTAAATATTAAAACCTGGCCGACTTGACATGACGTGGCGGTGCCAACCTGCACCAGGGGGCGCACGGGAGCAGTGCCGGGGCTGGTGGAGCCGGAGCCCCATTGGGTGGGGTCCTCACTACATATGGTGGTGGGCGGGGTAAGAGGAGCCATTACCATTAGAGGTTGGGGAGGGTACTTTCACGTAACAGGGGGTCAACGGACCATTGAAGGCGGGTGGGAGGGTGTTCTTGCCTTTGAGGGGTTTTAGGGAGCCCCTGATGACTTTGTGGTAGTGGGTGTGAGGGGTTGGGGGTGGGGGGATTGTAACTTCAGTGCTGATCGGGGCACTCTATTATTATTATACCGGGGCTGGTTTAGCACAGTGGGCGAAACAGCTGGCTTGTAATGCAGAACAAGGCCAGCAGCGCAGGTTCAATTCCCGTACCAGCCTCTCCGACCTGGCGCCAGAATATGGCAACTGGGGGCTTTTCACAGTAACTTCATTGAAGCCTACTTGTCACAATAAGCGATTATTATTATTGTTAAAGACGATTCCCCGATCTCTGTGGAGCCGGCCTTGCTGGCTCTATCAGGCCCCATCCCACAAGACCGATGGCACAAACCAGGTCCCCAGATTTTATTTGGACAGAGTGACTCAAGACCTGTTCTGAAAACTCGACTGTGCACCTTGAGCGATACACGGAGGCGTTCAGTCGGAGCCTGACACTGACAAATTAGGGGGAAAATTCCGGCAAATATCTTCTTGCATCCTGAACTCAACCTCGCACAAACACGGACAATACCGCGGGGAAGCCCTGGTTACACTGGCAAGGGGCTGGGAAGATCAGAAAACAAGATCTCACCGGCGGTGTTCTCGTTCTTTGACTCCTGCGGGATTTTGCACCCACGTCGCCATTGGCGCCGCGGGAATTGCAAGCGCTAAATCCCGGCCCCTGGTTCACCCAAAGCTCCAGCAACTGCCCACCTACTCATATTAAATCTCACTGGCACATCACTCTTTCCTTTGAGTGCTCCGTTTCCGAATGCGTTGATTTTGAAATGCTGATCATTTACAAATTCCTTCATGTTTGGGTGTGAGTCATAGCTCCGTTTGTAATGCTCTTAACTGAGTTATGAAGTTGTGGGTTTAAGCCCCAGTTCGGGCAATTTGAGTGCATCATCTAGGCTGACGCTCAGTACCCAGGGATGTGATGTAAACCTGCCACTCAGTGGCACGGAAATTCAAAGAAGCAAAGAAAATCTTGGGGTGCGAATCAGCGAACTTGAGTTAAAGTTGGCAAAAGGTTCCTCGCATTTTGACCGGCTGCACCAATCGTTGTCCGCCCCCTTCCTTTCAGCTCCACCCCCACCAGTTTTGAGACCCCCCCGCTCCCCTCACCATCCCAACCTTGGGGAGGCTTCTGTGATTCCCCCCCCCCCCACCCCCGTCTCCCCCTCTATCTGACAAGGCCCGACCCCTGGCAGTGCTGACCTGGCGCCTGGGCGAGAGAGAGACCCAGATCCCGACGTCTCGCGAGACGATCCGAGAGTCGCAACCCCCCTTGAGAGGCCTCCCGCAAGGTTCAATGGCCTTGTCCCACAGTGCCCTCCAGCCAATGCAGGATGTTTGGAAGTGTAGGCGCTGTTGCAATGTAGAAAACACGGCAGACAATTTGGGCACAGCGACGTTCCACAAACAGAAACGTGATAATGACCAGATCATCTGTCTTTTAGGGTTGAATAATAAATATGAGCCAGAACACAGTGGGGGGGGGGGGGGGGGAACTCCCCCACTCTTCTTCTGCATTGTCAACTGGTCGAGTTTTGGAGTCACTTCTGCAGAAGGCATTTGTTGCTCAGTCAGTTGCTAATTGTAAATCTGGGATTGACAGTTTCTTATCAGCCAAGGGTATTGAGGAACTCGGATTTAAGTCAGAGATCAGTCATGATCTCACTGGAGGGCACCTTGAACATTAGCCTGGGCCTCTGGTTTATCAGTCCGGTGAAATTACCTCCACACCACCATTGACCCTGTAATTGAGTTACACGTTTTAATTACTCTCCGGGTGAAGAAGTCCTCCTGAATTCCTCCTGGATTTATGAGGGGCTATCGCGTATTCATGGTCCCTAGTTTTGGACACCTGCACAAGTGTCTCTCAGATTACGAAATAATGTGATGTATCATTTAATTTGAGGTCATTCCTCGGCCTTACCTTTCAGGGAAACGGATCGCAAATTGCAAAAGACATTTTGGAGAAATGTTTGGGGTGTTTGGGGCCATGACTAACTTTCTGGATTCTCACAGGAGTACTTCATGGGGTGGGGTCTTCCGATCCCGTCCGCGGGCCGCATCCTCTGGTCCTGCCGGAGTGCAGTGGGGGAGTGGAGTGGTGGGGCTGGGGGCAATCGCACCCAGAATCGTTTACTGTAACCTTTCCCAAAACAAGGCCTGTAAAAGCGGATGGAAAAGCGTTACGTCTCTGCTTTAGGCGACAGCCTTTGGATCGTTAATAAAATCTCGCTCTCCTGTCAGAGAACACTTTGTGACAATGATTAGACTGACAGGTGATCTTTCAAAGATTGGGTGAAGAGAGGAAAAATAAGTTGTGCGGGGCAGTGGTGGGAGGAGGTTAAGTCAAAATTACTCACAGGCGAGGGAAGATTGTATGCTATCATCGTGTCAGGCAGCTTGGCAAGATCTCATTTATCATCTGTCCATGTCTGCTTCTGATGACTGGCGTTGAGGAGAAGGAGTGGGGCCGTTGTTCAGCCCAACTCTTTGATTGTTTGCAGCTATTCCTGTGATATGTTTGCTTGGCCACTTCGACATGGAGTCAGAACAACAACAACAATTTTAACAACTGCCTTTAACACAACAAAACATCCCCAGGCACTTCACAGGAGGGTTACACCACACAATATGACACCCAAGTCAGACTGCGGATGCTGAAAATAGAAACAGAACATGTTGGTCAAACCCAGCGGGCACCTGTGGAGAGATCAACACGGTTAACGCTGCGAGTCCCTGCAGACCCTTCTTCAGAGCTGGAGACATGTGGAGATATTGGGCCAGGTGACCAAAAAGCGTGGTCGGAGAGCAGAGGTTGAAGGAGTGTCTTGAAGAGGGAAAAGCCAGGTGGAGAGGTGAGAAGCGTAGGGAAGGAATTCCAGAGCTTAGAACCTGGACAATCATCAGGGTTGTCCCTCCACTGTGGGTGGAGCAGTTAAAATCACATTTTCCCCCTTGCTCATTTCCTGCATCATTCTTGTTCCCTTCACTGAGTTCACCCTCACAGAGTCAAGCCCCTGGGGTTGTTAGACACAAGCATACAGGAAAATTGCAAATGTATCAGTTGGGGGTGGGGGGGGGGGGGTTGTAAGGGGGCAGGCAGGTGTTAGATTAAGAGCAAGGCCTCAAGGTAACCCACTGAAGGAGGAATTTAATGGACAAGACATTTGGTGGGTCCTGTCTCAGGCACGTTCTCTTGCTCACTCGATTTTCCTACATTCCCACTTTCCTGCATCTCCTCGAATCGGTTCCATTATCTCTGCAACCCACAAACTTTGCATTTTTCCAATCCAACGAGTCTTTCAGGCTGCGCATTTGCCCTGGCACGGTAGCATTGTGGATAGCACAGTCGCTTCACAGCTCCAGGGTGCCAGGTTCGATTCCAGCTTGGGTCACTGTCTCTGCGGAGTCTGCACATCCTCCCCGTGTGTGCGTGGGTTTCCTCCGGGTGCTCCGGTTTCCTCCCACAGTCCAAAGATGTGCAAGTTAGGTGGATTGGCCATGATCAATTGCCCTTAGTGTCCAAAATTGCCCTTAGTGTTGTGTGGGGTTACTGGGTTATGGGGATAGGGTGGAGGTGTTGACCTTGGGTAGGGTGCTCTTTCCAAGAGCCGGTGCAGACTCGATGGGCCGAATGGCCTCCTTCTGCACCGTAAGTTCTATGAAATTAGAACTGAAAATATAAATGGTGAAAGAACGGAGGAACGAAGGACGATTGTTGTAACGGGTGCAGAAAAATGAGGGATTTGCATTTGCACATCGCCCCTGTTGGAAATACTTCAGAGATGCCTTATGTAGCATAGGGCCCGAATCTTGCGCTCGTTGG
This sequence comes from Scyliorhinus canicula, assembly GCF_902713615.1. NCBI lineage: Eukaryota > Metazoa > Chordata > Chondrichthyes > Carcharhiniformes > Scyliorhinidae > Scyliorhinus > Scyliorhinus canicula. The sequence goes on along the minus strand of NC_052147.1, from coordinate 12,031,624 downwards.
GTGCGTGTGATCGGCCCCGAACACGATTTCACGGTGGCCGGCCGGGTAATGGGCAGTCAGCGTGAAATGGCAGTTGTTTTTGATGGCGGTGATTTGCCTTTTCTCTGTGGCAGTGTGAATGTTGGCTTCGCAGGCGAAGGCGGTATTAATTGCTCATCCCTAACTGCCCTTCACCTGAGTGGCCATTTCAGAGGGGAGCAGTTAAGAGCCAACCACATTGCTGTGGGTCTGGAGTCACATGTAGGCCAGATCGGGTACGGACGGCAGATTTCCTTCCCTAAAGGACATGAGTGAACCAGACGGGTTTTGCAGCAATCTGGCAGTTAAATGGTCACCATCGCTGAGGCGATGGACGGGGGATTCTGCATTTTCAGATGGACACGGAGGCAGTATATTTGTTGACCGACACAATTAAAACAGATTATTGCATTACTGTGGGATCTTGCTATGCACCGATTCACTGCTGTGTTTGTTCTATTAGAGCAGTGTGGACGCTTTCAGACAGCACTTCATTGGCTGGGAAGTCTTAGGGTCGTGAAAGGTGTTAGATGCGCTGAATGCAAGTTGCCTTTTTTTTTCCCTTTCTCTGTCGGTCAGGTACAAAAGCAATGTTGGCGTTATAACAATGTTATACATGTGTGTTTCTGTTTTGTGGCTCTTTTCCCAAGTAAGTGGAAGGTTTGCATGTGTTCTGCCGACCTGACTAGGCTAGCCCTCCTTGGACCTGTGTCACAATGGCAAAACAATTAGGAGCAGGAGTAGACTAGAGCACCCGTCATTCAATCCGATCATGGCTGATCTTGGGTTTCAGCTCTACTTTCCTGCATGCTCCCTATACTCCCCTGACCCCCTGAGAGACCAAAAGCCCGTTTATCACAAGCATTAAATATATTCAACTATGGAGCACCATCTGTAGACTGGCCAACAGAACATCTAGTTTAAATAACTTATTATGAAATAACTGATGAAGAGAACAAGAATAAATAAAATAACAAGCTGCTAACACTAACTAACTATTATAGAGCTACTGCAAAATACATCTAGCCACCAACACGACTTACTCCCAACTTCCCAGACACAGGGTCACATGGTAGGTTTTTACACTGCCACCTGGAGGTTTGGAGGTTGTGTATAATATTATGTATAAAATTGCTTTGTGCACATCATCACACCCACAAACCTCTGGGGCACAGAATTCAAAAGATTTGCTGCACCCTGAGAGGGCCAACACAGGTGTGATCGTTTTCGTTTGTCCCCGATGGGGTTCTACAGCTGACGGCAGCCCACCTCCTGAGATCACTCCTAGGAGCCTCCAGAGGCACCAGTACCCCATACTGACATGGATGGCCCCTCAAGCAGCGCTGGCACCCAAGAGATAGCCTTCAATATCGGTACTTTATTTTTTACTTTTTCATTTTTAAAAATAAATTTGGAGTACCCAATTCACTTTTTTGCAATTAAGGGGCAATTTAGCGTGTTTAATCCACCTCCCCTGCACATCTTTGCATTGTGGGGGCAAAACTCACGCAAACACAGGGAGAATGTGCAAACTCCACACCGACAGTGACCCAGAGCGGGGATCGAACCTGGGACCTCGACGCCGTGAGACTGCAGTGCTAACCCACTGCGCCATCATGCTGCCCGGGTATTTTATTTTTAAAAAAGCTTGAAGACTGGATTGCTGTGTGACTTACATTGAAAAATTAATATATGGACTAATTAATCAGGTTGCAGTATGAATTCAACGTTTGTCTTGGTGAGCGTGTTCCAGGCTTGTCTATTTAGGGGGATTGAAAAGCAGAAAACATCTTGACTGGTTTGTCTGAATTCACTGGCCTCCGTCAGCATACACATCATGCTGCTTCCTTCCCCTTGGTGACTCAAAGTGTTCAAATTGAGACCGGAATGAAAAATTTCTAAATTTGTTCCAGAATGAATGATTGGCGTAAAATAGTGGTGCGAATTAATTGAGGGGGATGTATGTGCACCTAAAGTTGGATTATAATCTTACGTCTCTGTCATACAGCAGAACTGCCTGAGGAGAACTTGTTTCCGTAGTAGGCCTGCCTCTTGGAATAGTGGAATCTGCGCAGCAGGATCAACACCAGGCACAAAAATAAAATAAAATAAAAGGTGGAGTACTGCCCAAATTGCACAGCGGAAGCTACTGGACAAGAGGCGCTCTGAGTGCCTGGGGGCTGTCAATGGAGGAGAGCGAGGGAAAGACAAGGAAGACTTGCATTGCTATGGTGCATTTTACATCCGCATAAAATGCTGGGGTCCTTCCGAAGTTTAGTCACTCTTCTAATGGAGGATGAGCCAATTTTCCACACAGGAAGCTCACACCAAAAAGCAGGTGGAGGACCAGGTAATTTTAGTGATGGTGGTCGAGGGAGTATTGGCCGGGACATTAGTCCCGGTATTATGGCAGTGTCCGTATATTAGAGGTACAAGGGTAAATCTCTGCCCGCTGGCTCCGCCCAGTAGGTGGCATATAAATGTGTGTACTCTTCTGTGCTGCAGCCATTCTGGCTCCAGCTACAGGAGGCACAACATCTTGCTCAATAAAGCCTTGATTGTTCCACTATTCACATCTTTGTGGTAATTGATAGTGCATCAATGACCACCTGAAAGGACAAAGGTCATGACCCCCACCTCCACAGCCAGCGAGGGTGGGAAATTTGGCCGCCCAGTTCGCTGGCAGCGGGATTGTCGACTCACGCCTCCTGTCAATCGCAATTCACTTCAAAGCCACTCCACTCCGCCGGGACATCGACGGGGATGGGCTGCTGGCGGGATCTGAGAATCCCGTCGTCAGCAAAGCACCGGAGAATTCCGGCCAAAGTTTGGCACCTTCCACAAAGAGCAGCATCTCCGGCAGTGCATTCCCATCCCTCAACTGCATTGGGAAGGTCAAACCAGAATTTGCGCTCAGATCTCCAGAGCAAGGTTGGGAGGGGGGGGGGGGGGGGGGGAGGGAGGAGAAGATAGAGTAGGGGAGGTGGAGGGGCGAAGATAGAGTAGGGGAGGTGGAGGGGCGAAGATAGAGTAGGGGGGGAAGCGGTGTATAAACCTACAATCCTCTCACGCAGAAGTAAGAGAACTCTACCCAATGAGCCATTGCTGATATATTAATGCCCATGGCTCATTATCACAACAGGCAGTGCCTTTCTCCACACCACTGAATCTCCATCTGCATCACACTGCCAATGTAACAGGCGGGCTGGTGAAACGCTCTCTCCCGACTCATGGTCCCATTGTTCATAGCCCAGTGGTCTGGAGACAGGGTCCTTGCGTCAGGGACAGACACACCAGTCAGATGGACGGTACCCAGCACCAATGGCTCCCCGCTCAGGATTGGAATGTTTCCCTGAGGAGCGAAGCGAACGTCAAAAGTAAGAGTCACGGATGTTACTTGTGCCTGAGGAGATGAACACCTCCTCTTCGGGCCTGAAGTGTGGCTGTTTTCCCTTTAAAACACTGTGCAACTGAGAAAAAGCACCTTCCAGTTGATTAATTCCTATTGTAGCTCTGGATCAAAATGATTCCAGCTGCATTGCGATGCATTTGCCAGGGAAATGTCAGCCCTTACCTCCTTCCGCCTCTGATTTGGCACAGCGAGGCTGTTTAATCATTGCCCAAAAAAAAAACATGTTCTGACAACCCTTGACAGAAACCACCTTGAAAGATTTTGACGGGGGCCCTCTGGGGAGCTCTCGCGGACCGGAATGGAAAGTGGAGATACCACACAAACATGCTATCTGGCGTTGAATCCACTCCTTGTGATCTTCTTGTTTGAGTGGGCATTATTATTTGGGGGGGGGGGGGGGGGGGGTGCAGCATTTAGCCCTACTGCCCCCACGCATTGTTCGGCTCAGAGATTCCGCGCCGTTTTTCCACGGGTTGACACTGTTTGGAGAAACAGTCCTCCCCAGCCTTCATGGGATGACAGGAAAGGGCGCCAATATTGTGATTCAGCCGCCAACAACCTGTCAGCACACACAAAAAAAAAGGAAAAGCGAAAGCGAATTGAAGATGTTTTACAGACGAGAGTTGCACCTGATAGAATCGAAAAGCAGAGACATCAATCACGTGAGACTTCTTTGGTTTCAACCCACTCTTGAGTCCGGAGGACGAGTTTTATTGACAGAAAGGGGCGAGAAGTTCAAAAGGTACGCCGATTGGATTGGACCGAGACTGAGAGCAGATGCTCAACCAAAGCTGAACCAGCTGGGACTCTTTTCACTGGAAAATAAAAGGCTAAGAAGCGATTTGGTCAAGAGGATTAGGGTCTGATTGGGCAGATGTAGAGATGTTTCCGCTTGCATGCGAGACAAAAACTAGAGAACATAGAACATAAGAGTGCAGAAGGAGGTCATTCGGCCCATCGAGTCTGCACCGACCCACTTAAGCCCTCACTTCCACCCTATCCCCGCAACCCAATAACTCCTAACCTTTTTGGTCACTAAGGGCAATTTAGCTTGGCCGATCCACCTATCCTGCACGTCTTTGGACTGTGGGAGGAAACCGGAGCACCCAGAGGAAACCCATGCAGTCACAGGGAACACGTGCAGCCTCCGCACGGAGTCACCCAAGGCTGGGATTGAACCTGGGACCCTGGAAATGTCAAGCCGCAGTGCTAACCACCTGGAGAGATTCATTGTGGATTTAGAGGGTGATATGAGAAAAAACTGTTTGACACACAAAGCGTGGTTCAGGTTGGTGGTGGAGGGAGGTTCAATCGAGGCATTCCAGTGGTCTGGCGGAGGGGCAGGTTGTGGCTGTCCAGGTGACCAGGAGCAGGCAGGTGCTTGGTGGTGGGGGAGGGGGCTGGATGACACCCCACGAGTTGACGCGTCCGTGCGGCGGTGGGTGTCCAACTCATGGCCAATGCCACCCGTGACCTGAAAACGGTCGTGCACAGACCCATCAGCACTGGTGTTCTCGCGGAGGTGTGTGGTGGGTTCCCGTCTGAGCACACCCCTGCTCTGATGGGATTTCACATTGGTCAAATGACCTAACAAGCACGTCTTTCGGGACTCAGTGGGAGGAAACAGGATCGGCACCCAGAGGAAACCCACTCAGACACGGAGAGAGCGTGCAGACTCCGCACAGTGACCCAAGCCGGGAATGGAACCTAGGACCCTGGTACTGTGAGGCAACTGTGCTAACCATTGTGATACCGTGCTGCTGGCAGCACTCCTGAACAACTGAGCACTCATTTTAAGGTCTCTTCCCCTTGTTTCAGACCCTCCTACCAATGCTTCAGGTTCTAAGTGGGGTATAACCGAAACCTGCAACCCACAGCTGCCAAACACGGAGCGAGTGTGTCTTTGCACACTCAGTGTCACAATGGTGACCTCAGCTGACAATTGTAGGACTTATCTGAAAGTAGGTTGGGTGGCAGCACCCCCTTGAGTCAGTGTGTCCTGGGTTCAAATTTGATTCCGCAGTCTTGAATATACAGCCCAGGCTGACGCTTTCAGTGCGGTGCTGAGGGAGTGCTGCATTGTCAGAAGTGCTGTCTTTCAAATGCGACATTGAACCTGTCAACTCACGCTCCCAGCTGGATATGAAAGATCTCTTGGTGCCGTGTCGAAGAAGATCGGGGAGGTTCTCCCTGATGTCCAGCTCAGCATTCATCCCTCAATCAGAAGGGGGGTGAAATTCAGCTTAATCGGCAGTGCAAAATGTCCTCTTCGTGAATTGGCGACTGATTTCCATTCGCCGCTCTCCATCTTCTGTGCACTGAAGCTCACAGACCGATGGTCCCCACTGTTCTTTGGAGACTTGTTTCCGAAAGTCTGACTGACATCTTTGCTTGGTTTGAAAGCGGAATTCAAGGCAAATGTTCCAAATCGATGGAAAATAGAAATTGACGCGACAAAATATTGGGCCGCTGACTGGCTACACGTCTGTTTCGTGCTGCTGGCCTCGACACCCGCTCTTTGTGGGAGCTTGCTGTGCACGTGTTGGCTGCCGCGTTCCCTACACCGCAACAGTGACTTACATTTTAAAATTAAGTTATCTCTGTAAAGGGATCTAGGGGCTTCCTGCCGTTGTGAAAGGTGCCAGATAAATGCAAGTTTCTTCTTTCGAAATAATGGGGTGCCAAAGTCTGTTGTTGTACTTTGATTCCATCAATTATTACTGTACATGCATTGAGATTGCAAATCCCAACCCATTTTCAACCTACACTCACTGCAATCACCCCTGTTAACTGAGTAATTGTGACTGTTAATTTGGATGATGTGAAAGTGTTCCTTCTGCCCACATTGCACATGGTGCTGTGTTTACAGCCCACATTGCAAACACAGTCACCTCATGTGGAAGGTGCTGCATGACTTCTGTTATTTGCAAAGTCTGAGTAAGTGCAGATTTGAAAAAGAATAGTAAGAGCTCGGAACAATCCACAATTTTGATTGATTTTCCAGCGGGGGCTTTTCAAATACGTCAACCGATTCATGAAAAAGCAACGCAGAAAATGGGCGGCACGGTGCCACAGTGGTTCGCACTGTTGCCTCACAGCGTCCCAGGTTCGATTCCCGGCATGGGTCACAGTCTGTGCGGAGTCTGCACGTTCTCCCCGTGTCTGCGTTGGTTTCCTCCGGGTGCTCCAGTTTCCTCCCACAAGCCCCGAAAGACGTGCTGTTAGGTGAATTGGACATTCTGAATTCTCCCTCTGTGTACCCAAACAGGCGCCGGAATGTGGCGACTAGGAGATTTTCACAGTAACTTCATTGCAGTGTTAATGTAAGCCTACTTATGACAACAATAAAGATTATTATTATGTTACTATCCTCCTGTTCCCACATATTACCCTCTCCAAATATGGTCACCTACCTTGGCAAAGGAAATTGGGGTGTATAAAAGCAAATTGCCGCAGATGCTGGAATCCGAAACTAAAAGAGAAAATGCTGGACAATCTCAGCAGGCCTGACAGCATCTGTGGAGAGAGAATGGAGCTAACGTTTCGAGTCTGGATGACTCTTGGTGTAGACTCAAAACGTTATCTCCCTTCGCTCTCTGCAGATGCTGTCAGACCTGCTGAGATTAAGGGGCTTGTTGCCTGTCCCACCCTTATGAAAAAAGGTTGATCAGGTTGGGTCTATACTTGTTGGAGTTTAGAAGAAGAGGTGGTCTCGGATCATATACGATCCTTTCTTCTTTTAAAATAAATTTAGAGTACCCAATTATTTTTTCCAATTAAGGGGCAATTGAGCGTGGCTAATCCACCTATCCTGCACATCTTTTGGGTTGTGGGGGTGAAACCCATGCAGACACGGGGAGGGATCATATACGATTCTGAGGTGGCTTGACAAGGTAGATGCTGAAAGGATGTTTTCCCCTTGCACGGGAATCTGGAACTCAGGCAGATTCAGAATCAGGGATCTCCCATTTGAGGTGGAGATGAGGAAATGTTCCTTCTCTCAGAGGGCCACGGATTGTTGGAATGTTCTATCGCAGAGAACAGTGGAGGCTGGGTCACTGAGTTAAGCAGATTTTTGATCAATAAAGGAGTCGAGGATTATGGGGAGACGAGTAGGAAAGTAGAGATTGTGTCAGATCATCCAGGATCTTATTGAATGGGCGCGCAAAATTGATGGGCTGATTGGCTCCTATTCATTCTGTTCTTCTGCCTCTTGTATGTTCGTAGAGTCTCCAATGAATGGGTATTGCAGGAACAATGCACTGAAAGAATGTCTTTAACGTCATAGAATGAGTAACTTTTCTATTTCTCCTCAATTTTCACTTTCACCTCTCCTCAAGACCATTATTTCTCGTTGCAGTTGCAGATCTACAAGTAGCAGTTGCCCCTCTACCCACTGCCCCCCGCCCCCTTGTAACCTCACCCAGGTGGCCATTCATCCACCAATAAGCCCTTGCCAATGAATAGCATGAAATGAAAATTAAAATCGGTTATTGTCACAAGTAGGCTTCAAATGAAGTTACTGTGAAAAGCCCCTAGTCCGCACATTCCCGCGCCTGTTCGGGGAGTCCGGTACAGGGGATTGAACCCGCGCTGCTGACCTTGTTCTGCTTTTCCAAGGCAGCTGTTTAGCCCACTGTGCTAAACGAGCCCCTAATCATCTGACCACGCTGAGCACACCCTGACCCAGCACACACACACACACATGCACACTTCCAATAGAAATCATTGGACAGGAACAGAACCACTTAACCAGCTTTCCTCTGCCAACTTTTCGCTGCAGCCAATTGTCGGGTCTCTGTGCTGGAGAAATATCGAGGCCGAGATGGCCCAGCAAGCCACTCACTTCAGGGGCAACTAGAGAGGGCCAACAAATGCAGGCCTTGCCACACCCCACGAAAAAATAAAGAAAGAAAGAAATCTGGTTGCGGGAGTCATTGCTGCGTCATCATAGAATTTACAGTGCAAAAGGAGGCCATTCGGCCCATTTAGTCTGCACCAGCTCTTGGAAAGAGCACCCCACCCAAGGTCAACACCTCCACCCTATCCCCATAACCCAGTAACCCAACCCAACACTCAGGGCAATTTTGGACACTAAGGGCAATTTATCATGGCCAATCCACCCAACCTGCACATCTTTGGACTGTGGGAGAAAACCGGAGCACCCGGAGGAAACCCACGCACACACGGGGAGGATGTGCAGACTCCGCACAGACAGTGACCCAAGCCAGAATCGAACCTGGGACCCTGGAGCTGTGAAGCAATTGTGCTAACCACTATGCTACCGTGCTGCCCACATCTGGGAAATCCACAGGCTTCTTCCCACCGGGACAATAGTACGGCTCACCACTTAGTTTCAACAAGAGTGAGGGATAAAGATGGTGGTTAGGTGATGCTAACCTTTTTCCCCGCAGCAGGGGGAAGGGAACAGACAGACATGGGAGCAGGAGTATTTAATCAGCCCCCTGAGCCTGCACCACCATGTAATAGGATCGTAGGTGATCTGTCCGTCAGCCTCATTTACCCCTCCTTAGTGCCGCAACCCTTAATACCTCGCCGAACAAAAATCAATGAATGTCAGTTGTCAACTTTTTCCATCGACCTCGCTTAGTGACATTTTGAGCGATTTCCAAATGTTCATTACCCTCCGCATAAAGAAATGCCCTTTAGCAAACTGAAATGAATGGATTGTGTTATGAGGGAAGGTTGGACAGGCCACAAGAGTGAGTGGCAAAATGATTGACATGTGTAACATCCTGAACCGTCTCAACAAGTTGGACATGTCAAGGGCGTTTGCTCCTGTGGGTGGAGTCCACGACTGGGGTGCGGGGTTGGGGCATTGTTTTAAAGTTTGGGGCAGAGATGATGGGAACTTGGTTCTCTTGGAGGGTTGTGCGATTTTGGAACTCTTTGCCTCAGAAGGCAGTAGAGGCGGGGGGGGCCACAGATTTATTTTAAGGTGGAGGTGGACCGATTCTTTGCGTGGCAAGGGAATAAAAGTTAACAAGGGTAGATGGGAATGTTGAATTCGAAAGACGAAGGGACCAGCCATGATCTTCTTGCATGGTGGGGCCAGGCTGGAGGGACTGAATGGCCTCCTCTTGCTCCTATTTGGTGCGGTTGCAACATCACTCTTGGATGGCCTGGTTGCAGTTTTTCCGTTGTGTCCCCATCCCCCACCAGGAGAAAGGGTTTGCCCCAGTCCACCCACACGCTTCAACCTCATTAATGGATCATACCATAATCTTCTCCAATCAACAGAATGCAAACCAGGTATTTCTTTCACACAGCAGGAGAGTGCATGCGATGATATATTTGGAACTCAGGAGGGGGGAGAAAAATAACATTTTCCACTGTAGCTAGTTCTAATATATCATCACCTCCAATTGTGGAGATTGATGTGAAAAATGTCGCGTTTATTATTTGCGGAGCCTCCAGAATCTCTATCCCAAATGTATTTTTAAAATGGCCCTGACTGCTTTTCCTGTGGCTGAAAGTTTTTCTCGGATAATTCTCACTGCTCACCTTAGCCTAATTTTCCATGGTTATCCCACCTGTTCAGGGGCTGGTTTAGCACAGTGGGCTAAACAGCTGGCTTGTAATGCAGAACAAGGCGAGCAGCGCGGGTTCAATTCCCGTACCGGCCTCCCTGAACAGGCGCCGGAATGTGGCGACTAGGGGCTTTTCACAGTAACTCCATTGAAGCCTACTCGTGACAATAAGTGAATATTATTATTATTCATGTTGATTGCCCGTAACTGATTTTTGACTCCATAACCTCTGGGTTTTTTTCAAATTGTTACCCTTCACCTTTAGGTTATTTGGGATCTCCTTATAAGCATACGAACAAGGAACGGGGAGGCCATTCAGCCCATCGAGTCTGCACCGACCCTCCGAAAGAACGCTCTACCTCGGCCCACTCTTCAGCCTTATCCCCGTAACCCATGCATAGATCACGGTCAATCCACCTGATCTGTACATCTTTGGGCTGTGGGAGGAAACCGGAGCACCCGGAGGAAACCCACATAGACACGGGGAGAACGTGCAGACTCCGCACAGGCAGTGACCCAAGGCCGGAATTGAACCCGGGTCCCTGGCACCTGTGAGGCAGCAGTGCTAACCACTGTGTCACCCCTCATCTGTGTTGTAATGGTGACCTCTTATTTCATAGAACCATAGAATTTACAGTTCTGAAGGAGGCAAAGTCTGCACTGGTCCTTGGAAAGAGCACCCTACCCAAGCTCACACCTCCACCCTATCCCCATAACCCCCACCAGCCTTTTTGGACACTTAAGGGCAATTTAGCATGGCCAATCCACCTAACCTGCACATCTTTGGACTGTGGGAGGAAACTGGAGCACCCGGAGGAAGCCCACACAAACACGGGGAGAATGTGCAGACTGCGCACAGACAACCACCCAAGTCGGGAATCGAACCTGGGACCCTGAAGCTGTAAAGTCAACTGTTCTAACCACTGCGCTACCGTGCTCCCTGGTAGCACAGTGTAGTACATTATTTGTAAACAATGACCTCTAGTTTTAGATTCACCCACAAGAGGAAACATCCTCTTCACATCCACCCTCAATACCCCTGAGGAGCCTCACAAAATGAATGTGGTCTTGATTCCTCCTACTCTAGGCCATTGCTTTGCCCCTTTACTGTTACCTTCCCACTCCTGTTTTCCCTTTGTTCCATGAGATCTCCATCATTTAATCTCTCCTGGTCTCTAAACTTCCCTTTTTTCTCCACCCGACCCTCCCTTCTTTCCCAAAAGCATAACACCCATCACATTCCTGTCTCTCTTCAGTTCTGAACAAGGGTCATACTGGACGCCAGACATAATCTCCGTTCCTGGCTCCACAGATGCTGCCAGACCTGCTGAGTTTTCTCTTCCAGCACTTTCTCTCTTTATTCCAGAGTCCACAGTGTTTTGTTTATATTTGACTGACCAATCCGCTTGCGTTCGCCCAATAGCTTGCAGTGCCTCAGAGTGATCGGTTGTGCGTGAAGCGATTGTGGATGTTACTGGTGGAAATGGCGTGGGGCGATATCAGTGCAAATTCTTCCACTCCACTGATCCCAACGTGAATAAGGCAGTCTCTTCATGCTCCCCTGGTCGGCAAGGTTCCGTAATACAGCCACACGGAAGAAAAATTGACCCTCGTCTTTCATTCTCCCCAAGTGACATTTCTCCAACCGAAGAGCTACACAGGGCACTCTCGGCTCCTGTTGTGTTCTTGGGCCGTCCCTTCTATACATTCAGCACCTTTTGTTAGTTGGGAAAGCCAGGACTAGGACCCTAGTCAAAAACTAGGGAGAACCAAACCTTTCAGCAGTGAAATTCGAAGACATTTCTGTACGCAATGGGTGACAGAAACGTGGAACTCTCTTCCACAGATGGCATTAACACGAGATTAATTGTTAGTTTCAAAACCGAGGTTGATAGATTTCTGAGGTATATGTGAAAAGGGCGAACATATGGAGTTAATCCAAACGCCAGCCTTGATGTATTTGAAAAGCGGACAGGCTTGAGGGACGAACTGGCCCCTATGTTACTGGGTGATCTTTTCAATTCTCAGCCCGTTCTTATGAACGCGGGGAGTGTATATGCGTGTCTTATTCCTCACCGCTTTTGAGTCTGGTGTGGAAATCTTCCACCCATTCAGTGCGCTCCAGCACCCTGCCCATCCTTCCATCTGAGCCAAAAGATTACCGAATATCGTTAAGCCCGTCATATGACGTCAGCCGCGCATACGTGGATTGGAAGACTCCAACCCGCGCATGCGCGGATGACGTCATCGCGTATTTGCGCGAAACCCGCGCATGCGCGGGCCGGGTTGCCCCTCAGCCGCCCCGCGAATGGATACTGCGGGGCGGCGGAAGGAGAAAGAGTGCGCGGGCATCGGACCCGCTGCCCGCGATCGGTGCCCACCGATCGCGGGCCCATGGCACCCTTGGCACGGCCGTGGTACTGCCGTGCCAATCGGTGCCATGGTTATGAAAAGCGAGTTTGTGACGCCGTTTTTACGAACGGCCAGACCAGGTGTGTTTGCCGTTCGTAAAAACGGCGTAAAGGGCTGGGACTTTGGCCCATCGAACAGCTGTGAATCGCTGCCGGCCGTAAATAAACGGCGGCAGCGATTCGGGTCGGGAGTTGGGCGGGGGGTGGGGGAGAATAGCGGGAGGGCGGGAAAAATGTCGGGAAGGCCCTCCCGCTATTCTCCCACCCGTTGTGGGGGTCGGAGAATTTTGCCCCCTGAGTATCGGCCCTCAGCCAGAATCGCCGTCCTCCCTCCGTCGTGGCCGCACAAGTTGTCACATTTTGCACTTTTCAGTCGGGGGCAATGGGGAAGAATGGAGAACCCGACTAATGGCCGGGCTGCCCATCCAACCCCCCCCCCCCCCCCCAATATCTCTCTCACACAAGGAGCATCGAACATGTTGTAGTAACACAGCCTCGGTCCTGACGACTCAGTGCTCACTGAGGATTGGATCTGTGGTCGTCCCAATTTCCATGCTTCTTTCCATACCCGGTGCAATTGCACGTTCATTCAAAGTGGATGGCATGGTCAATAGCAGACTTGCTCAAACGCTGTGGGCGCGATTCTCCCAGCACCGTGCCGGGCCGGAGAATCGTCGCAACCGCGCCATGCCGCCCCAACGCCGGCGCGCGATTCTCCGAACTGCGGAGAATCGCCGTCATTAGCGCCGGCGCGTTTGGAGCGCCGCCGGTCGTGGGCCGCTGTATGAGGCTGGGCCACCGATTCTCCAGCCCGAATGGGCCGAGCAGCGGCACAGAAAAAGACGAGGCCCGCCGGCGCCGTCCACACCTAGTCACTGCCAGCGGCAACTCTGCACGAAGGGTCGGGGGCGGCCTGTGGCGGGGGGGGGGGGGGGGGGGGGGGGGAGGGAGGCTCCGACCCCAGGGGGGACCTCCGATGGGGTCTGGCCCACGATCGGGGCCCGCCAATCGGCGGGCTTGCCTCTCCCCCCCCCCCCCGGGCCTACTTTGGTGCGTGTCCATCCCCAGAACCCCCACGCCATGTTGCGTCGTGGCCGGCGCGTTCCGTAAAACCATTGCGCTTGCGCGGGTTGGTGCCAGACCCAGTGCACGCCAGAAGTGAGGCTGGAGCGCCTTGCAGGGGGCCAGAATCGCTAGTGCCCGTGCCCGTTTCGCACCGTCGTGAAAAGCGACGGCGTTCACGACGGCGCGGACACTTGTCCTGCGATCGGAAAATCGTGCCCTGGATATTTACTTGAAGGAGAAGAAATATAGAAAGTAGGAGCTGGGTAAGCGATTACAACCTGTACACTGCAATCCTGGGTCTCGGTATACAGCTAAATATTGAGATTTGCACATTTCTTTATTGAGTTTGCTGTTAATTTGTGGCGCAGGCCTATTATCCAACTCAGTAACCTGTTCCTGCCCTCCCCCACCCCACCCCCCCCCCCCCCCCCCCCCAATATCCTATGATCCCTTTAGCCCCAAGAGCTATATCTACCTCCTTGTTTTGGCTTCAACTGCTTTCTGTGGTAGCGGATTCCACAGGATCGTCGCTCTCTGGGTGAAGAAATATCTCTTCATAGAATCATAGAATTTACCGTGGAGAATAAGGTCATTCGGCCCATCGAGTCTGCACCGGCTCTTGGAAAGAGCACCTCCCTTAATCCGATGCCTCCACCCTATCCCCGTAACCCAGTAACCCGACCTAACCTTTTGGATACTAAGGGGCAATTTAGCCCCTCTCTATCCTAAATGGTATCCTCAGACTTTGATTCCTGGTTCTGGACATCCCCTGCCATCGAGAACATCCTTCCCCCATCTACCCTGTCTAGTCCTGATAAAACTGTACGGGAGATCCTCCCTCATTCTTCTAAAGTCCATGGAAGTCCACGGTTAGAACATAGAACATTGACTTTACAGTGCAGAAGGAGGCCATTCGGCCCATCGTGTCTGCACCGGCCCTTGGAAAGACGGCAGTAGGATTCTCCGATTCTGCCACCTGCCAATGGGATATCCCATTGTGGCCACGCCACATCACCGGGAAACCCACGGGGAGCGGGATTGGGTGGGGAGGTGGTGTACGCTGCCGGCGCAACGGAGAATCGCGGCAGCGGAAAATTCACCCACGGCCTCAGGTTTGACATCTCATCGGAAAGACTGCACCTCAGACAGCACAGCACTCCCTCAGTAGTGCTGACACTACCTTTTGTCTTCAAGTCCCTGGAGTGGGGCTTGAACCTACGACCTAGAGCTGAGGGAGCGGCCCACTGAGTCAGCGACTGAATCCAGGACAGGTGCCCGCTGCCAATTTGAGGAACGTCCAACACTAACGGACCAAGAGAGGGAATCCAACCATCAGAGATGATCCCTCCTTCAGTTTTCCTTTCTCCCCTCTTTGCAAAGATGTTCACCACCCCCTGAACAGTGGCACGACCAAGATCTGGAACTCACTGCCGGGCAGGACAAAGACCCAAAGACTCTTTGATGCAATTCTCTGTGCCACATCACAATGTGCCGGGAGAGCTTCCAACCTCCTCTGAGGAACAGATGTATTGTACTCAGCACAACATCATCATGACTGCAACTTTACTGAACAACTGCTCTAAAAAAAAACACCCTCTGACAAATTAGATTCTTTTCATGCACCAGTAATGCTGTTGTCCTAATGCAAAAAAAACCCACTTTGAGTAGTTACCTCCTACATTCTTCAACGTAGAGAGTAAGTATGACAAATGATAGTTGATCACATATTTAGACAGTTACTTGCTCAAAATAGTTGAAGCAAATTAGAGTGCTCCTGCTACTTAGCATATTTAATCTTGCATGGGATTCGTTTTAACTGATATTTAATGTAAATTAGTCACTCCGTTAGAAACTCCAATGCTCTCTGCGTTTAATCAATGACTTGTCAGATGCATTTGAAGGTAGATTAAATGATATTAGCTGAACAAGATCCTGCGCAATTATTAAACGGGTCCCTATCCCGATGTGTAATTCCCGATCATAGGAAAGCATTGCGTTCTACCCCCGCTGTTAATGAGGATTGTTGGGATAGTCAACGACCTTTGTCACTGGGAGAGCCCAGGTTGCGGGAGCTCGCAAAGACAAGCCTGGCATGTAGGCTCATCCACTGGATGGACCTTGATAGGGACGTATTCTTCCCACTCTCCACTGTTTCGAGGCTGGCTTGGATCAAACCCTTGGATCTCTCCCGGACTCTTTTCCTTGGCCGTTCTATTGTGGGAGTCCATTAATCTCTGGGGACAAAAGCAGGCAGCCTTGCTTACATTTTGGGTTGGATACCAACAACACAGAAACAAGTATGCACCCAAGGGAGAGCGCGCACCCACCCATGCAAGAGGCGGCGGGGGTGGGGGTGGGGGTGGCTCCTTTCCTCGGGAGCTTCTCCGGCTGCTCAGAG
This sequence comes from Scyliorhinus canicula, assembly GCF_902713615.1. NCBI lineage: Eukaryota > Metazoa > Chordata > Chondrichthyes > Carcharhiniformes > Scyliorhinidae > Scyliorhinus > Scyliorhinus canicula. The sequence continues at coordinate 12,015,769 of NC_052147.1, read as the reverse complement.
GTTGGGCGTAAAAGCTGTCAGTGCACAAAAAAATATCTTGCCCCTGAAGTCAGGGTGCTCAAGCTCTCAGCTGTATGGGCCACTAGCTATCCCCTCCCTAAACCACTCTACCTCTCTCTCTCCTCCTGAGAAAAGCTTCTCCCCAGGCACCTGCCGCTGCACAATTTACACTGGAATAGACGAGGCAGAGACCGTCCCACCTGCCCTTGCCCCAATTGAGGCCCTTAAGTGGACAATTAATGACCAATTAAAGGCTGTTTCTCACCCGGCCTAAATTCTCAGGATGGAGGGAGGCGTTCAGTGGCTGCGTGAAGCACGGAGTATGACCCTGCTCAGGTGGGGAGGCCAACGTCAACAGCCTCCTTTCAACATTGCCCCCACCCCCCTCCCTCCCATCCCCATCCTGTTGGTATTTGTTGCCCCCTGCCCGAAGGCCTCTGGCACCACCAACGCCTCAGACCGTGCCTCCTTTCCCTACCCTGAAGCCCCATCCGTACATGGTCCCGAATACTCTCCACTTGCCTGGATAAGTGTGGCTCCAGCAACATTCCAGAAGCTCCACCCCATCCAGGACAAAACAGCCGCGCTTGACTGCTCGCCCTTCCACAAACATTCACTCTCTCCACCACCGACGTACAGTGGCAGCCGTGTGTGCCACATACAAGATGCATTGCAGGGACTCACCAAGGCTCCTTCAACATCACTTTCCAAACCCACAACCCCGGCCATCTAGAAAGACAAGGACAGCAGATACACGGGAACCCCACCACTTAGAGGTTCCCCTCTGAGCCTCTCACCACCCCGCCTTGGAAATATATCACCGTTCCTTCGCTGGGTAAAAACCCTGGAACTCCCTCCCTAACAGCTCTGAGGGTGAACCTACACCACATGGACTGCAGCAGCTCAAGGGCAATTAGGGACGGGCAACAAATGCCGGCCTAGCCAGCGACACCCATATCCTGCAAATGAGTAAATAAATAAACTGCTGGAACATCGGGCTAAATTCTCTGCCCCGCCGCGCCACCTTTCTGCCCCGACCCGCCGGCGGGATTTTCCGTTTCGCCAGCTGGTCAATGGGTTTTACCATTGTGGGGCAGCCCCACGTGGTTGGGAAACACACCCCCAGGAGCCAGCAAAACCGAGAATCCCACCCATAGACTCTGGTGTGTGCGTGCAGTTCCGGTCCTGTCCACTGCAGCTTCTGGCGCTGCTGGGACTGGAGAGTTGGCCGGCAGCTCTCTGAGGAGGGACTTCCTCCCGAGTGAGAGGCGTCAGTCCCATCCCCACTCAATTGATGCTCCTTGGAGAGCGTTAGACGGCTGTGGTCCACCAACTCTTTGGGTGGTTTAATAAAGGCAAAAAGGAGTTTGACGAATAACATTAAGAAGACATTTATTAAGAATGCAGACTATGGACAAAGGGGCCTGGTCAGACTTTACCGTGTCCTCTCTCTCTGTCCGTCGGTTCCTATCTGGCCGACTTTATGTCAGCATGGTACTAGCCCCATAGTTAGTGGGGGAGCCTATACTCATCGAGCCACATGGGGAAACAGTCAAGCCCGGCCGGTGTGCTTCATGCAGGTTTTTACAGGTGGCGGGGTGAGAAACACTGCCATCCCAAAGATTCAGGCCCTTATAGCCTCTTCCACCAAGGTTTTGATCACCTGTCCTCAGATCACCGTTAAGTAACTGAAGACCAGTTTTTGACCGATGACACACCTGCGGAGTGCCATGTGGAATGATTTGTCTTCTTTCCAAGCACTGCACTGTGCAAGTTGTTCTTCCGTTTTTTCCGGCCACTGTCGTGTGCTGCGTAAAATGGAACACTTTAAGATGCACGTGCAAAGAAAAGAAATAACAGTGGGTTTCCGGGCCGTAAGAGGGTCACGGAGAGGGGAGGAGTATTGTGGGAGGATCACTGGATGAGAGTTTTTAGTTTGAACCCGGGAGCCAACGCAGTCCAACGAGGGCAGGAGGCGTGACGGGAGATCAGACTGGGCTGTTTCAGAACAGCCGGCCAATGGAGGAAAAACAGACCCGCGTTTGGCTCATTTCCAGATCCCTCTGTGGTACAGTCAGTGTCTCTGAAGGAGGACTGTGGCCCTTCAAATGGACTGGAGCGATTCAGACTGTTTGAGGGCCGTAACCGCAGCCCTTCGCGGAATCGCAGAGACAGCACACGATATTTTGATTTGATTTATTATTGTCACATGTATTAGTATACGGTGAAAAGTTTTGTTTCTTGCATGCTGTAGAAACAATGCATACCGTCCATAGGGAAGGAAGGAGAGACTGCAGACTATAATGTTACAGTTATAGCAAGGTGTAGAGAAATGAGCAACTTAATACGAGGTAGTTCCATTCAAAAGTCTGATGGCAGTAGGGAAGAAGTTGTTCTTGAGTCAGTTGGTACGTGACCTCAAACTTTGGCATCTTTTTCCTGACGGAAGAAGGTGGAAGAGAGTATGTCCGGGGTGCGTGGGGTCCTTAATTATGCTGGCTGCCTTTCTGAGGCAGCGGGAATTGTAGACAGAGTCGATGGATGGGAGGCTGGTTTGCGGGATGGATTGGGCTAGATTCACGACCTTTTGCAGTTTCCTGCAGTCTTGGGCAGAGCAGGATCCATACCAAGCTGTGAAACAACCAGAAAGAATGCTTTCTATGGTGCACCTGGATAAGTTGGTGAGGGTCGTAGCTGACATGCCAAATTTCCTTAGTCTTCTGAGAAAGTAGAGTCGTTGATGTGCTTTCTTAACTATAGTGTCGGCATGAGGAGGGGGGGGGGGGGGGGGCGGGGAGGGGGGGCGGACCAGGACAGGCTGTTAGGTGATCTGGACACCTAAAAACTTGAAGCTCTCGACCCTTTCTACTTCGTTCCCATTGATGTAGACAGGGGCATGTTCCCCACTACGTCTCCTGAAGTCGATGACAATCTCCTTCGTTTTGTTGACATTGAGGGAGAGATTATTGTCGTCGCACCAGTTCACCAGATTCTCTGAGATTGTTGGAACTGAAAAATGAATGCCTGGCACCAGCAAGCTCCACGGGGCCCTGCGGAATTCAGCCAAATAGATATATTTTTTTCCCCTGGCCTCCGCAGGCTTTTGAGGGACATAGTTGATTAATCACAGGGCTGGAGCAGTCGAGACACAGTGCAATGACACCGTGATGGAGTACCTTATTCTCTGATCCACTTTCAATGAAAGTTTCCTTTCATCCCTTCAATGTGAAATCAAATCTGGTGTCAAGTTCTTGTTTTTTACCATTAACAACCTGTGACCTGCGATATTGCTTCAGTACCATCGGGAGGAATTAGCTTTTGCTGTATGAGTTTAATATTTTTTTCTGCAAACGTTTTTCTTTCTCCCCCCCCCCTCCTTCTCAGCCACCCACCGGAGGTGTGGTGATCCTCAGGCTAAATCACCACCAGTCAGCTCTCCCTTTTGAGGGGACTGTACCTCACATGACAGTCCCGAGAAGACACAGGCTTCACACACACACAATGTAACCATTGTCGTGAGCTATGGTTCAGCTCAGGAGCACTCGGAACCGAAGTCACTGGAAGCTCAGGGTTGAAGCCCCACTCCAGGCTTTGCGCACCCATATAAGGCTGGCCCCTCGGTGCAGCGCTGAGGGAGTGCTGCATTGTCAGGAGTGCTGTCTTTCAGATGAGGCCTGCAGGATAAAGATGTTGGAGAGAGTAAGGGTTAATGTGGGACTGGCGAAGAATGATGTGAAGAGTCACATGAGAGTAGACTGTCCATGGAGTAGAGTTTGGGTGGAGCAGGCATGGAGACAGCCGCCATGCATGGCAGTACCTTGGAGATGTTATGGGTTACCAATAGGACGGTTTGTGTTCAACCATAGACCTCTCCGTGAAACACCGAACAACCTTTACAATGATGCCCACCAGAAACTGGGACAGGGTGATTAAAGAAGACCTTGTGAGCAAGCAACCTGGGAAGAGGCACTATCACTGGGGACAGTAGTGGTTAATGTCTGGAATTTTCCCCCTAAACTTCTCTTCCCCTCCTGCTTTAAGATGCTGCCTCATGCCAATCTTTTTGATCCAACTTTTTGGTCACCCACCCTAAATCCCCTTGGCTCATGAAGAGAGATTGAGCAGTTTAGGCCGATACACGCTTTAGATTTGAAGAATGAGAGATCGAATTGAGGTGTCTAAGATGCTAAAGGGGATTGATAGGGTTGATGTCGAGAGGCTGGTTCCCCTTGTTGGACGTTCTGCAATGAGGGGCCATTGTTTTAGGCTGAGGGGCAGCAGATTTAAAACCCAGCAATGAGGAGGAATTACTTGACTCAAAGGGTCGTGATTCCGATTCCGTGGAATCCTCTACCCCAGAGTGCAGTGCATGCCAGAACATGGAACAAGTTTAAGGAGGCGGTAGGTTTTTAATTAGCAGTGGGGTGAAAGGTTATGGGGAGCGAGCAGGAAGCTGGAGATGAGGTTAGGATGAGATCAGCCATGATCGCATTGAACGGTGGGGGTTCGAGGGGCTGAATGGCCTCCCCCTGCTCCTAGTTCTTGGGCTCGATTTAATGGGAAAAAAAAAAGAGTCCTGGCGGCGAGAACGAGCCCGCTATTAAACGGGACTCGCTTTGGAGCCTTGGTGATGAGAGCCCCACCGCGCTTACATTCACTTCCTGCACTGACGAGCTTAGTTCAACAATACAGGAAGAGATTAAAATGGAAGCCCGATTTCTCCACCCACCCACCATTGCCTCTGGACCCCCTCCCCTTCCCCCCCCCCTCCCTCCCTCCCCATCCCCCAATGCCCCAATTTACCGTTTAGCCCTCAGGACCCCCTCACCCCAGTAGGGCAGGGCACCCCTGGATCCGATCCCCGGCATGGGCAACCTGCCACCCGGGGCACATTAGCACTGACAGCCTGGGGCAAACAGCGCGAGATTCTCCGCCCCGCCGCACCGGTTATCTGTTTTCATTCAATTTGGAGCGAGTCCACGGCAAGAAGCGACCCCCTTCATAGATACATAGAACACACAGTGCAGAAGGAAGCCATTCGGCCCATCGAGTCTGCACCGACCTATCATAATATACACACAAGTATATGATGGTGCATAGACACACACTGACTGACACAGAAAGGCCAATCAACACACAGTACACAGCAGCCGATCACCAGACAGGACACAGCCACTATAAAGACAGAGAGCACTAGTTTTCCCGCTCTCTCGGGATGCAGCCTCTGAGACAGCCAGAGCCCGTGATCAGCAACACGAACATCTACCATGTGCTAGCAATATAGTCTGGTCAGGTTAGCCAGTCTCCAGTCAACCTAACATACTGTCAACCCACAGTGCAAGTATGTTTAACAGCTCATAGTTATATAAAATAGAATTGTACTTCTACAAGTGTTGGAAGCCTGTCTCTCTCACTGCACGCAGTCCTCGCAGACCCAGCTTACCCAACACATCACGACCCACTTAAGCCCTCACTTCTGCCCTATCCCCATTTCCCGCTAACCTCACCTAACCTTTTTTGGACACTAAGGGCACTTTAGCTTGGCCAGTTCACCTAACCTTGCACGTCTTTAGACTGTGGGAGGAAACGGGAGCACCCGGAGGAAACCCACGCAGACACGGGGAGAACGTGCAGACTCCGCACAGACAGTGACCCAGCGGGGAAGCGAACCTGGGACCCTGGCGCTGTTAAGCCACAGTGCTAGCCACGTGTGCTACCGTGCTGCCCTGCTTCACCAGAGGTCGCGGGAAGGTTAAAGGGGAAACAAAACCATGGTCACGGAACCAGCGCAAAATGGGGCCAGGGTCTGTCTTCAAGAACCCGGAGAGTATCGGGAAACGAGGCAATGCGCATGCCACCTCGAGAAAGGAAACCCGGCGTTAATAACATCAATGGAAATTATTGGTAAAATTACAGGAAGATTAAATACCGCTGGCAAAAAAAAAACAGGCCAGAACGGCCTTATTTCGATCTCTCCAGAGGAGGGGGGGGGAAAGAAAACAGACCACGTCAGGGAAAGGAAGAGTGCGCATCGAGGGGAGAGAATAACCTTCAATATCAACAGAGGCGCCTGTTTGTAGAGGCAATTGAACTCTTCTCTCAACAGCCAATTGCCTGTGCATCAACTCCAGTGACAACTAATTTTCTATTTAATAACCCATTGGGTTAAGAAGTTCAAAGCTAATCAGAATACAGGTGGCCCACTGATAATACAGCAGTGGAACGGAGCACATTTAAAAACACACAGACATCTATGATAAATTATACATATAGTGAGGCTTAACAACACACAAACCTATTTCGGATTTATCAATGGGCTTTTAACCTTGTGAGTTCCGAACTGCTTTAAATTTCTCTTCTTTTTTTGTTTAAATTTTGCCACCAGGAAGCGATGGAAAATGTTTGAATATCGGGAGGGAATGGGTCTGCGTTAACCTTTTATTCTGACTAACGTGAGGCTCACTGTCGTGACATTGGATGCAATGATAGTGTCACCAGGCCCATCATTACTGTCCTTGTGTTCTCCCTCTTTCTTCATCCTCTATTATCAAAAGCAGTTTATTTATAGTTGCGCCACTGAGGGGGAGAGAGAGAGAGAGAAGGAGATCCTTGCACCGCCAGTGTTGCTAGGCAACGCTTTTCTCGGGCAAGATGGAAGGGTGGAATTTTAACTGAGACTTGTGCCGTTCCTGACGGCATGCCCGCCATGACCAGCTCTCTTGCTGGTTCCTGTTTCCCCACACGTGGTCATAAATAAAAACCTAACTTCCAGCAGGGTGGACAGGAAACAGGTGTGTGCCCCCCCCCCCCCCCCCCCCCCGTAGTGGGGGACGACGGGAGGGGTGCTTTTCATTGGGGAAGTCTCAGTCAGCTGACAATGCCGCAGTTACTGATGGGCTACAAAGGAGCCTCCTGGACGAAAAGGGAGGCTGTGATTCACTGCCTCAACTTGGCCCCCCCAGCCCCGAGGCCCATCTCCTACGGTGCCTTTCCCTGGGCTGATGCGTCCTGACCGGCCCTCCTCTCTGGTTGCTGGCGTTGCGGCCTCTGATGTTGACCAGCAGTAGCCCTCCTTCGCCGCATCCGGCTGCAGGCGATGTTGGGTGTTTGAGACCCATGGGTATTCCCATAAGCGATGTAAATGCCATTGAATGTCAACGGGTGATGGTTAGATTCTCCTCTTGTTGGAGAGGGCCATTGCCTGGCACTTGTGTGGCGCGAATGTTACTTTGTCACTTGTCAGTCCAAGTCTGGATATTGCCCGGGTCTTGCTGCAGTTACACGTGGGCTGCTTCAGTCTCCGAGGAGCAGCAAACATTGTGTAATCATCAGCAAACATCCCCACTTCTGACCTTGCGATGGAAGGAAGGTAACGGATGAGGCATCTGATGATGGTTGGGCCCAGGCACTCCCCTGAGGAGCTGTGTGAGAAGAAGGCAGACAGTTTTCTGAGAACATCCATGAATTTTACCCATAGAACTGATAAACAGTGAGATTTTCAATTTTTTCTGTAATTGGCCGCAACTCACCCAGCACACGAGGCCCTCCCAGCCCTTTCCACTCCTCGTTGCCCTTGACATGAACAGGATGGCATGAGGCCCAACACGCCATAAACACGCCACTGATTTTACACCTGCACCTGAACCTGCCATTGTAAAATCAAAGTTTTGGCTCCCACCCAATTCAGATACGCATGCAGCGTATCTCTCTCTTGCGGACTCCATTAGATCCCCCCTGCCCCATAAAGTAATCTATTTAATAAGCTGCAGGTAGGGCAGCATGGTGGCGCAGTGGTCAGCACTGCTGCCTCACAAAGCCAAGATCCCAGGTTCGATCCCATCCCTGGGTCACTGTCCGTGTGGCGTTTACACATTCTCCTCGTGTCTGTGTGGGTCTCACCCCCACAACCTAAAGATGTGCAGGTTAGGTGGATTGGCCACGCTAAATTGTCCCTTAATTGGAAAAAAAATTAAACCCCCTCCCCCGTTGTAAGTGATTAATTTTACATGACTCATTTGTACAGTATCGTGTAATTATCGTCCGCCGACTGCATTTTGCTACTAATCCTGCTGTTATTGGGAGAGTTTGCTGTAGTTTTGGCCATGAGCTGTTTAGCGTTAGTCGCAGAGACAAAGGGGGTAAACAGATGGGCTGCTGACAGGAAAGTTGGATTTAGCGCATGCAACCTTCGGGTTAATTGATGGTTGCCGTGACGTGAACGTGTCTTGGGGAGCGAACCGGAAGCTGCGGTTTGAGCATTCGAGTGCCGATCGGCAAAAAACATTGTTGAGTAGAGCGAGTGGGCTGCACTTCGACTGCAGATTTGGCACACGGTGGCACATTGCAGGGTGGCTCTGGGGGTGAAGAAGGGGCAACGCAGGTTCTCAAATGACATCGATGGTGGAGGAAGTCCAGAGCTGGAGGGAATGTCTTGTCATCTCGTAAACTCCGATTTTTATGACCTGACGTCCTCTGTCACCTCACTTTGGTTCCTGCAAGACTTCAACCAATTAAGGCAGAACTCTGGGAAGTAAATTTTTAATAGAAGTTTATTTTTAAAAAGGTATGCTTACCAAATATGCAACAAACTTTGACATCAGTTGGGTGATCAGTCTTGGTAGAAGTGTAAATCCCTCGCTGACAGCGATTTCTTTGAAATCCTGCCCAAAAGGAACTCAGTACATCTTACAACTAATCTCTTTCTCTCTCTCTCTCCCCTCCTCTCATGACTAATTAACAAAGATAGTCCTTGAAACCTCAATTTTAACCCTTGAATTAGCATTACCCCATCTTGCATCGTAATTAGCCAATTGTTCAGTTGTTGTTGCTGAGTTAAGGTTATGGGAATTGACCATTTGCAGACATTATTCCATGGAATGGAATAGTGAGCCTGTTCATGGCAGTGATAGGCAACCTCCGCTAGTGAGTGGGCCACATGAGTGACCCTCCCTCATCTCTGTGGGCTGTAAGATTGAAATCAGGCTTGTTCACTAATGGTGACCCCATGGGGCTGTTTAGCACAGGGCTAAACCGCTGGCTTTGAAAGCAGACCAAGCAGGCCAGCAGCACGGTTCGATTCCCGTAACAGCCTCCTCGAACAGGCGCCCGAATGTGGCGACTAGGGGCTTTTCACAGTAACTTCATTTGAAGCTTACTCGTGACAATAAGCGATTTTCATTTCATTTCATTTCATCAGTCAGGTTAAATACATTTAATACACAACTCTCCGTTCTGCTCTCACGCCCACATGTCCGACCTTGGCCTGCTGCAATCATAGAATCATAGAATTTACAGTGCAGAAGGAGGCCATTCGGCCCATTGAGTCTGCACCGGCTCTTTGAAAGAGCACCCTACCCAAGCCCACAGCCGCACCCCATCCCCACAACCCAGTCACCCCACCCAACACTAAGGGCAATTTTGGATACTAAGGCCAATTATGCATGGCCAATCCACGTAACCTGCACATCTTTGCACTGTGGGAGGAAACCGGAGCACCCGGAGGAAACCCACGCACACACGGGGAGAACGTGCAGACTCCACACAGACAGTGACCCAAGCCGGGAATCGAACCTGGGACCCTGGAGCTGTGAAGCAATTGTGCTAATCACCATGCTACCGTGCTGCCCCGATGTTCCAGTGAAGCCCAGCACATACTGGAGGAACAGCAACTCATCTCCCAATGAGGCACGTTACAGCCTTCCGGACTTAACATTGCGTTCAACAACTTCAGACTGTGAACTCTCTCCTCCACCTTCACCCCATTTTTACTTCTATCAATTTATTTTCATTTCTTCCATCGATCCGCTTTTCCCTCACCACTGTCTCCCTTCCGCCGCACTAGGATCATCTGTTTCCCTCTTCCAGGATGTCCTTTGACACACTGATTATCTCTGTTCTGCCACAAACACATTCTGATCTCTTAATGTGCCACTATCAGCACCCTTCTTAGTAATTATCGCCATCATTTCCATTCCCGTTGACTTTCTGTCCAAGGCATCTTTGTTGATCTCTACATATCACTGGCCCTCTATCCAGGCGCACTGCTCAATGCAGCCTGTCCCAACAATATAAATCTGATCCTATTTCCTGTTCCCTCTACCCATGAGAAAGAGTCATCCAGACTCGAAACGGTACCTCCGCTCTATCCCTACAGATGCTGTCAGACCTGCTGAGATTGTCTAGTATTTTCTGTTCATCTTCCATCTTGAGTTGTGGAAAATGTTTATTTATATTTCAATAGAACGCTCATCAACTTCAAACGGTAAAAGCAAAAATAAATAATTAAGCTTTGGGCGCAGAGGGAGCGCAAGGCTCCCACAGTCACCGTTGGGAGCAATCACTTCACTCGCCCTCGCTTTACGTGCGAATCACTTCAGTCAGGCTGGTAGGAAAAAAAAAAACCACGTGAACCGAAATCAGCGGAATGTGGCAACCCTGCGTCGGTCAACGAAATGTGGCGTGGGCCGCGCTCAGCACCCAGGTGGGCCGCACGTGCCTCCCCCCCCCCCCCCCCCCTCCCCGGGATGCAGGCTGCCCACGGCCACTTTGCGGTGTTTCCCGTATCCGAATCTGTACAAATTTGTTCGCTATCCTGCACCTGCTCCTGGTGGCCAAGACAGCAAAAAGGAGATTCTTGCTCAATGGTGTCTGATGCTCCCCGTTCCCACAAACAAAGCTTACAGCAGCCAATTAATAGTTTTAAATGTATTGACATCATATTCCCAGCTTTAATAACTATCTCATTGATTATCTATTCTTCAATCATATCATAATTGAGGTAGGCTACATAATCAATCATCTGTACCTGGCTGGTTACTAATTATACGTAATTCATGTTCAATATATGTGTGTGTGATTTTATAGGTTGTATAGTTATACAGATTACAAATGGCTTCTTTGGCCCAATGTTTATACAAAATGGTATCTTGACCTTGTTAGCTTATTACAGTGAATACTGTGTGAAAATGTCCTAATATCGATAGAAAACTGGCTGTCACATAGAAAACAGAGAGTGAGAATAATGGGTCCTTTTCAGAGTGGAAAGAAGTGGCCAGTGGAGGACCACAGAGATCAGTACTTGGCCCACAATTGTTCACTATTTACACAATTGACCTGGAGGAAGGATTGGAATGCAAGGTTTCCAAGTTTGCCGATGATATGAAAATAGGTGGAAAGGCATGCTGCGATGTGGATATTGTAATCCTGCAACAGGCTATGGATAGATTGGGCGAAAACCTGACAAAGATGTTTAATGTGGGGAAGTGTGAGGACATGTACTCCGGCTGGAGGAATTGAAAGACAGATGATCTAAATGGAGAGAGACTGTGGGTGAGTGAAGTGCAGAGGGATCTAGGTGTTATAGTGCATGAATCACAAAAAGCTAGTAGGCAGGTCCAACAAGTCATTAAGAAATCAAACGGCATTGTGAGCGAACTCCATCTCCCTACCTTTGCCCCTTTTGATGAACAACGATCTGGCAATTTCAGACATAAAATTTCAGATAGATATCACATCGACTGATGATAAGAGAAGAGAGTCCCAAACGTGCCGTGTTTTTTGTGTGTGCAAGCGTTTAGTCATTTCTATTCTGAAAGGCCTGGCTCAACGAGCAAAGATAATTTCTCTCTATCTATCCCTTATTATCTTGAAAGCTTTGATCAAACCACACTTTAACTTTCTAAGTTCCAGGGAATGCGCCCCTACCTTGTGCAACCACTTCTCATTTAACTTTTGATGTTTTTCAGGATTACCTCACCACGCTTCACATTTTCTAGTGGGGGTGGGGGGTGGGGGGGGGGGGGGGGGGGGGGGGTAGGGGGGATTATCACTTTGGATTCAGCTAGTGCGCTCAAACACTATGGGCGGGATTCTCTAATAATAGGGCTGTGTCCCCACGCCAGCGTGAAAATCGGCGCCAACCACTCCAGCTCTCGAATGTGAGGAATTCTCCCCTTTCTGGGGGGATAGGTTGCCGCTGGAGTTGTCACCGCAGCTCCGGCCAGCCCGCAATGACCCGCGTGAGTCCGCGCATGCGCAGAATGGCCGGCGTATTTCCGCGCATGCGCAGAACGGCCGGCGTATTTCCGCGCATGCGCAGAACGGCCGGCGTATTTCCGCGCATGCGCAGAATGGCCGGCGTATTTCCGCGCATGCGCAGAACGGCCGGCGTATTTCCGCGCATGCGCAGAACGGCCGGCGTATTTCCACACATGTGCGGGGTTCCCTTCTCCGCGCAGGCCCCCGGGCAATATGGTGGAGCCCTACAGGGGCCCAGTGCAGAGTAAAGAAGGCCCCCACGGAACCAGCCTGCCCGCCGATCGGTAGGCTCCGACCACAGGTCAGGCCACCGCGCCCCCCCCTCCCCCCCAGGGATCGGATCCCCTGCCCACCCACCCCCCACCCTCAAAGGACGGCCTCCCACACAGTCACCTTCCAGGTCCCGTGTGGGAGGTGGGTAATTCACGCCGGCGGGACTCAGTCAAACTCGTATCCACTCGGCCCATCGGGGCCCGGAAAATCGCCGGGTGGGGGGGGGGAACGCTGTCAACGGCCCCCGACCGCCGTGGCAGCGATCCCGCGGGCGCCCGAAGATTGTTGCTGGAGAATGCGGAAGCCAGCATCCTGGCCCAGGTCATTCTACACCTTAGGCACCGCTGCGCCCAGAGACGGATTTAACCTTTTCGGGCCCTGCGCTCTCCCATTTTGCGGGGGCCCCATGTTATTCCCCACCCTGTCCCCTGGTGAGATGGTGCTCTGCGCTCCCAATGACGTTGAGGACCAACCCCAATGACGTTGAGCCCTTCCCCCAATGACACCAAGTCCCGCCCCCAATTACATCGAGCCACACCCCCAATGATGTAAAGCCCCACCCCCAATTACATTAAACCCATAATGATGCCTTGTCTCACCTCTCGCTCAGCTGGCTGGTCCGCGGCCTCCGGTGACTGCCTGCCTGGGCGGCCTGGTTGCTGATGCTGTTGGCTATTTGGCCTGGTGGCCTCTGTTCTTTTTCATTGGTTGATTGCCAAGCCTGGCTTGGAGATCAAGAGTTGTCCCATTGCTCCCTTCGATGGCCATTGGCCAGCTTTTTCGCCTTGCCTCGCTGAAGGCTCTGCAGGGTCGCACCTCGAAGTTAGGTTGGCGACCTCACTTTTGCCTTAGGCTGCCCAGCAGACTGAATGCCAGAAGCCCGGCTGCTGCTTTGCACTCTCACTCAATGGAAGTTCAGAAACTTCCAACCAAGTCAGGATCCGTATCTGAAATACTCCGAGCCTCCGCCACCTCTCAACCGTTTGGCAAACTGTTTGCCTGCTCTAAAGGGAAGTCGACCAATCAGAGCCCGATGTTGTTCTGCATTGTCTGCTGATAGGCTCATCTTGAGCCTAACAGCAAATTTAGAGCTACCAAGGCTCTGACTGGGTTTACCATGGTGTCCCCACCACGACCAGTCACCTGTCCTTATCATAGATCATAGAATTTACAGTGCCATTCGGCCCATCGAGTGTGCACCGGCTCTTGGAAAGAGCACCCTACCCAAGGTTAACACCTCCACCCTATCCCCTATAACCCAGTAACCCCACCCAACACTAAGGGCAATTTTGGACACTAACGGCAATTTATCATGGCCAATCCACCTAACCTGCACATCTTTGGACTGTGGGAGGAAACCGGAGCACCCGGAGGATACCCACGCACACATGGGGAGGATGTGCAGACTCCGCACAGACAGTGACCCAAGCCGGAATCGAACCCGGGACCCTGGAGCTGTTAAGCGATTGTGCTATCCACAATGCTACCGTGCTGCCCCCACTACGCTACCGTGCTGCCCCCCTCCGCTCCACCCCCATTGGCTGGGGCTCCGCGCTGCAGCGCTGTGTGTTTCATTGAAAGTCCGCCACTGGCAGCAGTTCGCAAAGTCTGCTCACCACCACCTTCCCAGGGGCAATTAGGGACGGGCAGTAAACGTTGGCCGAGCCAGCGACGCCCACGTCCTGTGAAAGAATCAAAACAAAAACATTCTGCCCAGAAATGAAAGAGGAATTCTCCGTCTCTGCGCGGTTGTATCGACCCCTGACTATCTCGGCCCTGTGTGCCAGAACTGGTCACTGGAAACTCCGATGTAACTCTCTCTTACTTTCTCGCATTAATCTGAGATGACGGAACGATCACGTTGAAGGTCTCTGTCACTTATTATCGTCTCATTCGGTTTCTCATTCAGAGGGGCGGGAGAGACTCAGAGGAGGTCAGTCACGGATCTCTTGAATTGGTGTGAAGTTTCTGATGATGGCCTCCTGTCATTAAGCCATTTCATCCTATTTCGGCATCACCTATATTTTTTCGCTCCCTCAAATGTGACCTCAGACCACAATATCTTTTTCTCGTGATATTATTCCAATGAAGCAGCATCTGTGTTTCACTGACCATTTGTCTTGTTCCTATGTTTGTGCTTCCCTCTTCTCCTCCCTTTCCTTGCCTCGCGGGGTGTTGACAGTTGCTGAAGTATGACTCCATGGCCACCACCTGTCCTCGTGGACTCCAGCCAATCGGACTTTCTCAAGGCCACAGGGTTACCAAAAGACCATAAGACATAGGAGCAGAATTAGGCCACTCGGCCCATCGAGTCTGCTCTGCCATTCAATCAAGGCTGATATTTTTCTCATCCCCATTCTCCTGCCCTCTCCCCATAACCCCTGATCCCCTTATTAATCAAAAACCTATCTATCTCTGTCTTAAAGACATTCAGTGATTTGGCCTCCACAGCCTTCTGCGGCAAAGAGTTCCACAGATTCACCACCCTCTGGCTGAAGAAAATGCTCCTCATCTCTGTTTTAAAGGATCGTCCCTTTAGTCTGAGATGGTGTCCTCTGCTTCTAGTTTTTCCATAAGTGGAAACATTCTTTCCACATCCACTCTATCCAGGCCTCGCAGTATCCTGTAAGTTTCAATAAGATCCCCTCTCATCCTTCTAAACTCCAACGAGTACAGACCCAGAGTCCTCAACCGTTCCTCATACGACAAGCTCTTCATTCCAGGGATCATTCTTGTGAACCTCCTCTGTACCCTTTCCAAGGCCAGCACATCCTTCCTGAGATACGGGGCCCAAAACTGCTCACAATACTCCAAATGGGGTCTGACCAGAGCCTTATATAGCCTCCGAGGTATATCCCTGGTCTTGTGTTCTAGCCCTCTCGACATGAATGCTAACATTGCATTTGCCGACTGAACCTGCACATTAACCTTCAGAGAATCGTGAACAAGGACTCCCAAGTCTTTGTGCTTCTGATTTTGTAAGTATCTCCCCATTTAGAAAATAGTCTGTGCCTCCATTTCTCCTTCCGAAGTGCATAACCTCACACTTTTCCACATTGTATTCCATCTGCCACTTCTTTGCCCACTCTTTTCGCCTGTCCAAGTCCTTCTGAAGCCTGCCTGCTTCCTCAATACTACCAGCCCCTCTACAGATCTTTGTATCATCTGAAAACTTAGCAACAAAGGACTATTGCCAATGTATTTGAAGAGGACTATAGGGGATAACGATGGGGTGCGGAAATTAAATTGGACAACTCTTTCAAAAGAGCTGACACAGGATGAATGGGCGGAATGGCCTCCTTCTGTGCAATAGGACTCTGTGATTCCGTAATGGGAACCTAGACTTCTGCTCCTCTTTCTCAACTCCAAGATATCAATGCCTGTTCCAGCAGCACCATCAATGACCTGGCTGGGACTATCTAACGGACAGCAGCTTCAGAAATCGGACTTGTAAGGCGATGCGGACAGGATTTAGATGCATTCGGAGCGGGAGGAGGATCGTCCGGAGCACATGGCGTGGCAATGTTAGGCCGACAGGCCTATATCTGTAATGTAAATATTCTGCCATTCTATCAATCCTGTATGTCACGGCTGCCTGGATCGACACCAGGGGAAACATCATTTGTGCAAAATCTTTGGAGAGTGTTGTGACAGAACTGTGAACTACCCATTGACTGCAAAATTTGACCGTCTTTATTTTAATCTTAATTCCAATTGTTAAATCAGTGAGCGAGAAAAAAGAATCAGTAGACCTATGAAGGATCAAATGAGTTGAAACTTCTTTGGTATCTGAACATTGATTTCAGTCATCCCTTGTGAGATTCATCGCAAACTATAAAAAGAACCCGAAGCATTTGAAATGCAACTCAAGCAACCCCACAGAGCAGAGGGCTTACTTCTATTCCGAGGGCTTTTATAATATTTCCTTGCGTGCTTTTGATTCAGATGTCAGGTGCAATTTTCTTTGCAGGGTGGGGATGATTCAATTCTGTTGTTGTGACTGATATTTCACTGCTGTGACAGGGATCTGTGTTCAGGAGAGCTGGTCATCCGCCCCACGCTAGCTTTTAACCTTTGAGCTCTTGGCCTTTGTCCCAGGTGTTCTGCAGACTGGCTGAAATGAAAGATGGACTACAGAACATGTAGTTTAAAATATTTATCATAGAGCAAACTGAGCAATAAGATAAACAACTGACAAACAACCAACTCTAAACAACTATTGTAGAACTACTGCAAATGCGTCTATCTCCCAGCACAACCAACTCCCAACTCCCAGATCACATGGTGATGTGATGGGTTTACAATGCCACCTAGTGTTCGGAGGTTATGCATAACTATATGTACAAACTTATATTACTCATATCATCACACCAGGTGTTTCTTTCCCTTTGTTGACGTCGGGGAATCTGATTGATCGGCCACCCGGGTGAGAGAGTTCCTCAAGCGGTGTCGTGAAATGGGAATCAACGAAGAGCAGCGAAGAAAGCTGGACAAGGGTGTAGCGAATAATCTGCTGATTCCCTGTTGCTTATTTTGCGCTATTTCCCATGCAAAACTGACCCATTCTCTATATCCAGTGAACAGGGAAGAAAACGGAACTACTTTTGTTTGAAGCAGTGTTATTCACTCCAAAGGGCCATTTTGGTAGTCTAGACGACCGACGCGAGCCTTCGCCAAACTTCAGCGTTGTTCTGAGAGGTTCTGACGAGGGAAGGACGCAAGTTAAATGGATTTCGGGCGGGGAGAAGCTTCTGTCCACACACTCGCAGGCCTGTCACCGTGGGGAGCTATTGATCACAACAATAGAGTGAGCCATCACCTTAACCGTGACCTGGCGGGTAGTTCTGAGACAGAGCATCGTGGGTTCAAACCCCGGGCCAGAGGCCTGAGCATGAATCTGGGCTGACACCCCCAGGGCTGTGCTGAGGCTGAGGCCACCCTTAGAGGTGTCACTTTGGCTGAGGTGTAAAGCAAAGCCTTGTCTGCCATGGCACACTGTTAAAGAACAGGATGTTCCCCCGTGAACCCTGGACAACACTCAACCCTCAACTGACATCACCTCAAAAAGAGAAAGAGATTACCTGGCCATTACCATGTTGCTGTTTGGAGGACCCTGAAGAAATATTTCATTGATTGTAAACCTCTATGGGACTTGGTGAAAAATGATGTATTAAATCAAGTTTTTTGTTTTCTTTCCAACACATGTAGCTGGACGTGGTCAAGAACCAGAATTTCAACACCTCATCTGATTTAAGAATTTATACGTCTAGCCACATATCGCGGCATCTTCCCTACATCATGGTCAGAATTTGTTTGCTGCTTACTCCACCGTTACTAAAGGTGGCCATTCTTTCAGTCATTGATATTTCTCCACCCTGTTAAGTCACTTTCAATAAACCTTCCTCTTTCATCCTTCAGTTCTCTCGCCATATTTCTATTTTCCCCCTTCCCGCTTTTGCTTGGCATTCTGTGATTTCGCTCCTCCTTGCAAAACCACTCAGAGGCGTCCCTGTGCACGTGAGCAACACTCTGTTACCTCTTGGCTCAATCCTCCCTCAACGTGATCTCAGTCTAGAAGCAGTGTCCTAACTCGCACCAGTTCCTGCTCATCCCCGTGCTCGCGAATGTACACCGGTCCCTGCTCCAGCAAGGCCTTGTTTATAATATTCTCATCCTTGTTTTCCAATCCCTCCCACCCCTCCCTATCTCTGTAATCTCCTCCAGCCCCGCACGTCTCCAAATCTGACCTCTTGCACATCTTCAACCTTCACCGACCCCCCCCCCCCCCCCCCCCCCCCCCCCCCCCCCACCCATCATTGGTGGCTGTGCCTTTAGCTGTCTCAACTGTAAGCTCTGGAACTCCCACCAGGAGCTTCTCCAATTCCCTTGTTCCTCCTTGGCGCTTCCCGCAGAGGCGATATTCCAATCCCATCGAAGGTTACAGCCCGGTGGCAGGACGGGCGAGCAACGCCACGTGGCATGGGCATCGATGGGACCTGAAGATCCCACCATCGGCCAATGGCGATCCACCTCCGTCATCTGAAAACATGCCAAGGTGGGGCTGGAAAGCCCTGCCCTGTCTACTCAGAATATTTGTAATGAAAGACTGCTGGCACCCTGGGTGAGGAGGTACTCGGACAGATATACGTAATGCTGCATTCTGTAAAGATAGGAAATGTCAAGAAAATAATGAGCATCTAGTTTCACACTTCACCATGCGGCCTGGGATCCATGTATCAAAATGCTGCACAAATGCAAACTGTTATTATAGTATGTAAGCTGTTGTATTCGTGAAGTGGCGACATGTTTGTTGTGAGAGGGGGGTTTGGGAGACGAGAGGGGGAGGAGTGAATGACACCGGGTGGCGCGGTGGTTAGCACCACTGCCTCACAGCGCCAGGGTCCCGGGTCCCGGGTCCGAAGCAGCTTCGAGTGACTATATGGAGTTTCCACCTTCTCCCCTTGTCTGCGTATGTTTCCTCCAGGTGCAGGTTGGGTGGGTTGGCCATGCTGAATTGCCCATTGGTGTCCAGAAATGTGCAGGTTAGGTGGGGTAATGGGGATAGGGAGGGGGAGTGGGCTCTTTCAGAGGGTCGGTGTAGACTTGATGGGCCAAATGGCCTCCTTCTCCATTGTAGGGATTCTACGGAATCATGACACACCACTTCTATAGAGCGTCAAGAATGAGGAGAACATGAGTCCTGGGTAGCTGCTGAACTGCGTTATAAATCTTCCCGTTCCGCCCAGGGTTGAACATTCCTATACTGCTGTCCTCGTGGATTACAAGCATCTAAAACAATGCAGTCCCGTTTTTTTTGCAGTAACAATTTTGTGCGTGACCTTTATACAAAGGGTTTTTGGAGATGTCAGTTGGCATGTCAGTTTTGACAACAAAAAAAATAATAGATTGCATCAACATCTGCTTTGCTGTCTCCATTTGACTGGTTCATCAACGGCTCTGGTCTGACACAGTCAGAATGAGTGCATTAAACCTGTGACAGCTGTGTGGAATTGCAGAGATTGTTTAGGACTTGATTTTGAAGCTCGATATTAACTCGGCCGTATTGGTTACTGAAAGAGTATTAACCCGGCTGTGCAACTATACAGCTGAGCCTGAATCCCCTTGTACCCTCTTCAAGGTTTCTGCTTTCCTTCTTGATCACCCTCCCCTCTATCTCTATATCTATATCTCTCTCCTGCTCATGCCAACAGAAGAGCCGCCAATTCTGACCAACCGTGCGCACTGATCTGTTGTCCATGGCCTCAACTTGATGGGGGTGGAGGAGGAAAGAAATAAGAGACGGCACATGAGCCAAATTCACACTGAGGCACAAATGTTATCGTGCACCACTTTGCGCAGATCATGGAATGGTACAGCAACAAAGGAGGCCATTTGGCCCACCTTCAATCTTCCAAATAGTCTCAGATTGCAACGCCGTTCTCTCTGAAGTCAACCTTTAAAGCTTTTGCCCACCTGGCCAGCTTGGGGGAGGGGGGGGGTCTCCCCGTCTCCCCGGGAATGGGGGTCACTTTGGGTCTGTGTAGCCCTGGAGCCTGCTTTCTTTCATGTTTAGCACCCCATAACAGGGCAAAGCAGGGCTGCAGCCTGTTTGACCTTAAATCCTCTCACGGGGCAGAGTTATTCTGCAACTTGCCTCTTGGAGAAGCACTTCACTCCCCTTAAAGTTTCAATAAGCTCTGCGACTTCACTGTTGATAAATGCTTTCTTTTGGACTTGGCCGTTTCCGTTGCATTTCACACCCCATTGATTTTAATGAGTCTCTTGATTGACAGCTGAAGGCCATCTCAAAGGAGGGCCGCGTTTGTTTGTTTGGCAGCACTTCATGTTCCATTCACTCTGGTGTCCTTCCTCTTATCAGCAGGTGCCCTGTCTGAGTGTCTTTCTTTCACAGTGTTTTTTTTTCCTGCTTCCCAGAAAGAGCAGGTGTGCAGTCTGAGAGCATTTATTTCAGACTGGAAGTTTTTCAACCTCCAATACCTGAACACCACGCCTGCGCTGGAGGAACGTATTCACCACAGAAGCAGCTGGTACCACTCTTACATTGAAGCGAAGGGGTTCTTCAATGAGGACCTTGCTCCCCGCCCACTGTCGAATTCTCTGGATGGACATGATGACCACCTCGGGGTGAGGGTGGGGGGAGGGGGGGGGGAGAGGTGGGAGTTTGCAAACTCTACGCAGACAGTCACCCAAGGCCGGAATCGAACCCGGATCCCTGGCGCTCTGAGGCAGCTGTGATAACCCCTGGGGCACCATGCTGCCTCCTGTCCCGATGTCTCGTTACCTCATCGTTAACATCATTGCTTAATGAACATTATGACTGACCCTTCACTTTACATAGAGCACATTGATTATTTCCAGCACCCGCTTCCCACCATGGGCTGCATCGTCACAACGTCGGGGTGGGTTGGGCGGGGAGGGTTGCTGCCGACTCAGAGGATTGTGAGAGGGCAAAAGACTGACTTCGAAGCATTTGGCAGGATCTCCACAAAACTGGACAAAATCCGTATGTCAAGGACGCGAACCAATCAGAGGCACCAAAAATCTTGGGGATAAATTATGCGCACAGGAACTGAAAAACTTCAGACAAGTAGACACCGCGCACCACCATACCACCCGTCCACTTCCCCCACCGCCCTCACCATCGCCCCCACACCTCCCCCACCGCCCTCGCCATCGCCCCCACACCTCCCCCATCGCCCTCGCCATCGCCCCCACACTTCCCCCACCGCCCTCGCCATCGCCCCCACACCTCCCCCACCACGTACAAACACATTTTCTCAATGGAAATGACAATAGCGCTGGCGTTGTCAAGAGTTCTACTTCCCATCAGCCCCGTTCCTATTAAAGCACATTGAACAGAACAACAAAATAATGACTTATTGAAATATATTAAAGTGTATTGGTATCAAAACCTGTGTTAATGAGATTTGACTGTACACTTGTTTTGATTTTCTAAAGCTATTAATGTGTCATATTAATTATGAAAAGTGCATTGCAATGAAGTCCCATGTTGCAGCGGAATTTATTTATTGCAGAAAATTACACTGATTTTTTGGCATTCTGTCGAAAGCATGTATGTAAGAGACGAGGAGAGGCTTGGTGTTGTAAGGATTACGAATCCGCCCGGCAGGAATATAGCTTGTCAAGAATCTAGCCACGGTTTCAATCGTCTGAGGGAGGTCCGAGAGGGATTTTAGAGCCTGAGGGACTTTAGAATGTTTGCAGCACAGAAGGAGGCCATTCAGCCCATCATGTAGAGATGCCAGATTAAGAAGTGCTCATCCCGCTTTCCGGCTGTTGGTCTGGAGGCCGTACGGTAGTTCTAAGTACGCGTGCAAGTACATTTTAAATGTGACTGGGGGTTTTCTCACCTCTGCCAGCCATTCCAGCAGTGAATTCCAGACCCCCCCCCCCCCCCAACATCCTCTGCGTGACAAAATGTCCACACGGTGATTATATTGCGAGACTAGTAATCCAGAGGCCTAGGTTAATGATCCAATTAGTTCAAATCCCACCACGCCAGCTGGGGAGTTTAAAATCAGAATCATAGAATCACCACAGTGCAGAAGAGGCCATTCAGCCCATCGATTCTGTACCAACCCTCCGAAAGAGCACCCGACCTAGGCCCACGTCCCACCCCCATCCATGTAACCCGGTAACCACACCTAACCTTTTTTTGGTCTCTAAGGGGAAATTTAGCCTGGCCAGTCCACCTAACCTGAACATCTTTGGGCTGTGGGATGAAACCGGAGCACCTGGAGGAAACCCACGCAGAGACGGGGAGAACATGCAAACGTCACACTGTCACCCGAGGCCGGAATCGATCCTGAGTCCCTGGCACTGTGAGGCAGCAGTGTCAGGCTTTTTAACTTGTGCATCTCACACCTCAGTCACTTTCTTTGTCAAATACCCGACTGACCCTTGCAATAATTTTGACCCTGTCTATCTTCACTAGTTCCTGATGAAGATGATGCTGATAAACAGTAAATCATATTCTCCCAAAATGAGACTATGTCCCCACGCCAGAGTAAAACCGGTGGAGTTTTACTCCCAAAATTCCGACCTAAAAGTTGAACAAATTCTCTGCCCAGAAGGAGCTAGCAGGGTGCCTGCACTTCCAGTTCGGAGTCTGCACACGGCAGCGGCCTCCAGCGGCCACGCCGAGCTCCATGGCGGACTCGGACCGCAAAGCCAGACAGAAAAAAGAGTCCCCCCCGATCGGCCGTGTGCCTGAAACTGCAGATTGAATCCCCAGCTGCCTATAAACCCACCCCCCCCCCCCCCCCCCCCCCCACCCCAGTCTCCGATTCGCCCGCCCCAACCAGGGCAGCCACGGACTGAGTCGGCAGCCGCCATGCCGGCAACCCGACCGGCAATGGGTGGTTAGTTCCACGCCGTCGGGAACTCGGTCTGTCGGGGGCGGAGGATCGCTGGGTGGGCCTCTGGCAATGGCCCCCCGGCGGCGCGGCATC
The DNA here is from genome assembly GCF_902713615.1 of Scyliorhinus canicula. NCBI lineage: Eukaryota > Metazoa > Chordata > Chondrichthyes > Carcharhiniformes > Scyliorhinidae > Scyliorhinus > Scyliorhinus canicula. The sequence goes on along the minus strand of NC_052147.1, from coordinate 11,992,967 downwards.
CTCTGCAGTCACGCCGATTTTCAGATCCCAGAGAATCGCCGAACTGGCACCGGGCCCGATTACGGCGTGAAATTGGATTCTCCGCCTCCCACGCCGGCCACGATTTCAGCGCGGGGCTGCGGAGAATCCAACCCAGTGAGTCTACTCTGTACATTCACCACGATCTGTACGAAGCACTTAGTTGCTCCGCATTCCTGCTTTGAGCTGTAGACCAAGCATTGTTGGTGCTGTACTCCATCCTTGGCCTCTGCATAAGTAAAAAGTTTTACTTTGCACTGAACTATGTTCAGCTCTCAGGAGTCGCAGCAACTGGCGAGTACGTTTTAATTACATTTATTTCAATATTGAGACAGTAAGAACTGAGCCAATGTACGGAAAGGGTTAATCGGCCTGACGTGAAGTTTACAAAACTTATACTGCGATTGACTATCTATTGTACTGAATTAATCTTCAGCATTTTCCTGTTAAGCAGGGAGGTTTAATTCAATCTAAAGTACCTGTGGGCTATTGATCCCGAGCTGACCCTGCAGCAACGGTCAGCACCAAGGGGTTCAACTGCAAATTGTCATTGAGTCGCTTGATAACAGCGTGGGGAAAACAGTGGAGTTCCAATTGGGATTTCTGTGGAAGTAAGAGACTAACTGGCGCAGAATGGGACTGAGTCATTGACTGACTCACAATTAACCAGTTTTGTTTGGCGGAATAATAATTAAATGTGACAAGAGTGAAAATATCAGCAAGATAACAAAAGGGAGTTGTTCCGACCGACGGGAAAGAAGAACTCGGTCAGTGAGGAGGTCCAAACATTTTGAGAGGAAAAGTATATTAATGCTCTCCTTAGACAGAGTCACATTTTAACTTTTACACTTGATTATGTTGATTGCCATGTCGGGGAATAAGAGAAAAGCATAAAAACTGACTGCAGCACTTGTAGAGGCCTAAGTTACTGACCTCAGGCCTAGAACATGTTTGAATCCCCAACTGAAGCGACAAAAACCATTGGTGGGTCTGGTTATGTTTACCTTCCAAATCTAGAATCCCGAGAGTGCAGAAGGAGGCCATTCGGCCCATGGAGTCCGCACCGACCCTCTGAAAGACCACGCTACCTAGGCCCACGCCCCAATCCCACCTAACCTTTTGGACACTTAAGGGGAAATTTAGCACGGCCAATCCACCTAGCAGGTACATCTTTTTGGACTTCTGGGAGGAAACCGGAGCACCCGGAGGAAACCCATGCAGACGCAGGGAGAACGTGCAAACTCCATACAGACTGTCACCCAAGGCCGGGATCGAACCCGGGTCACTGGAGCTGTGAGGCAGCAGTGCTAACCACTTTGCCACCCTGGAATATCTCAAAGGCTGTAAATGTAATTAGCGGCTGAAAGCTCTAATCTAACACTCTCACCCCTCCCTCTTTCTTTAAGATGCTCCTTAAAACCTAACCTTTCGACCAAGCTTTTGGTCACCTTCCCTCATGTCTACCTGGCCAACTCAATGTCATACCTGATTTGGTAAAGTTCCGGTGAAGCCTCAGAACGTTTGACGGTGTTGAAGGTGCCATATAAATGTTGTTTATTTTTGGACAGATTTTTGGTCTCTCCAGGAATTGAGGGACATGGGGAGTGGGCGGGAAGCTGGAGATGCAGTCGAAGATTAGCCAGTATTCATAGAATCGTAGAATCATAGAATTTACAGTGCAGAAGGAGGCCATTCGGCCTATCGAGTCTGCACCAGCTCTTGGAAAGAGCACCCTACTTAAGTCCACACCTCCACACTATCCCTGTAACCCAGCGACCCCATCTAACCTCAAGGGCAATTGGCCAAACCACCTAACCTGCGCATCTTTTGAATGACAGCAGACTCAGCACGTCTTTTCCTCCCATTTCTTGTGTTTGGAGATGATTTTTACTGTCTCTCCTTCACACCCCCCCCCCCCACTCCCTTCCAGCCAAGCCCTGGTCTACAGAATTGACCGATTAATATCCCATCTGAGGGGTCAGGCCTCTGGCCTCGGAGTTAGACATAGACATAGAACAGTACAGCACAGAACAGGCCCTTCGGCCCTCAATGTTGTGCCGCGCAATGATCACCCTACTTAATCCCACGTAACCCGTATACCCGTAACCCAACAATCCCCCCATTAACCTTACACTACGGGCAATTTAGCATGGCCAATCCACCTAACCCGCACATCTTTGGACTGTGGGAGGAAACCGGAGCACCCGGAGGAAACCCACGCACACACTGGGAGGACGTGCAGACTCCACACAGACAGTGACCCAGCCGGGAATCGAACCTGGGACCCTGGAGCTGTGAAGCATTGATGCTAACCACCATGCTACAGTGAGGCCCACTGGTGGCCCCGTTTAAGTGATGTTACCAATTCCAGATGTTGGGTTGAACCCAGGTTTTCCTGATTTAGATTGAGGCAAAAATAACACTCTCCATCCCTCTGTGTTGAATCCCACTTTTTTTGGTCAAAGGCTCCAACCCATGGATTATGGGAGTTAAGGAGCACTTTGTATTAACATCCCCTCCAATGGGCGGCATGGTAGCACAGTGGTTAGCACTGTAGCCTCACAGCTCCAGGGTCCCATGAGGTTCGAATCCCACTGTCTGTGCGGGGTCTGTAAGTTCTCCCCGTGCCTGCGTGGGTTTCCTCCAGGTGCTCCGGTTTCCTCCCACTCGTCCCGAAAGACGTGCTTGTTAGGTGAATTGAACATTCTGAATTCTCCCTCGGTGTACCCGAACAGGCGCCGGAATGCGGCGACTAGGGGCTTTTCACAGTAACTTCATTGCAATGTAAGCCTACTTGTGACAATAAAGATTATTATTAGGATTATTAATTATTGATGAGCTGTGCGCAAGTTAGTGATCAAACAATCGGCTTGCCCCTTTCCATAACTTTGAGGGGTTCTATGTCGATCACACCAAATGGGACGTCCAATGCCCTCAACATTAACTTCACCACCATAGCGCAAAATAATATATCAGCGTTACGTTTTGTGAAATTCATCAATGTCGGTTTGCCAGGAGGCATCTATCTCATTAAAGTTTAAACCAGCAACTCAGTGCGTAAACGGAATGAGTTCCTCATTACAAAGTTAGAGGATGTAGAAATCGCTGGCAATCTAAATGATGAAAAAAAAAAGCTGCAATTCCTTAACGCAAGATCATAATGAAATGAAAAATGAAATGAAAATCGCTTATTGTCAAAAGTAGGCTTCAAATGAAGTTACTGTGAAAAGCCCCTAGTCGCCACATTCCACCGAATGTTTGGGGAGGCTGGTACGGGAATTGAACCGTGCTGCTGGCCTGCCTTAGTCTGCTTTAAAAGCCAGCGATTTAGCCCAGTGTGCTAAACCAGCCCCTGATAATGGCTGGAACCAGATAACAAACACCCCCCAGGAAAGAAAACAGAATGGCGTCTCTGTGAAAATTGGTCTTTGGAGAAAACTTTTTTCCGAGGAGTCGGATAAATCGTGAGTTGAGAACAATTTCACTCAAATGTAGGGACACATCTGCTTGAGTCGCCCACTTGGAGCCCGCTCCACCAATCAATAAGGTCATGGCTGATCTTCAACTGCAATACCTCAACACCACCTTCCCGCACTACCTGCATATCCCTTAATTCCAATAGTGTCCAAAAATCTATTGATCCCCGTCTTACTGTACTCATCGGCTAAGCATCCATAGATTCCCCAAGGTGGGTAATTCCAAAGATTCGCACCCCTTTGAGTGAGGGACCTTCTCCTCATCGAGTCCAAAATGGCCGACCCCTTATTTTGGTACTGTGGTGAATGTATAATGCGTATAATACACACTGTGTATCATTGTGTCCCTGTAGGCTCCATCTGTGAGCCATTGCGTGGCTCTGCCCACAGGGGGAGATGAGAAGCATGTACAGGGCTTCACCCTTGGCTCCGCCCATGGCTCCGCTATTGGCTCCTCCCACTCCCGGAAGTATAAAGTGCTGCGGTCTTGTGAGCCTGCCCTCAGTTCTTCTGGTCGCAGGCAGGCTCAGTTGGAAGTCGATTAAAGATACAGTTTACTTCCACTCGTATCTTGAAATGAAAAATGAAAATCGCTTATTGTCACGAGTAGGCTTCAATGAAGTTACTGTGAAAAGCCCCTAGTCGCCACATTCCGACGCCTGTCCGGGAATCAAACCGTGCTGCTAGCCTGCCTGGTCTGCTTTAAAAGCCAGCGATTTAGCCAAGTGAGCTAAACCAATCCACAGTGAGTGAATTGATGGTCGCATCAGGTACTGTGGCCCGACATCCTAGATCCTGGAGGAGAGACGTTTTCTCAGCATCTACCTCGCCTGCCAACCCCCTTAAGACTTTAATGTTTCAATGAGATCGCCTCTCATTCTTCCAAACGCCATGCATTGTAAGTCTATTCGACTCGAACTCGCCTCACAGGACAGCCCCCTCACCCCAGAGAGCAGTCAAGTAAAATTTAATTCCACTCCCTCTAAGGCCAGTGCATCCCAAACTTTTCCTGGTGTGACCCTCTTTTCGTGCCTCAGACTTTTGAATGACCCTGGATGTGATGTGGCTTCAGCTGCTGAGTGGGGGTCAGTCCAGGAGGGGGGGGGGGGGGGGGGGGGATGAGGGGGGGGGGGAGGCGAGGGCGGGAGGAGGTGGGGGGAGTGGGATTAGTTACTCAGTAGAAGGGCGGCATGGTGGCGCAGTGGTTAGCACGGCGCCGAGGACCCGGGTTGGATCCCGGCTCCGGGTCACTGTCCGTGTGGAGTTTGCACGTTCTCCCCCTGTCTGCGTGAGACTCACCCCACAACCCAAAAGGATGCGCGGGTTAGGTGGAATGTTCACGCTAAATTGCCCCCCAAATAGTTACGGAGGTGGGAGGGAGGGTTTAGCTACTCAGTGAGGTGGAGGGGGAAAGCCCGTTGTGGTGGGGGAATTGTTTAAACCGCAATTTTTAGAGAAAACATTTGGGAGGTTTTTAGTCAGCAGCAATCAGGCCTCAAAAGATCAGTCCACGAGGCCTTGCCCAAGGAAAAAAACCCACAAGGGTTTAAAGAGGCCTCGCAGCTGTGAGCATTCAGTCCGATGTCCACGGCAGCCTTTGCTGCCATGGAACTTGTGAGCCCCTCGCTACCCCACTGGGGGACTCGACCCACTATGGCAGGCCCCACTCCAAGGCAAATGTATCCCACTTGCGGTAAGGAGATCAAAAATGCGAATGCAAATGTGATTGTTCAAATACTATTTCCATCAATAATCTTTTCTTCCCTTTTTATCGAATCAGTTCAGCATTAATTTGTACAGGACACTAAACTGGCTTTGTTCCCCATTTAGCTGATCTTAGCCAGGGTGGGGTCCGAGGTGCTACAATTGACCTCAGTGTTTCTGCAGTGGGGAAAGGTGTGGGGGGGGGGGCTCAGGTTTTCTCCTCCCAATGATCTCCAGTGACCCCCTACTGGAAGAGTGCTCTTTGGCCATCTGACCCGGAACAGCTTTCAATGCTGTCGGCTCCCCCCCCCCAACAGCAGCTCCTGATCAAAGCTCCCCCCATAGCAGCTCCCGATCAAATCCCACAAACAGAGGGCTGGATGTTACCTGGTGGGGAGCCCCGGCACGGTTTGCAGAGTCAGACAGGGGGAGGGCGAGGCCGGGGAGGGGTTTGAACGCAAGGTTGAGTGTTTTACGAGTGCCTCAGGTGGATGTGCAAGGTCCAAGGGGCAGTGCGTTGAAGGAGGGGCTGATTATCCTTCCTCCCTGGTCAACCCCTCAACCAGCATCACAAGAGAGGGAGAAGGAGAGACCTCGATCAATAGCCTCCTGCGTTCTCCTACATCAAAGCAGAGAGAGAGAGTGCGCTCACTTAAACAGGCAAAGCGCTTCTGGGGTATCTTGTAGTCATAGAATACCTACAGTGCAGAAGAAGGCCATTCGGTCCATCGAGTCTACACCAGCCCTTGAAAAGAGCATTCTACTTAAGCTCAATCCTCCACCCCCAACCCAGTAACCCCATCTAACTTTCTGGACACTAAGGGGCAATTTAGCATGGCCAAACCACCTAACCTGCACGTCTTTGGACTGTGGGAGGAAACCAGAGCACCCGGAGGAAACCCACGCAGACACGGGGAGAATGTGGAAACTCCACACAGTCACCCGAGGCTGGAATTGAACCCGGGTCCCTGGAGCTGTGAAGCAACGGTGCCAACCACTGTGCCACCGTGCCAGACGGAAACGCTGATGGGCGCTACATAAATAGCGAGTCTTGCTTCAGCATTTGGTGCCGTTTTATCTTTTGCCGAGAGTCGGTGCTTGAAACACACCAGCGGGATGATCTGATTTGTTGTCCTTTACGCTGCTGTGCTGAAACGCACAGGAGGCAATGGGAAATTATTGGTGCCGTTGTGAGAGCCGCAGCGGTCCCCCCCCCCCCCCCCCTTTCCATTCTGTGGTACATGTTCAATCGCTTCTCTTTACTTGCCGCTGTTTCCGATTTGAAGCAAATTGTGGCAGCCTCTCCCCTCTCATTCCGGTTCAATAATGCTTGGCAGCAGCACTTCAACATATGTCTGTGAGATGTTCCTTAGGCCCTTTCTATTAATAGCAGCGTTTAATAAGCTGATCTTGGCTGATTCAGACTGTCACTATTTCATTAGGCATCTGATATTTTATACTTGGCCAGGTGATGGAAACCGTCGTCAGGCAGCCAGCAGCCACCTAACTGGGGTGATGCAGGGTCCTGGTGGAAGTCATGCCAGTGCACCGGGGTCCCCCCCCCCCCCCCCCCCCCCCCCCCCCCCTCCACTGCCCCCTTTAGTTATTTTGTTGCCTCTCCCGGCCCCTCGCAGCTTGTTTTGTGTTTTCTGTCGGCAAACGTAGCTTCTTTATGCACATCCCCAGCTAGATCATGGATGTCTGGCATCGACCGACGAGCTCCCTCCAGCAGAGGTCAGCGGTTAGCAATTGGGAAGAGGAATGCCAGCAGACACCCCCCACCCCCAGCAAAGCCAGAGTTGAGGATGTTTGGTTTGACACTCAAGAGTGTTGCTCCATTGTCTCGTTCCGAGGAAGCGGTCCCCTAACAGCCCATGCGAGTTGATGGGGTCTCCCCCCCCCCCCCCCCACAACCACCACCACCATCCCAGGGCAGAACATCAGAGCCCGCGAAATAGGAATCGTCTGCCCCCCCCCCCCACGAAATCTGCTTCACCCCATTCTGTCGCCGATCTCGGACCTCAACCCCAGCATCTCACCCTCTCCCTTAATTCCATTAGCGCTCAACAATCTATTGGCACCCCCTGCCTTGAATATACTCATCGACCGCACGACCGGGTTCGGTTCCAGCCTCGGGTGACTGTCTGGAGTTTGCACTTTAATCAACCCCCCCATCCCACCCCGTGTCTGCGTGTGTTTCCTCCGGGTGCTCCGGTTTCCTCCCACAGTCCAAAGATGTGCAGGTTAGGTGAATGGGCCATTCTAAATTGCTCTTAGTGTCCAGGGACGTGCAGTTTAGGTCAAAGAGTCATCGGACTCGAAACGTTAGCTCATTTCTCACCCTACAGATGCTGCCAGACCTGCTGAGATTTTCCAGCATTTTCTCTTTCGTGAGACAGCCCATCACAGGGGAACTCCTAGCATTTGGCTTTGATTGGTCAGTTTCAGAACCAGACGTCCGAATTGTCATTAGGTCGTCTACTCTACAGGAGCGCCCTGGAATCTCCGGAAATTCAGCTCCAGGATACTGCCCCCACCAACACTCAGGGATAAAGGTGCTTTTGGACAATATGGATTCTTGGTCATCGTATCAGAGAAAGGAGGAAAAGGCACCTTGGCCTAAATACTCCGTCCCCCTCATGACTGGGATTTTCCGGTGTCGGCGAAAGGGAACGGGGTTTTGGCTGGAACGCCAAATTCTCCATTCTCGCTCGCAACTGGAGCCGCCACGGGCCGAGGCCGGAGAATCCCACCCGTTGAGTGGGAGGGATCGTGGGAAGTGGGAGGTCATGCATTGAAGCCTTCAGGAATATAGCCTCGCTGGGGCTCAATCGATAAAAACATGTGACCCATGGAGCCTGCTCTGCCACCCAGTGCAGTCATGGCTGCCTGCCTGTCTGAGGGAGCACTGCACTGTTGTAGGTGCTGCCTCTTTTGAATAAGATGGCCCCATCTGCCTGCTCTTGCGTAAAAGATCCCGTGGTGCGATGCCGAAGAAAAGTTGGGAGTTGTCTCCTGGCCAGTATTTATCCCTGAATTAACTTCACGAAAAACAGATTGTGTGGTCATTATCCTGTCACTGTTTATGGGAATTGGCTGAGTGTTTATTGGCTGTTGGGTTGCTGAGCTTACTGTTGTGTTTTGCTTCTTGACACAGCATAAGCTGCTTCCTTGATGTACAGTCTGACAAAGGAAGGTTCAGACTTGGAGATAGCTTCAACACATTTATTGAACAGTTAACTATTCTCCTACTTGAGTTCGACTGTCTTGCTAATCTAACTATAGTAACTATATCTAACTAACCAGTCTGCTCTAATCCATGCGGTGGGTGTGATGCTTTCCTGATCTGCCCCTGTCTCTCTGAGTGTCGCCTGTGGAAAAGAGAAAGAGCCTGTGTGCCCTGTCCTTTTATATGGGTAGCCCCCTTTTGGTAGTGTCGCCTCTGGGTGTGTCTTGAATGCCCATTGGTCATGTCCTATCTTACTGGCCTATTGGTTGAATGTCTGTGTGTCATAATGTCTCTGGTGCTCCCTCTAGTGTTTATCTAGTCTAAGTGTATTTACATTAACCCCTTGTGCATTTACAATGATGCATATCACCACACCTACAAGAGTGGCTACATTTCAAAAGGCTGTTGATTAGCAGGAAAGCACGATTGGAAATCCGTGGCTCGTGTGAAGCATGGAATGAATGCCCACTTTTCTTCATTTTAGCTGCATGGCAAAATACACCTCTATATCGCCGGCAGATCTAAACTTTACTGATTGCCCTCTCTCTATCGTCCCTCTGTCTCACCTCGTTCTCCCTCTTGTTCTCTATCTCGCGCTCTCTCTCTCACTCTGCTGCAGTGGTGGAGACAGGTGGCACGCTAAAGTCATTAGCTTTAAATTAAGTATTATACTTAATAAGGCCTGATTACCATATGTTAATTTGGGAGCTCTGTTAATGAGCCCACCAATATGAGAGGCATTGGAACTCAAGGATAATTACATAGAGCACCATTTAATGGCATTGAAGTTTCAATGTTAGTTCAAAAAAGCAGAAATTGGCAAACAACTGACGATCTATATAAATACAAACATAAATATGGTCGCTAATAAATCCAACAGGGATACAGGGGACATGGCTTCACCCAGAGAGTGGTGAGAATGTGGGTCTCGCCACCGTAGGAATGTAGAAAAGATGTACTGAAGGAGAAGCTAAATACAGACATGAGGGAGAAAGGAATAGAAGGATACGCTGATGGGGAGCCCATGTCGGGCATGATACCAGCATAGGCTTGACGGGTCGAATAGCCCGTTTCGTGTCGCACGTATTGCACGTACCACGTCATTCTCCAATATCATGTTTACTGGTTAACACAGGGCTAAATAGCCGGCTTTTAAAGCAGACCAAGGCAGACCAGCAACGCGGTTCAATTCCCGTACCAGCCTCCCCGGACAGGCGCTGGAATGTGGCGACGAGGGCCTTTTCACGGTAACTTCATTTGAAGCCTACTCGTGACAATAAGCCATTTTCATTTCATTTACATTTTTCAGAGGTTCAGGTTCGTTTGGGCAACCCATTCATCCTGAGACGTTGGGAGGAACAGCGAGATACCATCAGTCACTACTAGTCCGATATTTCCAGAATTCGTGCGACTGTTTCTCTTTCACTGGGTATTGGGGCGGCCCTGGAGGGTCAATGATCATCTCGACGGTCTGGCAGGCAGAGGTTGGTGAGGAAGGGCCGATCCCGCCTGCCGTCACAAAGCCAGTTTGCAGCTGCCGACTCTGGCTCGAGGTACCAAGAGATGATTTCTCTCTCTGCCCCGGCCCCCCACCCTTTGTAATCAAGCAACTTCATCTTAGTACTTTCAATATTTCTGTGAGGGAGGAACAAGCATTGAAGAGTGAGTGTTCTGCTGCTATCTTCATTCCCTCCACCCCTACCCCGGCAAGGTTCATCTTTTCCGTCAACCGTATTGTCAACCTTAATCCTCAAATGAGAGTGAGTTTAGTCAAAGCCTTAACAGAAGGAAATGAGGAGAAGCCAATTTGTTTTTTAATGCTCTCACCCCGCCACAACTTTTCACCTGGGGTTTACTTGTACCATTGTCCGTCGACCAGCCTTCAAACGCTGGAGAGTTCGTGGCCACCCCGGTGGTTTTGGAGACTGCTGAACTATACCATTGTACCTTCAGTCCCTTCCCTTGCTTCGTCTGAGCTGGGTGTGATGCCACAGGTCCTGTCCGTCTTCCAGAATCTTACCCATGTGCCCATTTAGGGTTGAGACGAAGAGAACGTTTCTTCGCACAGAGGGTTGCGAATCCTCAGCAATTCGCAACGCCCTCTCAATGGCCCAGAGAACTGTGGCTGCAACACTTGCTAACCAGATTCAAGACTGAGATCGATCCTTTGTTTTTCCCGACGGGGACGGTAATTGAAGTTTAGGTGGCCTCACAGCTTCAGGGCCCCAGGTTCGCTTCTCAGTTTGGCTAACTGGCTGTGACGAATCTGCACGTTCTCCCCGTGTCTGCCTGGGTTTCCTCCGGGTGCTCCGGTTTCCTCCCATCTGTCCAAAGATGTGCACGTTAGGTGGATTGGCCGTGATAAATTGCCCTTAGTGTCCAAAAAGGTTAGGTTGGGTTACTTGGTTACAGGGACAGGGTGGAGGTGTGGGCTTGGGTGGAGTGCTCTTTCCAAGGGCCGGTGCAGATTTGATGGGCCGAATGGCCTCCTCCTGCACAGTAAATTCTGTGAGCAGATTCAAGAGCCTGTAACCATTTCTCCTGTTCTCATTCTCCTCCTACGTGTCTGGTCAGGTGATATTATCAAAGCAAAACTATCCCATTATGGGCTTGGCGGAGAGGAGCAGGGATCTCAACACACGTGCCCAATCCCAACTCCGAAATCTCCCCCAGAGACCACAGATTCCAACAGGCGTCAGTGAGAGCACAGGAACAAATAAAAAATAGTATTTTGATCACTGCGTTTAACATAATAAACCATCCCAAGGTGCTTCGCAGGAGTTATAAAACAAAGTACAATAACCGAGAGGCATAGATTCTCCAGTGCCCCAGCCGCCCGTTTCTCGGCGGCACGGAGGTGGCAGCCGGCAGGGACAGAGAACCCCGACGACCGGGGAATTCTGGCCATTTGGTCAGATAACCCAAAGCTTGCCTTCCGAGGTGTCTTACAGCAGGGGAATGAGGTACGCCAGCAGAGAGGTGTGGGGAGGGAATTCCAGAACGTGGAGCGGAGCCAACTGACTACCTAAAACTGGGGGTGGCATAAGAATTTGAGGAGCGCCAATATCTTGGAGGGCTGTGGGGCTGGAGGAGGTTACCGAGATGGAGAGGGGCTCAGGCCATGGAGCAATTTGAAAACAAGGATTAAATTGATACCTGGGTGAAGGAGGTAATTTATGATTGAAAGTTTCATTCAGAGAATTTACAGTGCAGAAAGAGGCCATTCGGGCCATCAAGTCTGCACCGGCTCTTGGAAAGAGCACCCCACTTAAGCCCACACCTCCAACCTAACCCGTAACCCAGTAACCGGACCCAATCTTTTGGACATTAAGGGACAATTTAACATGACCTATCCTCCTAATGGAAACTACCTACCATGGTGGGATTCGAGCCGGGAAGCCCAGGTTTGTAGCTCAACCAGTTCAGTGACCTATACCCGAAGATAAAACCAAATTACACCACAGATGCCTGAATCTGAAACAAAAATAGAAAACACTGGACAATCTCAGCAGGACTGGCAGCATCTGTGGAGAGAGAAGGGAGCTAACGTTTCAACTCGAAGCATCCTCCGCAGATGCTGTCAGACCTGCTGAGGTTGTCCAGCATTTTCTGTTTTTGACTCAGTGACCTATACCTTGTGTGGTAAACACCACCAGTGGTATATTGCATGTATTACGGCACTGCCCATGTATTACAGGTACTACGGTAAATCCCTGCCTGCTGGCTCCTCCCAGCAGGCGGTGTATAAAAGTGTGTGCTGTCCTGCGCTGCTTCTATTCTGGTTCCAGCTGCAGGAGGCACAACATCTTGTGCAATAAAGCCTCGATTGTTTCACCATTCTCATCTGGTGGTCATTGACGGTACATGACCTTGGGCCCCAGGAGGAACTGGGCTGAAAGAAAGAAGGTGGTGATCTAATTGAGGTGTTAAATTGGATGAAGGGAATGTTAATAAGAGCTTAAAAAAATGTTTGCCTGGTGAGAAGGGTACAGAACAATGGGATATAACATTAAACCTAATGCCTCAAACTTAAACTTAACCTTAAACTCAAACTTCTACTTAACACCTGACAATAAATCTAAATCTAAATTGAGGTTAATATCGGGGAAGAAGTCTCAGAATCTGCTAAATATGCTATTCAGGCTGGCAGGCAAAAGAAAAAATTGAAAGACAAATTTTTATTGGGCAAGGTATTAAGGGGCGAAGGCAGGGAGATAGAGAGTTAAGATACAGATCAGCGACGACCTAATTGAACAGGCTTGAGTGATTAAATGGGCTCTTCTTGTTCCAACTTGTGGAGATGCCGGCGTTGGACTGGGGTGAGCACATAGAACATAGAACAGTACAGCACAGAACAGGCCCTTCGGCCCTCAATGTTGTGCCGAGCAATGATCACCCTATTCAAGTCAACGTATCCACCCTATACCAGTAGCCCAACAACCCCACCCCCATTAACCTTATATTTTTTAGGACACTAAGGGCAATTAAGCATAGCCAATCCACCTAACCCGCACATCTTTGGACTGTGGGAGGAAACCGGAGCACCCGGAGGAAACCCACGCACACACGGGGAGGACGTGCAGACTCCGCACAGACAGTGACCCAGCCGGGAATCGAACCTGGGACCCTGGAGCTGTGAAGCATTTATGCTAACCACCATGCTACCGTGCTGCCCCAAGTAAGAGGTCTTACAACACCAGGTTCACCTGAGGAAGGAGCAGTGCTCCGAAAGCTAGTGTTTGAAACAAACCTGTTGGACTTTAACCTGCTGTTGTCAGACTTCTGACTGTGTTCCTACTTTGCAAACGGCTGTATTGACAGGCTCGCTCGAATCAGAAATATTCTGATCTGGGTTCTAGCCGGTCAAAGTGGCTCAGTCGCAACGTGGGTCAATTGACTTTGAATTTAAAAATCAATTCTTTATTAATTTTCGCCAAAGAAGTGAGGAAGACTCCCCCTCCTGATTGTGTGCGTCTGGAGAGAAGGGGGAAGAACATCTTGTGCAAAAGAAAAAAAAAAATTTCATAAGCAGTTACATTCCAAACAGCACCATCTGTGCCAGCTCAACACCAGACGCATTCGAGACTAATTCTGCAGTGCGGGCCTGGGAGGGGGTAGCGGTGGGCGTACTTTGGCAAGAGCGGCAGACCTATGTAGACACATCCAGGTGTTCCTGTCACAAACTCAGCAGCTTTGCCCAAACCTGCCCCTCCTCCATTCCCTCCCACTCAGGGTTTGCCAGCCCTCCAGGATTGACCTGGAGTCTGACAGAATTAAAGATTAATCTCCAGTACGCAGCAACCCCAGGGGGATGGGGATGGGGGGGGGGGGGGGGAGTTCATTTTTTTTTTAAAGTGTACCTTTGTCGTTCGATCTCTTTAAACACTGAAGACTGGCGTCTGGACAGAATAGGTAGGGAAGAACATATTCCCATTGATGGGAAGACCGAGAGAGGGGACAGGATTTACGGTAATCGGAGAAAGGAGCAATGGTGACAGGGAGGGGAGACTTGTTCGCGCAGCGAGCGGCCGGGATTTGGAATGTTCTGCCCGAGAGTGAGGTGGAGACAGATTCAATCGAGGCATTCAAGGAGGAATTACACTGTTACCTCGGAAGGATTAATGTACAGGGCTACGGAAAGGAGGCAGAGAGGTAAATTGGAGGGCTAGTGCAGACACTGCGGGCCGAATGGCCTACATGAAACTGAAATTAAAATCACTTATTGTCACAAGTAGGCGTCAATGAAGTTACTGTGAAAAGCCCCTAGTCGCCACATTCCAGCGCCTGTTTGGGGAGGCTGGTGCGGGAATTGAACCCGCACTGCTGGCCTGCCTTGCTCTGCTTTCAAAGCCAGCGGTTTAGCCCAGTGTGCTAAACCAGCCCCTGGGCTGTAATCCAACATCTGGGCTGTAACCATTCTCTGGTTATGTGACTTCCCTTTGTTGGGCGCAGAGTTATTGGAGAATGGTGGGGAGGGAATAGAACTGACTGACTGACCGACAGTCAACAATCATTCGGTTCAGTGACAGAGACGATGGAACACAGCAGAGGATGGGTGTGTCAAAGAACCAATGGCAGGAGCATAGGGGGTTAGCGGGGCGAGGGTGGAGCTGAGGAAAGTCACATCTCCTGGAGTGCGGCCTACTAAAAGGTGGCAAGCCTGATACCCACGTCGCCCCTTCTTTTGCCACCCATTTTCTCACCACCTGGGGTTGGCATATGTCTGATGGCACGGCCGGTGCCCAAAGATAGGACGTTTCATCCCCATAATGTGATCAAGCAGAGCACCCACCTCATTCAAAATAGCTCCAAATGCTGAAATGAAATGTGATGTGGGAAATGGAGGGAGCTCACTGCACCCGTCCCTCACTGTCATTATCTCTCAGCCGTGTCTAATTTAAGTTGTGCACGTGCCAGATAAAGATGTATTACCTCTTTGATTAGCCAAGAGTACACAATCATTTCCATTGTTTTGTCGGGTTCTTCTCATAAAATTGGACCAGAGAGAAAAAGATAATGTGGGTCCTGACAGATTAGTCCTGTATGTAGCAGAGTCAATGCTCCCTTTCTCTATTCCTGCTCAGGCCATGTATTTCCACCTGTCAGCCTGAAGTGACTATGCCGATTCTAAGTAGGACAGCCCGGAGGATACTGGAGACATTTGTCTGCTCGGTTTTTCTAAATGTCTTCAGCACAGAAATTGGAAGCGTCCTCGACTGCTCTATTTCCATTTTTTTTCTCTTTTCCATTTTCCCACCTCCCCATCCTCACACTTGCTGGGAACAATCGCATGGAAGAATGACAGTCATAATAACAATAATCGCTTATTGTCACGAGTAGGCTTCAATTAAGTTACTGTGAAATGCCCCGAGTCGCCACATTCTGACGCATGTTCGGAGAGGCTGGTACGGGAATCGAACCCGCGCTGCTGGCCTTGTTCTGTATTACAAGCCAGCTGTTTAGCCCATGGTGCTAAACCAGCCCCTCTAATCATAGAATTTACAGTGCAGAAGGAGGCCATTTGGCCCATCAAGTCTTCACCGGCCCTTGGAAAGAGCACCTTACCTAAGTCCACGCATCCACCCTATCCCCACACCTCTACCCTATCCCCGTAACCCCCCAACCCTTTTTTTGGACACTAAGGGCAATTTAGCTTAGCCAATCCACCTAACCTGCACGTCTTTGGACTGTGGAAGGAAACCGGAGCGGCCGGAGGAAACCCACGCAGTCACGGGGAGACACACGTTGCCAAAGACAGACGCACACATGGACAAGCACACACACAAACATTGCCAAACACACTCGTACACACAAGCAAGCACACACACACACACATTGACAAACACGCGCACGCGCACACGCACACAAGTGCACACACACACACATTCCCAGACTGTCTAACTGGAAAGAAGTCAGGAGTGAGAACTTCGGCTAATTCACCTCCCCCCTCACCATCCACCCCTGCCTCCATCCAAATCCTGTGGTCCCCAGCTGAGTTGCCATTTTCCTTCTGCAGTCTGCTGGCTACCTGACAAAGGCCTTACTTTGCGGGACTGTGTGAGTTAACTGACGTTGGTGAAGCAGCAGTAGCCGGTTTCCAATTCATCAGGATGTAGTTAGACCCCTGCACCTTCAATACATTGCGTAGTTGGGAAAACACTGCACAGTGCATTGAAATGCTTCTGCTGTGTACCTGAAGGAATTACACAGGATCAATGTCCAGTGCTCAGTGAGTGCTGAAAGGTTTATATGATTTATATGGATTTTGTGGAGTTTTCCGATCTTAATTTTACACAGGCAATGGATTGGAGTTTAAACTTGTGCACATCGACACTGTCCCAAGGTTCAGCCCTAATCGTTACTGAGGTATCTAATCTCAGGTGGGCCATTAATTATTGCATTCACTGCTGGCCCTTCAAAATCCTGAACTGCCAATGGGTTAATTAAAGGAGAGTGAAAAAAAAAAATCACCAATGATTTTTATTTATGCTGCACATTTAAAATAGCACAATGTCCCCAGGGGCTTCACAGGAGAGTTATTTGTCAGAGAATGCTTTAACACCGAGCATGGTTAGGAAATGCTGGGGCAGGTGACTGGAAACTTGGTCAAAGAAGTGGGTTTTAAGGGATGTCCTAATGGGGGAGAGAGAGGCAGAGAGGTTGAGGAAGGAAATTCCAGGAAGCTGAAAGGCAAGGTCACCAATGGCGGAGAGTCAACGTGGTGACGAATCAGAGAGCAGTATTGGAGGAGTGCGGAGATTGCAAACGTTTGTAGGGCTGGAGGAGAAGACAGAGAGAGAGAGAAAGGGGCCCCATGGTGGTGCCTGTAAACAACAAGGAGAGTTTTAAGATTGTAGAGGGTGGGGAACTTGGTGGTGGCAGGTATGATCTGGCAAACTAAAGGCTCTGCTCAGTTTTGACGGCACCCATAGTCATGGATTTGGCTCACACGCGAAGAATGGGGAGGCAGTGACTTAGGGTAATGTCACTCCAGCGACAATACAGAGGCCCAGGATAATGCTCTGGGGTTAGGAATATGGACGGCACGGTCACACAACGATTAGCACTGTTGCTTCACAGCGCCAGGGACCCGGGTTTGATTCCCGGCTTGGGTCACTGCCTGCGTATGTTCTCCCCGTGTCTGCGTGGGTTTCCTCTGGGTCCTCCGGTTTCCTCCCACAAGTCCCGAAAGACGTGCTGTTAGCAGCGCCGGCCTTAGGGTTGCTGGCCCCCCGGGCAAGCTGAACTTCGGCGCCCTTCGGGGGGGGGGGGGGGGGGGGGGGGGCGAGGGGGGGGCGAGGGGGGGGGGGCCCCGAGGGAGGGGCGGGACCCGAGATGGGGGGGGCCCGAGAGAGGGGGGGCTCGAGAGAGAGGGGGGCCCGAGAGAGAGGGGGGGGCCCGAGAGAGAGGGGGGGGTGGCCGAGAGAGGGGGGGGCCGAGAGGGGGGGGCCGAGAGAGAGGAGGGGGCGAGGGGGGGGGCGACGGACGGAGGGGGGGACGGACGGAGGGGGGGGCACGGCGGACGGAGGGGGGGGCGGATGGAGGGGGGGGGCCGCCCTGGGGGAGGGCGGCCACCGCGCATGCGCTGGTTAGCACCGGCCCAACTGCGCATGCGCGGGACCCGAGTCTCTGGCGCCCCCTAGCACATGGCGCCCCGGGCGACTGCCCGAGTTGCCGGTACCTTGGGCCGGCCCTGGCTGTTAGGTAATTTGGATATTCTGAATTCTCCCTCTGTGTACCCGAACAGACGCTGGAATGTGGCGACTGGGGGCTTTTCACAGTAACTTCATTACAGCGTTAATGTAAGCCTACTTCTGACAATAATTATTATTATTACTTGAATCCCGTCACGGCAGCTGGTGGAATTTAAATGCAATTAATAACATCTGGAATGGAAGGATCGCCTCAGTAACAGTGACCATGGCAACTGCCGCCAATTGTTGTAAAAACCCATCTGGTTCATTCATGCCCCCGAAGGGGGAAGGAAATCTGCCGTCCTTACCTGGTCTGGCCTACATGTGACTCCAGATTCACACATGGCTGAGCGAGTCACTCAGTTCGAGGGCAATTAGAGATGGGCTACAAATGCTGGCCCAGCCAGCGACCCCCACATCCCACGAAAGAATTGAGAGCCTTTGCTGGTGAAGCTACAGCTACAGCCAGCTCTTCAGGAACAAATAGGGCAGGTTTTTGGGGTGTGTGGAATAAATAGAGCCAGAAACGTAACTGAAAGGGATACTAAAATTAGGAATGCTGCCACTTCTGAATTTATGATTTGGTGGAAGGCACCGCGGAGTGAAACAGAGGAGGGGTTCCTCTTTAATTCAAAACTGCTGAGTGCCAAAGTTAAGTGGGCCATCAGACTGATTCAATGGCCTTTTATTGATAATGAAGGCAACACTTGTGTCTCATTGAGAATTCGCTAATCACTGAACATTTAAGCATTGCTCGAGATGAGGCATTATGCAATTGCTGCCTGTCATCGAGCCACTTGTCTGCTCTCCGTGTGCGCCTGCACTCCTGCTGAGGGTGTGAGATCCCCCAGGAGAATTCCCAGCTCCTGTGGCTTCCTCACCTGAAGGCGGTTTCTCCCTGCCTCCCCCGGGACGGAACGCAACTCCTCTCTCCCACATGAGACTGCCCAGTCATTGGCCGTGGAAGAAAGGGCTGAGGGGGCTTCCTTTGTGCCTTTCTCACGGTCTTCAATCTTCGGTTCATCTTCAGGGTGGAAAGCAACCAAGACTGAAGACCCCTAATTCTTCCCTTTGCGGATAATGTTGCGGGGCTGCTCTTATACTTTGGGTTGCAGGGCCCCCGAGCAAGTGTTTCAGATATTTCGGAGCTGTTCAACGGAGCCCAAATATTGTGGAACAGCGATGGGGAAAAACAAAACTTGCATTTACATCCCGCCTTTCCCGATGTGGGCAACAGCCAGTAAAGTACTTCTGAAGGGCAGCCACTGTTGCAGCGTAGGAACAACGAGCACGCAGCAACATCCCACAATAAGCAATGAGACGATGAGGGATAAATATTGACCGGGACGCCCGGTTCAAAATAGTGCCGTGATTTGTTTTCAAAGCACTCACCTGAGAAGGCAGGCAGGGTCTCAGTTTGTCCTCCCACCTGAAAGACAGCTCCACCTACTTTGCAGCACCCCCTCAACACCATGCCAGGAATGTCAGCCGAGATTTTCGTGCTCAAACCTCGGGAGTGTGGCCTCTGAGAGCTACCCCGCTGAGCTGTTAGGTGCATGGGCATTTCCAGCTCGCAAAATAGAACCCTAGAATTCCAACAATGCAGAAGGAGGCCATTCGGCCCATCGAGTCTGCACCGATCCTCTGAAAGAGCACCCTACCTAGGCTTATTCCTCCGCCCTATCCCTGTAACCCCACCTAACATGCACATCTTTGGATACTAAGGGGCAATTTATCATGGTCAATCCACCTAACCTGCACATTTTTGGACTGTGGGAGGAAACTGGAGCACCCGGAGGCAAACCACGCAGAAACGGGGAGAACGTGCAGACTCCGCACAGTCACCCAAGGCCGAAATTGAACCCGGGTCCCTGGCACTGTGTGGCAGCAGTGCTAACCACTGTGCCGCCAGACCGTGACAATATTGTGCTAAATTAGAGCATAAGTACAATTTAATTTCCTTGTCCCCTCACACCTTGCCCCTTCCACACACCTCCCCCACCCCACTTGTCCCCCAAACCTTGACAAAAGTTAGAGATGTGGAGAAAGAAAGTAAAGAAGGGGAGGGGCAGTGGGGGGAGGTGAAGGAGCTGTGCTGGTCACAAATGGTTAAGAGGGTAAGGCAGGAGAGTCGAGCTACAGGTAGTTAGGGATAATGGAGATCGAAGGACCGTCGTATCTTAGAAGTCGAAAAGCAGCTACCCGTTCAGCTGCTTACTGAGCAAGGTTGCCCCTGCCTCCTCCAATCCCCCCAGCACACAGAGCACTCTTTAGCTATTGTTGGTAATGGTAAACATTGAACCAACAGTCTTCCTGAATAACACACAGAGGAAAACAATCAAAACCAGTATCCACAGAATGTTCAACCATTGAACGGGTAAAATGGCCTTCTTTCGCATTTTGAATGAATGGTGCCAGTTTCGGACTCGAGTTGTACAAGATTATGAGGGGCGTGGCAGGATGGATAGGGAGCAGCTGTTCCCCAGAGTCGAAGGGTCAGTCACGAGGGGGACTCAGCTTCAAGGTGAGGGGAAGGAGGTTTAGGGGGGATTTGAGGCAAAGCTTTTATACCCAGAGGGTGGTGACGGTCTGGAACGCACTGCCTGGGAGGGTAGGAGAGGGAGGTTGCCTCACATTCTTTTAAAAGTACCTGGATGGTCACTTGCCACGTCATAACATTCAAGGATATGGGCCAAGTGCTGGTAAATGGGATTAAGTCGGGAGGTCAGCTGTTTTTCATGTGTCGGTGCAGACTCGATGGGCTGAAGGGCCTTTTCTGCTCTGTGTGATTGTGTAAAACAAAACACCACCTATGATGTATTTTGGAAAATGGAGCCCAGAACTAACCAGCTGAGGTGCCTGCGATTCCGATTTTATTAAACGTGGATGTATTGTAATGGACCATTTAGGGATCTATCCCAGGACACTAAGGGGCAATTTATCGTGGACAATCCACCCAACCTGCACATCTTTGGACTGTGGGAGGAAACCGGAGCACCTGGAGGAAACCCACACAGACACGGGGAGAACATGCAAACTCCGCACAGACAGTGACCCAGCAGGGAATCGAATCTGGGACCCTGGAGCTGTGAGGCTGCAGTGCTATCCACTGTGCCGCCATGTCGCCCATTTGTGTTATTTGATACCTTCGTGTGGGGAATTTTTAAGAAGGGCAGGGGAGTCATCCCCCATGTCGCAGCCATTAATAATCTCTCAGTCAGTATCACTGAAACAGGTTCTGTGGCCATGATCAGGACTGTTTGTGGGAGCTTGCTGTGTACAAATTGGCTGCTGTGTTTGCTATAACAGTGACTGCACCCCATGTTTGACTACCTGTGAAACCTTTTATAGACATTCTGAAGCTGTTGAGGTTATATAAATGTATGTCTGTCTTTAAAATGGCAATCTGTATACTGAGTACCACCCCAATTTCGGAAAGAAATGAGAACCTTTTTCTCTGAGGGTAGTGAGTCTCTGAAACTCTCTTCCTCAAAAGGCTGGGGAAGCAGAGCCGAATGGGTGGCACGCCAACCCGTGCATGCGCAGTTGGGCCAGCTCAATCCTGCGCATGCGCAGTTGGGCCGCGCATCCTGTGCATGCGCGGGGAACTTCTTACGCCCACCCGCCCCGACCCAACATGGGATCGGTGTTCAGGGGCCGGCCGCGCCAGGATCACGAGCCAGACCCCATCGGAGGCCCCCCTGGTGAAGGAGCCCCCCTTTACCCCCCCCCCTCCCCCGAGCGTTCCTGCAGAGTTCCCACCGGCAGCGACCAGGGGTGAACGGTGCTGGCGGGACTTTGACGTGTTGGAGCGGCCGCACCTCGGAGAATCGTGCGCCGGCGTCGGGGCGTTGTGGCACGGTTGCTCCGATTCTCTGGCCCGGCACGGGGCTCGGAGAATCGCCCCCAGAGTCTTTGAATATTTTTAAGGCAGACCCAGATAGATTATTGGTTAACAAGGGGGAGAAAGGTTATCAGGGGGAGGCAGGAATGTGGGGTTGAGATTACAATCAGATCATTATTAAATGGTGGAGCAGACTCGAGGGGCCGAGTGGCCTACTCCTGATCCTAATTCATATGCTCGTACGTCCCCTTTATGCGGTCATAAGATGACTGCTATATGGCTCTCGCAAAAATCCAGGAATTGGGGCAGCAGCTCGTTCCCCACCGTTTGTGAAGGATCCAGATCCCAGGTGGAGATCCCTCAAGCTGCACATTTCCTCCCTCGGGAAGTCGAGCTGATTCTCTCTCACTCCTTTCCTTGGAGGAGGTTTCTGGTGAGGGGGCTTGGGACCAGAACCCAGCACCACCCTGGACAGGCTCAATGTGGACATAGATCAACGATTGAACCTTTGGGGCATTTCCATTCCTGTCTGGGTCCACAGAGCAGGAGGTGGTGCGTTCCACGTGCAGGAGTGCGTTTGGGGAAGGTAAGGGAGAGGAAGGAGTCACATTTTGCGCATACCCTAATCTTTTTGTTGGTAAAAGTACATGAGCTCCACGGTGTAGCCAATTAATTAAAAACACGTCTTCCTTTTTTGGTTGCTGTTGTTCACAGTCTTGTTTGGGACCCACACTGTTATTGTCGAACTTCACTGGTAACAATGTGTTCCACTGGGATAGTGTTAAGACATTGCGATGACTATGAGGTTATGGAACAGAGTTAAGTGACAGGTCGGGGCACTCAAGTGGCATGGATTTGGCAGCTCAAACGATGGCCAGTTTCTGTGCGACATCCGACAGCGACCCGGGTGATACCCTCCTCAAGCCTGGAGTGGGGGAATGATGCAGAAAAAGAGGTGGAAAATGATGGTGGAACCGGAGGGATCAGAAGTGAAAAGGAGCAGGATTCATTGGCAGAGGGAGAGCGAGGGCCCCATATGAGCACGGTGGCACAGCAGTTAGCACTGCTGCCTCACAGTGCTAGGGTCCCAGGTCCGATTCCAGCCTCGGGTGACTGTGCGGAGTCTGCACATTCTCCCCGTGTGTGTGTGTGGGTTTCCTCCGGGTGCTCCCACAGTCCAAAGATGCGCAGGTTAGGTGGGGTTACGGCAATAGGGCGGGGGGAGTGGGCTGAGGCAGGGTGCTCTTTCGGAGGGTCGGTGCAGACTCGATGGGCCGAAAGGCCTCCTCCTGCACTGTAGGGACCCCGTGGAGACTATGGAGCTGCTGCCCTTTTCACACTCCATCTGCTCCGAGACCGACGTCCTCTCAATTCGCCCTCCAATCATGGGCAAGACATCTGGCTGGGCACTTTGATGACCATCTTGGGTTGGTGGGATGGGGTGGGAGTTGGGGTGGTGGTGGGGGAGGGGGGGGGGGAGAGATCGAGGGAAAAGATAATATGACCCCTATCTGAAACCCCTCCCCTTGAATAAAATCCCTTCCCTCCGCAGTGCACTCAGTTTCATTGACGTGCTTGTGGAAATGTGTGTATGTGTGAATAGCTGATGACTGTAGCTGACCCCCCCCCCCCCCCCCCACACACACACACACAATCCTGTGCGTAGCCTGTGTCACACAACCAAGCACTCACAGGGTTAACATTCTTCCTTCTGAGTTACTGGGGACAGGACTGAGAAAGCTGAACTAAATAGTTCTGCACTGCATCAGTTAGGAGGAGACTGGTACCGAGAGAGAGAGGGGGTGGAGGCTGTGGGGTGGGGGAGCAGCAAAGGTCTTGACAACCGGGAGGAGGGGGGGTGGGGGTGTTTTTTTTTTCTTGTCCTCAATTGTTTTGTCAGCGGCTGGACAGGAAACATTGTGAGTGTGTCTCCCAGTTTGGATCGAGGTGGTCAAGTCTCCAGCCTGCCTTTCTGTCTCCAGCTGAGGGAGGGGTGGTGGGGGATGGACAGGACGTAGAACCGGGAGGAGCTGGCGATGCCCAGCAGGCAGGGAGCCCTGCGCCCAGCTCTGCCACCCCAGCAGCCACCCCGGAGCAAGTTGAGAGTTGGGGAGCACCCGAAGGATTTGCTTTGAACGCTGTCTCCAGCTGGTGGTGTCTTTTATTGGGGTGCTTTTTTTTTTAGGGGGGTGGGTGGTGGGTGGTGGGTGGTGGGGGGGTTGTTGGTTGGTGTTGGAGGAAGATAACGAGCGACTCAGAGAGAGAGACAGAGACAGAGAGAGAGAGAGAGAAGAACATGGGCTGCCTGCCATCATGAGCCTCGCTGCTGGCCCGGGAGAGCCGCCGCGCTGCCGCCCAGCCCACCATGAGTCTCTCTCCCAGCCACCGGCCCCCTCGCTGCTCGCCCCGGGCGCCCTGGATCTGGTCCCTCGCCCTGGGCTGCATCGCCGGCACCGTGTGGAGCTCCTCGGGCGCCGCCACGCACCATGACCATCACTACCACGGCGGCAAGCAGCACTCGCTACCCATCTCCATCTACCGCTCGCCGGCGTCTCTGCGGGGCGGCCACGGTGGGTCTGTGTGTGTGTATGTGTGTGTGAGTGTCTTACCTCTCTCTGTGCATTACTGAATCCACCTTACCTGCTCCAGCAAAAGAAACTTGTCCCCCCCCCCCCCCCTCTCCCTTCTTCCCCCCTCCCTGATACAGATGTGATGTGTTAAATGTTCGACTTTTAAAATCAAATGCCCTCCTGTATGGGAAAGGACACCTTCTCCCCACCAGCTTGGTTGGGCTGTTTCAGTTCCTGCCTGGTGTGCTGTGTGCCCAGAGGGTTCAGGAATAGAGAGGAGGGGGGGGGGGGGAGGGTCAATTCACCCTGGGATATTTCCCCCACTTGGGATATTTTCCCCCACTTGGGATATGTCCCCCCACTTGGGATATGTCCCCCCACTTGCCTCTGTTTCCTCCACACAGCTGCCCCCGCAGAGCAGCAGAATCTTTTCTCGAGTTGGCCAATGTAGCACCCCGGCCCCACAGCCCAAATTGATATTTTCTTTAAAAAAACAAAAGAAATCAGGCACAAAAAAAAAATATTTTGCCTTCACCCCTTCTTTCCCTCCCTCCCGGGCAAGCGCAACCCTGGCGTTCCTCAGATTGGAAATTGAGCATTCCCTGTGTATATTTGGGGTTTTTTGTTCAGGAGGGGATGGAGCAAGGCTTAGCAATTTAGAGACTTGAGATTTTTCTTTTTTTTATTATTAAGTCTGGGGGGGGGGGGGGGGGCGGAGTAAGGATGAGGCCAGGGGGAACGATTCCCTACTTGTCCAAAGATGTGCAGGGTAGGTGGATTGGCCATGATGAAGTGTCCCTAATGTCCACTGTTAGGGAGTGAGGGGGATAGGGTGGGGTGGACCAGGGAGCGAGCATGGCTGGGGTGCTCCTTCGGAGGGTGGGTGCAGACTCGATGGGCCGAATGCCCTCCTCCTGCACTTGTAGGGATTCTCTGGATCGATGCTCATCCCGCGGGGACAAGCCTGCCTCCCACACAGGCCAACGGGTTCACAAACAGCAACACTCCTTCCCAAATCGACGAATCCGTTCCCTTTCATTTGAGCCTGGGGTTAATCAGGCTAGAAGGGTGGCCGTTCGCCCCCCCCCCCCCCCCCACCCATGCCTGTGCTTAACCCCCACTGCGTTCCCTCCCCACCTGCTGTACAGACTGGGAATGGGTGAAATTAACATTGGAATCTGGTCCTGTCTCCCGGGAAGTGTAGACCCGATCAGAACTAGTGTGTGTGTGTGTTTCACAAATAAACAACATTTCCCCCCTCCTCACCCCCCCCCCCCCCCCCACCCAATTTGGATCCATTGCCAAATTCCCTTAAATGTGTGCCTGCTGGACCATTTGCATTGTATCTCTTGCTGGTCCCTTCCCTAACACCCTCTGATTGTTCCATACACACTTTGTGGTTTTAATGCTTTGGAAGAATGGGATTGAAAAATGAAATCTGCTGAGAGTCTTAAAATATATATGTTTCTTCAACATTCTTCTTTTGGTGTGTGTGGGGGGTGGGCAATTTCTCTCCCCTGTCGTATGGAAAATTGTTTTTTCTTTAACAAAGAATATTTGAAATGCACACAGGTAAGATTAACCCTGGCGGTTTCTCAGGCTGAAATAACCGGGAACCCACTCCCCTAGTCCACTCAATGGGGGAATGGCTCCCTACACAAGAGAGTGGGGTGAGGTTTAACAAGCTGCTCAAGTCATGCGGCACCAGGGGAGGCCACTCGGCCCATCTTTGAAAGGCTGCCTCTCCAGCTGGCCTCACTCCTCTCCCCACCCTCTGGCGGAGTCTCTCTGACTCACCCTCTGGGCCATCCTATTGGAATGAAGAGACAGGTCTCTCAATCTCTGGTGAGGACAGACCTGGGATCTTCTCGCTGGTTGTGAGGGACACACTGGGCTGGGCTGGGGAGGAGGGGATGCGGGGGTAGGAGTTGGGATAGCGAGATAGGCACCCCAGGAAGAGGACTGGAGGGGTGGGGGTGGGGTGGGCGGGAGAGGCTTGAGTGGCATGGCTTGGAGCAGACGGGCCGAACGGCCGGCTGTGCGGTGTGTGTGTGTCACTGATCTCCATCTGCCCATCCTTGCTCCTGCAGCAATTTGATAACGCCAAGTGGGTTAAAATCCGCTCCTTCTCCCAAGATGAGTGTTTAAAAACCTCCTCCAAACTGAAGCATTGGCTGCAAATTCCAATCATCTTCTAATCCTTCGCCGTTCATTTAGTGTCACTACCAAAACCACCCCCACACCCCACACCAGTGCAGAATCACCTCGGCAAATGAGTTTGACCCGCTGGGTGGAAATGTAAAATTGTCCGTGACAACCTCCAGCTCAGTGTGAGCTAATCGGAGCTGATTCCAGCTCCCGCGCCGCTGCTAAATTGCTGCTGTTCATGGCTCTGTGCACTGGGCTGGGGTTGGTACTGGGCAGGGGCTGGGCTGGAGCTGGGCTAGGGCTGGGCAGGGGCTGGGGCTGGGCTGGGCAGGGGCTGGGGCTGGGCTGGGCTGGGCAGGGGCTGGGCTGGAGCTGGGCTAGGGCTGGGCAGGGGCTGGGGCTGGGCTGGGCAGGGGCTGGAGCTGGGCTGGGCTGGGCAGGGGCTGGGCTGGGCTAGGGCTGGGCAGGGGCTGGGCTGGTGCTGGGCAGGGGCTGGAGCTGGGCTGGGCTAGGGCTGGGTTGGAGCTGGGCTGGTGCTGGGCAGGGGCTGGGCTAGGGCTGGGCAGGGGCTGGTGCTGGGCTGGGCTGGGCTGGGACTGGGCTGGGCTGGAGCTGTTCTGGGCTGGGGCTGGGCTGGTGCTGGGCTGGGCTGGGCTGGGGCTGGTGGTAGGCTGGGGCTGGGCTGGGCTGGGCAGGGGCTGGGGCTGGGCTGGGCAGGGGCTGGAGCTGGGCTGGGCTGGGCAGGGGCTGGGCTGGGCTAGGGCTGGGCAGGGGCTGGGCTGGTGCTGGGCAGGGGCTGGAGCTGGGCTGGGCTAGGGCTGGGTTGGAGCTGGGCTGGTGCTGGGCAGGGGCTGGGCTAGGGCTGGGCAGGGGCTGGTGCTGGGCTGGGCTGGGCTGGGACTGGGCTGGGCTGGAGCTGTTCTGGGCTGGGGCTGGGCTGGGCTGGGCTGGGGCTGGTGGTAGGCTGGGGCTGGGCTGGGGCCAGGCTGGGGCAGGGGCTGGGCTGGGCTGGAGCTGGGCTGGGGCTGGGCTGGGGCAGGGCTGGGGCTGGGCTGGGGCTGGTGGTAGGCTGGGGCTGGGCTGGTGCTGGGCTGGGCTGGGCTGGGGCTGGTGGTAGGCTGGGGCTGGGCTGGTGCTGGGCTGGGGCTAGGCTGGGGCTGGGGCAGGGGCTGGGCTGGGCTGGAGCTGGGCTGGGCTGGGGCTGGGGCTGGGCAGGGCTGGGGCTGGGGCTGGGCTGGAGCTGGGCTGGGCTGGGGCTGGGCCGGGGCTGCAGGTGGAGATGGAGCAGTCGTTAACCTGCTCACCGGCTGCTGCTCAGCTCTGCTTGTCCGGAGCCTGCCTTCTGCCTCAGTGTGAAGTGCACGGAGAGACAGTTTCTTAACCCTCCTCTGAAAGTGCGAACAATACAGTTGGAATGCTGATTACTGAGCAGAGAGAGCCTGTGATGCAGTTGGAATGCTGCTCTGATATCGCCAGTAATCTATTCACTGTGCTGATTGAATACTGACAGTAATGGAGTTACGATGTTGATTGCACAGTGTCAGTAATACAGACATTCTGCTGATTGAATAGTGTCAGTAATACAGTCATTCTGCTGATGAATTGTGTCAGTAATACAGTCATTCTGCTGATGAATAGTGTCAGTAATACAGACATTCTGCTGATTGAATAGTGTCAGTAATACAGTCACAATGCTGATTGAATAGTGTCAGCAATACAGTCAATGCTGATGAATAGTATCAGTAATACAGTCACAATGCTGATTGAATAGTGTCAGGAATACAGTCACAATGCTGATGAATAGTGTCAGTAAAAACAGTCACTGTGCTGATTGGATACTGACAGTAATAGTGTTACGATGTTGATTGCATAGTGTCAGTAATACAGACATTCTGCTGATTGAATAGTGTCAGTAATACAGTCACAATGCTGATTGAATAGTGTCAGTAATACAGTCATTCTGCTGATGAATAGTGTCAGTAATACAGTCACAATGCTGATTGAATAGTGTCAGTAATAAAGTAATTCTGCTGATGAATAGTGTCAGTAATACAGTCATTCTGCTGTTGAATAGTGTCAGTAATACAGGCATTCTGCTGATTGAATAGTGTCAGTAATACAGTCACAATGCTGATTGAATAGTGTCAGTAATACAGTCACAATGCTGATGAATAGTGTCAGTAATACAGTCATTCTGCTGATGAATAGTGTCAGTAATACAGTCACTGTGCTGATTGAACTGTGTCAGTAATACACTCACAATGCTAATTGAATAGTGGCAGTAATTAATTCACAATGCTGATTGAATAGTGTCAGTAATACAGTCACTGAGCTGATTGAATTGTGTCAGTAATACAGTCACAATGCTGATTGAATACTTCAGCAATACAGTCACTGTGCTGATTGAATAGTGTCAGTAATACAGTCACTGTGCTGATTGAATAGTGTCAACAATACAGTGACTGTGCCAATTGAATTGTGTCAGCAATACAGTCACAATGCTCATTGAATAGTGTCAGTAATACAGTCACTGTGCTGACTGAATAGTGTCAGTAATACAGTCACCATGCTGACTGAATAGTGTCAGTAATGCAGTGACTGTGCTGATTGAATAGTGTCAGTAATACCGTCACTATGCTGATTGAATAGTGTCAGTAATACAGTGACTGAGCTGATTGAATAATGCCAGTAATACCGTCACTATGCTGATTGAACAGTGTCAGTAATACAGTCACAATGCTGATTGAATAGTGTCAGTAATACAGTCACAATGCTGATGAATAGTGTCAGTAATACAGTCATTCTGCTCATGAATAGTGTCAGTAATACAGCCACAGTGCTGATGAATAGTGTCAGTAATACAGTCACAATGCTGATTGAATAATGTCAGTAATACAGTCATTCTGCTGATTGAACTGTCAGTAATACAGTCACAATGCTGATGAATAGTTTCAGTAATACAGTCACTGTGCTGATTGAACTGTGTCAGTAATACAATCACAATGCTAATTGAATAGTGGCAGTAATTAATTCACAATGCTGATTGAATAGTGTCAGTAATACAGTCACTGAGCTGATTGAATTGTGTCAGTAATACAGTCACAATGCTGATTGAATACTGTCAGCAATACAGTCACTGTGCTGATTGAATAGTGTCAGTAATAGTCACAATGCTGATTGAATACTGTCAGCAATACAGTCACTGTCCTGATTGAATACTATCAGCAATACAGTGACTGTGCTGATTGAATAGTGTCAGTAATACAGTGACTGTGCTGATTGAATAGTGTCAGTAATACAGTGACTGTGCTGATTGAATAGTGTCAGTAATACAGTCACTGTGCTAATTGAATACTGTCAGCAATACAGTCACTGTGCTGATTGAATAGTGTCAGTAATACAGTGACTGTGCTAATTGAATACTGTCAGCAATACAGTGACTGTGCTGATTGAATAGTGTCAGTAATACAGTCACAATGCTGATTGAATACTGTCAGCAATACAGTCACTGTGCTGATTGAATAGTGTCAGTAATGCAGTGACTGTGCTGATTGAATAGTGTCAGTAATGCAGTGACTGTGCTGATTGAATAGTGTCAGTGATAGTCACAATGCTGATCGAATAGTGTCAGTAATACAGTCACACTTGCTGATTGAATAGTGTCACTAATACACTCCCTGAGCTGATTGAATAGTGTCAGTAATACAGTCACAATGCTGATTGAATAGTGTCAGTAATACAGTCACAGTGCTGATTGAATTGTGTCAATAAAAGAGTTACAATGCTGATTGAATATCAGTAATAGTCAATGTACTGATTGAATAGTGTCAGTCATACAGTCACACTTGCTGATTGAATACTGTCAGTAATACAGTCACAATGCTGATTGAATAGTGTCAGTACTACAGTCATTCTGCTAATTGAATATTGTCAGTAAGACAGTCATTCTGCTGATTCAGTAGTGTCAGTAATACAGTCACTGTGCTGATTCAATAGTGTGAGTAATACAGTCACAATGCTGACTGAATAGTGTCAGTAATAGAGTCACTGTACTAACTGAATAGTGTCACTAAAACAGTCACTGTGCTGATTTTATAGTGTCAGTAATACAGTCACAATGCTGATTGAATAGTGTTAGTAAAACAGTCACAGTACTGATTGAATTGTGTCAGTAAAAGTGTTACTTTGCTGATTGAATAGTGTCAGTAATAGTCACGATGCTGATTGAAAAATGTCAGTAATACAATCACTGTGCTGATTGAATAGTGTCATTGATACAGTCACAATGCTGATTGAATAGTGTCAGTGATACAGTCACAGTGCTGATTGAATAGTGTCAGTAATACCGTCACTGTGCTGATTGAATAGTGTCAGTAATACAGTCATTCTGCTGATTGGCACTGTCAGTAAAAGAGTTGCAATGCTGATTGAATAGTGTCAGTGAAAGAGTTACAATGCTGATTGAATAGTGTCAGTGATACAGTCATAATGCTGATTGAATAGTGTCAGTAATACAGTCTTTCTGCTGATTGACACTGTCAGTAAAAGAGTTACAATGCTGATTGAATAGTGTCAGTAATAGAGTCACTGTGCTGATTGAAGAGTTTAAGTTATACAATTATTAAATGCTGATTCAATACTGGCAGAAATAGTCTTACAATGGTAATTGAGTAATGTCAGTAATACAGGCACATTGTCGATTGAACAGTGTCAAGATAACAGTTATTATGCTGATTGAATGATGTCAGTAATATAGTCACAATGATGTTTCAATAGTGTCAATAATGGAGTTACAGTGTTGATTGAATAGATTCAGGAATACAGTCACAATGCAGATGTAAGTGTTTCAATAATACAGCCACAATGCTGATTTAATACTGACAGTAATTGTCTTATAATGTTGATTGAATAGTGTCAGTAATACAGTTACAATGCTGACTGAATGTTGTCAGGAGTATCACAATACTGTTTGAAGAATGTCAATAATGCAGTTACAACATTGGTTGAATAATGTGAGGAATAGACACAGTGCTGATCATATAGTGTCAGGAATACAGTCACAGTGCTGATTTAATAGTGTCAGGAATACTGTCACTGTGCTGATTATAGAGTGTCAGTAATACACTCACAGGGATGTTGAATAGTATCCGGAATACAGTCACAATGCTGATTGAATAGTTTCAGTAATACAGTCACAATGCTGGTTGAATAGTTTCAGTAATACAGTCACAATGCTGATTGAATAGTTTCAGTAGCACAGTCGCAGTGCTGTTGAATAGTGTCAGGAATATATTCCCAAAGCTGATTGACTAATGTCAATAATATACTCACAATTCTGATTGAATAGCATTAGAAATACACTAACAAAGCTGATTGAATCGTGTTTGTAATAATAATAATCTTTATTAGTGTCACAAGTCAGTTTACATTAACACTGCAATGAAGTTACTGTGAAAATCCCCTAGTCGTCATCATCCAACGCCTGATCGGTTATACTGAGGGAGAATTCAGAATGTCCATTTCACCTAACAAGCACATCTTTCAGAACTTGTCGGAGGAAACCGGAGCACCCGGAGGAAAGCCACGCAGACACGGGGAGACATGCAGACTCCGCACAGACAGTGACCCAGGCGGGAATTGAACCTGGGACCTTGGCGCTGTGAAACACAGTGATAACCACTGTGTATCATGTCAAAGCTGATGAAATAGAGTCAGAAATACAGACACAATACTGATTGAATTGTGTCAATATTACAGACATTGTGCTGATTGAATAGAGTCAGGAATACAGTCACAATGCTGATGGAAGTGTGTCAGGAATATTGTCACAATACTGATTGAATGGAGTCAGCAATACAGCCACAATGCTGATTGAATAGTGTTGGTAATAAAGTCACAATTGTGATTGAATTGTGTTAGGAATACAGCCACAATGCTGATTGAATAGTGTCAGTAATACAGCCATTCTGCTGATTGACACTGTCAGTAAAAGAGTTGCAATGCTGATTGAATAGTGTCAGTGAAATTGTTACAATTCTGATTGAATAGTGTCAGTTATACAGTCTCAATGCTGATTGAATAGTGTCAGTAATAGAGTCACAATGCTGATTGAATAGTGTGAATAATACAGTCTTTCTGCTGATTGACACTGTCAGTAAAAGAGTTACAATGCTGATTGAATAGTGTCAGTAATAGAGTCACTGTGCTGATTGAAGAGTTTAGGTTATACAATCATTAAATGCTGATTCAATACTGGCAGAAATAGTCTTACAATGGTAATTGAATAATGTCAGTAATACAGGCACATTGTCGATTGAACAGTGTCAAGATAACAGTTATAATGCTGATTGAATGATGTCAGTAATATAGTCACAATGATGTTTCAATAGTGTCAATAATGGAGTTACAGTGTTGATTGAATAGATGCAGGAATACAGTCACAATGCTGATGTGAGTGTTTCAATAATACAGCCACAATGCTGATTTAATACTGACAGTAATCGTCTTATAATGTTGATTGAATAGTGTCAGTAATACAGTTACAATGCTGACTGAATGTTGTCAGGAGTATCACAATGCTGTTTGAAGAATGTCAATAATGCAGTTACAACATTGGTTGAATAATGTGAGGAATAGACACAGTGCTGATTATATAGTGTCAGGAATACAGTCACAGTGCTGATTTAATAGTGTCAGGAATACTGTCACTGTGCTAATTATAGAGTGTCAGTAATACACTCACAGGGATGTTGAATAGTATCTGGAATACAGTCACAATGCTGATTGAATAGTTTCAGTAATACAGTCACAATGCTGATTGAATAGTTTCAGTAGCACAGTCGCAGTGCTGTTGAATAGTGTCAGGAATACAGTCCCAAAGCTGATTGACTAGTGTCAATAATATACTCACAATTCTGATTGAATAGCATTAGAAATACAGTCACAATGCTGATTGAATCGTGTTGGTAATAATAATAATCTTTATTAGTGTCACAAGTCGGTTTGCATTAACACTGCAACGAAGTTACTGTGAAAATCCCCTAGTCGTCATCATCCAGCGCCTGATCGGGTACACTGAGGGAGAATTCAGAATGTCCATTTCACCAAACAAGCACATCTTTCAGAACTTGTCGGAGGAAACCGGAGCACCCGGAGGAAAGCCATGCAGACACGGGGAGACATGCAGACTCCACACAGACAGTGACCCAGGCGGGAATTGAACCTGGGACCTTGGCGCTGTGAAACTCAGTGATAACCACTGTGTACCATGCCAAAGCTGATCAAATAGAGTCAGAAATACAGACACAATACCGATTGAATTGTGTCAATATTACAGACATTGTGCTGATTGAATAGAGTCAGGAATACAGTCACAATGCTGATTGAATAGTGTTGGTAATAAAGTCACCATTGTGATTGAATTGTGTTAGGAATACAGTCACAATGCTGATTGAATAGAGTCAGGAATACAGACACAATGCTGATTGAATAGAGTCAGAAATAGTCAGAATGTTGATTGAATAGAGTCAGTAATACAGTCATAGTTCTGATTCAATAGTGCCAGGAATGGGGCAGCACGGAGGTTCAGTAGTTAGCACTGCTGTCTCGTGACGTCGCGGACCGAGCTTCAATATAGGCCCTGGGTTGCAGTCCGTGTAGTGTTTGCACATTCCCCCCATTTCTATATGGGTCTCATCCCCACAACCTAAAGACGTGCAGTTTAGGTGGATTAGCTGCGTTAAATTGTCCCTTTATTGAAAAAATGAAAAAAAAGTAAAAGTGCCAGGAATACAGTCAACGTGCTGAGTCAAGAGTGTCAGTAATACAGTCATAATGCTGATTGAATAGATTCAATAATACAGTCAAAGTGCTGATTAAATAGAGTCAGTAATATAGTCACTGTGCTGATTGATAGAGTCAGTAATACAGTCATAATGCTGATTTAATAGAGTCGATAAAACAGTCATGGTGCTGAATAAATACTGTCAGTAATATAGTCAAAGCATTGATTGAATAGTGTCAGTAATACAGTCACAATGCGTATTGAGTAGTGTGAGTAATACAGTTACAATGCGGATTAAATAGTGGCAGGAATACAGTCACTGTGCTGATTGACAGAGTCAGTAATATAGTCACAGTGCTGATTGAATAGTGTTAGGAATACAGCCACAATGCAGATTGAATGGAGTCAGCAATACAGTCACAATGATGATTGAACAGTGTCAAGTAATACAGTCACAATGCTGATTGAATAGAGTCAGAAATACAGTCACAATACTGATTGAATAGAGTCAGAAACACAGTCACAATACTAATTGAATAGAGTCAGAAATAAAGTCACAATGCTGATTGAATAGAGTCAGAAATACATCCATAATGCTGATTGAATATGCCAGTAATACAGTCACAATGCAGATTGAATGGAGTCAGCAATACAGTCACAATGATGATTGAATAGTGTCAAGTAATAGTCACAATGCTGATTGAATAGTGTCAGTAATACAGTCACAATGCTGATGAATAGTGTCAGTAATACAGTCATTCTGCTGATGAATAGTGTCAGTAATACAGTCACTGTGCTGATTGAACTGTGTCAGTAATACAGTCACAATGCTGATTGAATAGAGTCAGAAATACATCCATAATGCTGATTGAATATTGTCAGGAACACGGTCACAATGCTGATTGAATAGAGTCAGAAGTACAGTCACAATGCTGATTGAATATTGTCAGGAACACGATCACAATGCTGATTGAATAGAGTCCATAATGCTGATTGAATATGCCAGTAATACACTCACAATGCAGATTGAATAGAGTCAGAAATACAGTCACAATGATGATTGAATATTGTCAGGAACACGATCACAATGCTGATTGAATAGAGTCCATAATGCTGATTGAATATGCCAGTAATACACTCACAATGCAGATTGAATGGAGTCAGCAATACAGTCACAATGATGATTGAACAGTGTCAAGTAATACAGTCACAATGCTGATTGAATGGAGTCAGCAATATAGTCACTGTGCTGATTGAAAAATGTCAGTAATACACTCACAATGCACATTGAATGGAGTCAGCAATACAGTGACTGAGCTGATTGAATGGCATCAGTAATACAGTCACAATGCAGATTAAATGGAGTCAGGAATACAGTCACAATGCTGATTGGATGGAATCAGCAATACTGTCACAATGCTGATTCACTAATGTCAGTTAAAAAAGTCACAGTGTTGATTGAATAGTGTCAGTGATACATTCACAATGGTATTGGAATAATGTGAGGAGTACCATCATAGTGTTGATTGAACATTGTCAGTGATATAGTCACAATTATATTGGGCTAATATGAAAAATGCAGACACAGTATTATCTGAATGCAGTTGGTAATAGTCACAATGCTTATTGAATCCTGTCAATAATACAGTCACAATGCTGATTAAATTGTGTGAGTAATACAGTCACGATGTTGATTGAATAGTTTCAATTATACAGTCAAATGATAATTGAATAGTGCCAGGAATAGTGCCAGGAATACAGTCACAATGCTTATTGAATAGTGTCAGGAATACAGACATAATGCTGATTAAATAGTTTCATAATACAGTCACAATGCTGATTGAATTTTGTCAGTAATACAGGCACAATGCTGATTGAATAGTGTCAGGAATACAGGCACAATGCTGATTGAATAGTGTCAGGAATACAGACATAATGCTGATTAAATAGTTTCAGTAATAGAGTCACAATGCTGATTGAATAGTGTCAGGAATACAGTCACAATGCTGATTGAATAGTGTCAGGAATACAGACATAATGCTGATTAAATAGTTTCATAATACAGTCACAATGCTGATTGAATTTTGTCAGTAATACAGGCACAATGCTGATTGAATAGTGTCAGGAACACAGACATAATGCTGATTAAATAGTTTCATAATACAGCCACAAAGCTGATTGAATAGTGTCAGTAATACAGTCACAATGCTGATTGAATAGTATCAGTAGTACAGTCACAATGCTGATTGAATGGTGTCAGTAATACAGTCACAATGCTGATTGTATGGTGTCAGTGATACAGTCACAATGCTGATTGAATGGTGTCAGTAATACAGTCACAATGCTGATTGTATGGTGTCAGTGATACAGTCACAATGCTGATTGAATGGTGTCAGTAATACAGTCACAATGCTGATTGTATGGTGTCAGTGATACAGTCCCAATGGTATTGGACTAATGTGAGGAATGCAATCACACTACAGTCTGAATGCAATTGGTAATACAGTCACAATGCTGATTGAATAGTGTCAAATACTGTTGCAGTGTTTATTATAATCAATAGTTTTAAGTGTGATTTAACCATGTCATAATGAATGGATATGTAATTGTTCCATTAATTGTTAAATTAGTGACCTATGAGATGTAATATCTAGTGAAAAGCTTTTAACATTTTTGTTTTTCATTACCAGTTGCCAGGCACATTCAGTGGTGTTACGCATTATTGAAGAATGGCTCCTTGCAATATATTTAAGGCCTTCCTCCTAAAGCAGGTCTTTGACCCAGTGTTTGGTAACAATCCTTCCCCTTCTCATACCGACTTCTTATTCTGCCCATCTGGGTTTTGTTTTAATGCGGTCACACGTCATGCCTTTTCACTCCCTGTTCTTTATTGCAAAACTGTTGCTGTGTTTAGGAATGGCGGAAGAGCCAACACTCTCTTATATTGTTCTATAATAAAGAAACTCCCTGACTGCAGTGTCAACAGCAGATACATATACATTGCGGTGAAAAGTGACAGTGCGATGCATGTTGATAAAGGGCAAGCGGTTCGTAAGAGGCAATTTCACTGTGTTTCTCAACTCTGTGCCAGTTTCTTTAGTTGTCAGTTCTGATGCGTAGAGTGACATCGAGATATTCCTCGAAGAGAGAGTTGCACTGTTTGCAAGCACAGCAAGGAAAGCTCAATCAGTGATGCTTGCACATTGTCTGCGTCACGAGGAAGATAAAACTGCAGTGCTGAAGTGCTATTAAATGTACCAAAAAAAAACTCATATTAGTTGCACCCGAGGCAAATGTAGTGTGGAAATGCCACCCAATTAACATCTTTTACCGGATTAAAATGCAGTCTGCTGCCGTATTTGATTAATTGGACCCTGTGCATCATCTTCAGCAGTATCAAAGGCCTTGGGTGGGGAATAACCCCTATCCAACATATTCTTTCCTTCCTACCACACCTGCTTCCGATGGTGACGGAGAAAGTACCTTCATAAAAAGGTTCAATCCCTGTGTATTGAGCTTAACTTGGCCATAGTCCCTGTCCCGGTAATTGTGTCCAGTCCTACAGCACCCATCTCCCCCCCCCCCCCCCTCCCCCTCCCCCACCCCCATAAATCTCTGCGCTCCTCCAATCCTGGACTCCTAGGCATTCCCAATTTTATTTGCCCCACCATTACTGGTTGTGCCTTTACCTGCAGACACTCAAACCTCTGGAATTCCATCCTGAAACTTCTCCCCTATCTACCGCTCTCTCTCCCTTTCTTAGTTTCAAATGCTTCTACCTGTCCCGATAACCCGTCCTATGGCAGAGTATAGAATTTTATTTGCTGATGCCGCTGCGAAGGTTACTACCTTTCAATAAAGGCACCACAAAAATGCAAGATTTTGTTGTTGGACGTTGGAGAGACAGACAGTGAGGACTGAATAAATGTGGACCCCTACCTTATCTATGTCTGAATACACTACTTCCCTGCCTTGTATTTAAAATCTTATTTTTGGAAGATAAATCAATTTCCTGTTTTGTTATTGCCTATTTTAATTGATAAATATAGGCTGACAGATTTGAATTCTTCAGGTTCCAATTCTGCCTTGTTGTCACTTTTAAAACATAATTAAAGTTTCTGGATATTGCATCAACAAAATGGAGATGTATCACAATCCCATCAGGAATTCAGCAGGAGCTACACCGCCTCTTGATGCTCATCAACGTCTTCCTCACCCTCAGCTTCTTCCTCATCCTCAGCCTCTTCCTCATCCTCTTCCTCATCCTCAGCTTCTTCCTCACCCTCAGCTTCTTCCTCATCCTCAGCCTCTTCCTCACCCTCAGCTTCTTCCTCATCCTCAGCCTCTTCCTCATCCTCAGCTTCTTCCTCATCCTCAGCCTCTTCCTCATCCTCAGCTTCTTCCTCACCCTCAGCTTCTTCCTCATCCTCAGCTTCTTCCTCATCCTCAGCCTCTACCTCATCCTCAGCCTCTTCCTCATCCTGAGCTTCTTCCTCATCCTCAGCTTCTTCCTCATCCTCAGCCTCTTCCTCACCCTCAGCTTCTTCCTCATCCTCAGCTTCTTCCTCACCCTCAGCTTCTTCCTCACCCTCAGCTTCTTCCTCACCCTCAGCCTCTTCCTCACCCTCAGCCTCTTCCTCATCCTCAGCTTCTTCCTCATCCTCAGCTTCTTCCTCATCCTCAGCTTCTTCCTCATCCTCAGCTTCTTCCTCATCCTCAGCTTCTTCCTCATCCTCAGCTTCTTCCTTACCCTCAGCTTCTTCCTCATCCTCAGCTTCTTCCTCATCCTCAGCTTCTTTTTTTTAAAATATAATTTTTATTGGAATTTTTTACAGAAAATATAAAACATAACGACAAACAATGAAATGCAACAAAATAACCCATAATAACCGTACCACCCCCAGACCGTATCGATGCATGTATCCCATCCCCCACCCCCCCAACCCCAATGAACAACAAAAGAACTTCAAAATAAATTTAAATTAAATAAACAAACATAGTCATCGTCCGCCCCCCCCCCCCCTTTTCCCCCCCCCTTCCCCCCTCCCCCCCCCCCCCCCCCGGGTTGCTGCTGCTACTGTCCCCGTACCCTATCGTTGAGCCAGAAAGTCAAGAAAAGGTTGCCACCGCCTAAAGAACCCTTGTACCAACCCTCTCAGGGCGAATTTGACCTTCTCTAGCGTAATGAAACCCGCCATGTCATTGATCCAGGACTCCACGCTTGGGGGCCTCGCATCCTTCCATTGTAGCAAGATCCTTCGCTGGGCTACTAGGGACGCAAAGGCCAGCACACCGGCCTCTTTCGCCTCCTGCACTCCCGGCTCCACCCCAACCCCAAAAATCGCGAGTCCCCATCCTGGCTTAACCCTGGATCCCACCACCCTCGACACTGTCCTCGCCACCCCCTTCCAGAACTCCTCCAGCACCGGGCATGCCCAGAACATATGGGCATGGTTCGCTGGACTCCCCGAGCACCTGACACACCTGTCTTCACCCCCAAAGAACCTACTCATCCTTGTCCCAGTCATGTGGGCCCGGTGCAGCACCTTGAATTGGATGAGGCTAAGCCGCGCACACGAGGAGGAAGAATTAACCCTCTCCAGGGCATCAGCCCATGTCCCATCTTCGATCTGTTCCCCCAGTTCCCCCTCCCACTTAGCTTTCAGCTCCTCTACTGACGCCTCCTCCGCCTCCTGCATAACCTTGTAGATATCAGATATCTTCCCCTCTCCGACCCAGACCCCCGAAAGCACCCTGTCGCTCACCCCCCTCGCGGGAAACGAAGGGAATCCCTCCACCTGCCGCCTAGCAAATGCCTTTACCTTCAGATACCTGAACATGTTCCCCGGGGGGAGCCCAAATTTCTCCTCTAACTCCCCCAGGCTCGCAAACCTCCCATCAATAAACAGGTCCCTCAGCTGTCTGATGCCCGCTCTGTACCAACCCTGAAATCCCCCATCAATGTTCCCGGGGACGAACCTATGGTTCCCCCTCAACGGAGCCTCCAAGGAGCCCCCCACTTCTCCCCTATGTCGCCTCCACTGCCCCAAATCTTGAGGGTAGCCGCCACCACCGGACTCGTGGTATACCTCGTAGGAGGGAGCGGCCATGGTGCCGTTACCAGGGCCCCCAGGCTTGTATCTCCACAGGACGCCCTCTCCATCCGTTTCCATGCTGCCCCTTCCCCCTCCATTACCCACTTGCGCACCATCGACACATTGGCCGCCCAATAATACCCCGAGAGATTGGGTAACGCCAGCCCCCCCCCCCCCCATCTCTACCCTGCTCCAAGAAGACCCTCTTCACCCTCGGGGTCCCATGCGCACAAACAAAGCTCATGATGCTGCTCGTAACCCTTCTAAAAAAGGCCCTAGGGATCATCCTCAGCTTCTTCCTCTTCCTCAGCTTCTTCCTCATCCTCAGCCTCTTCCTCACCCTCAGCCTCTAGGACATCCTCAGCCTCTTCCTCACACTCAGCCTCATCCTCAGCTTCTTCCTCATCCTCAGCTTCTTCCTCTTCCTCAGCTTCTTCCTCATCCTCAGCCTCTTCCTCATCCTCAGCTTCTTCCTCATCCTCAGCTTCTCCCTCATCCTCAGTCTCTTCCTCATCCTCAGCTTCTTCCTCACCCTCAGCTTCTTCCTCACCCTCAGCTTCCTCCTCACCCTCAGCCTCTTCCTCATCCTCAGCTTCTTCCTCACCCTCAGCTTCTTCCTCACCCTCAGCTTCTTCCTCACCCTCAGCCTCTTCCTCATCCTCAGCTTCTTCCTCACCCTCAGCCTCTTCCTCATCCTCAGCTTCTTCCTCATCCTCAGCTTCTTCCTCATCCTCAGCTTCTTCCTCATCCTCAGCTTCTTCCGCATCCTCAGCTTCTTCCTCATCCTCAGCCTCTTCCTCACCCTCAGCTTCTTCCTCATCCTCAGCCTCTTCCTCATCCTCAGCTTCTTTCTCATCCTCAGCTTCTTCCTCATCCTCAGCCTCTTCCTCATCCTCAGCTTCTTCCTCATCCTCAGCTTCTTCCTCACCCTCAGCTTCTTCCTCATCCTCAGCTTCTTCCTCACCCTCAGCTCCTTCCTCCTTCTAGGTCTCGTCCCCCTCCTGAACCTCATCCTCATCTTCGGTATCTTCTTCCTTCTTGGCCTTGCCTTCCTCACAGCATCTTCCTCCACCCCAGCTTCACCGTCTTCCTCCTCCTTGGCCACTTTCTCCTCCTCGACCTTATCATGCTCCTCAACCTCTTCCCCTACTCAGCCTCTCCTTCTCCTCAGCCTCTTCCCCCTTCCCGTGCTCTTCCTCCCCTTTGGGCTCTTCCTCTTCCTCAGCCTCTATCTCCTCCACAACCTTTTCCTCCTCGGCAACTTCCCTCTCCTCAGCCTCTTCCTGTTCCTCAGCCTCTTCTCCCTCCTCAGCATCGTTCCCCTCCTCAGCCTCTTCTCCTCAGGCTCTTACTGCTCCTCGATCTCTTCCTGCTCCTCGATCTCTTCCTGCTCCTCAACCCCTTCCTCCTCAGCCTCATCCTCCTCCTCACCCTCTTCCTCGTCCTCACCCTCTTCCTCCTCTTCCTCAGCCTCTTCCTCCTCCTTGGTCTCTACCTTCTCCTGAACCTCATCTCCCTCCTCGGCCATTTTCTCTTCCTCTTCAGCCTCTTTCTCGCCCTCAGGCTCTTGCTCCCCCAATTTCTTCTCCTCAGCCTTTTCCTGCTCCTCAGCCTATTCCTCCTCCTCTTCCTGCTCCTCAGTCTCTTTCTTCTCCTTGACCTCCTCCTCCGCCTCTTCCTCCTCCTCAGCCTCTTCCTCGTCCTCTTTCGCCTCCTCGGCCGCTACCTTTCCTCAACTTCATCCTGCTCCTCAGCCTCTTCCTGCTTCTCGCCCTCTTCCTCCTCCTCAGCCTCTTCCTGCTTCTCGCCCTCTTCCTCCTCCTCAGCCTCTTCCTGCTTCTCGCCCTCTTCCTCCTCCTCAGCCTCTTCCTGCTTCTCACCCTCTTCCTCCTCAACCTCTTTGTCACTTTCAGCCTCTTCCTCTTCTTCTTCCTTGTCCTCAGCCATTTGCTCCTCCACGGCCTTTTCCTCCCAGGTCTGTACATCTGCCTCTTCCTCCTCAGCCTCATTTGCTTCTCGCCCTCTTCCTACTCCGTGGCCTCTTTTTGCTCCTCAGCCTCTTCCTCCTCCTTCTCCTCGGCCTCTTCCTCTCCTCGGTCCCTTCCTGGCCAGATTTCCCAATCACTGGACAATGCCCAGTTTTCTGTTGCTGTCCAGTGAGAGAAGAGAGACAGAACAGAATAAGAGGAGAGAAGACCGTGAGGTAGAAATTTGTCTTGGGTGATGAATTATTCACCAATTGTTTTACTCCTCACTTGAGATTGAGCTCCATTGATGTCAATGAAACAAAACGTCAGCGGGGAAAGTTTAACAGGCAGTCTATTTGACACCAGCTTTCGAGCAATGCCGCCCAATTCCTCCACTGATATGCTTATTGTCAACTGCATCTTGAAATGTGTTCAACACTGACATCCCAGCCCCTTCGTACATACACACGCGAATGCGCGGGTGTTTTGTGAGAGAACTTGCGTGCCTGCATTGTGGAGAACAAGCTTCCCGAGCGAGAATAGTTGAGCAGAGAGAACGGAACCTCTCGAGGGAGCCTGCTGGGTGCAACAAAGGCTTGTATCATCCAGAATTTAAGATGATGAAGTCAACGCTGTTGATAGCAGTGCCACGTCAAAAAATCAATTATTCTCTGCGTCACAGGCTCTGGAAAGGAGAAAAGACCGTTTTTGAGGTTAAATTGACCGTTTGTCAGAATGGTGCCAGGGATGTGGGATATCAATTCTGCGGAGAGATGAGAAAGGCTGATATAGTTCTCCTTGGTGCAGTGAAGGTTAAGGGGAGACTTGATAGAGGCATTCAAAATGATGAATAGTTTGGAGAGGGTAAACGAGGAGAAACTGATTTCACTGGCAGGACATTCAATAGCCGCAGGACGCAGAATTAAGGGGATTGGCAAAAAGAGGTAGACGTGAGCGAGGTAAGGAGACGACTTGTTTTTTTTTGACGCACCCGAATTGCTATAGCGCAGGCCTGAAATAACATAGACTCCTTACAGTGCAGAATGAGGCCATTTGGCCCATCGGGTCTGCTCCGACCCTCTGAAAGAGCAACCTACCCCCTGTAACCCCACCTTACCCTTTGGACGCGCAGGGACCATTTTAGCATGGCCAATCCACCTAACCTGCATTATCTTTGGACTGTGGGTGGAAACTGGAGCAGACGCAGGGAGAAAGTGCAAACTCCGCACAGCAAACTCATCCGAGGCTGGTATTGAACCCAGGTCCCTGGCG
The DNA here is from genome assembly GCF_902713615.1 of Scyliorhinus canicula. Taxonomy (NCBI): domain Eukaryota; kingdom Metazoa; phylum Chordata; class Chondrichthyes; order Carcharhiniformes; family Scyliorhinidae; genus Scyliorhinus; species Scyliorhinus canicula. Next base: position 11,949,667 of record NC_052147.1, on the reverse strand, counting down.
CTGTGAGACAACAATGCTAACCACTGTGCTAACATACCGCAGTGGAAGCAGATTCAGTAGGAACCTCCAAAAAGGAATCTGATAAATAAAGATGGAAATACTTCATAAAATATTTAAAAATATTTACAGCAGTGTCACTGGCCATTTGATGTAGGCCCATGCCAGTGGTTGTGCCTTAATTAGTCTCCTACCTTTATTTCATTTAATGCCAGCGTATCCCAAGACCCAGACGGGTAACTCGGAACACCGGTTCTTAGTGGTGTATATTTGCAATTCTGGATAATGTGAGTAAAGAAATGCAAACCAGGGACAAATAGACCAGTCATTTTGTGATCAATTAATAAAGAATATTTATTCACTTAAAAAGAAATATACACAAGGAGGACTATAATACCTACAACAGTACACTTAATTACACTGGTGGCTATAAACACATAAGAAGTTACCCCTTTGTTCTCAACTACCTACGTTTCCTGAACTCTGAGACTCCCCTCGTTCCCAAACAACATCCAATATTATATAAATCTATGAGCTATATCCAGCAGATAATTACCATATACAGGTTATTAGTGCATTTTTGGAAAAAACATCTTCAGTTTCAGCGGTTCGAGTTTTGGATTTTAACCAGCTGCCATTTTAGCAGTAACTAATTTTCAGGGGAGACCGTTTTCTGATTGGTGGGGGCACGAGGAGGCGGGGCTTCCTCTGAGATGGGGACAGAAGGTTCATCCTCAACCGACTGACAGATTAACCCAATGATCATAAAACCAGCTCGGGGCGATTGGGCCTAGTGGGGACAGGCTCCCCCCCCCCCCCCCCCCCCCCCGGCTTTTCAGCACTCCCCTGCGTAGAGTTCTGGCTATGGAAACAAAGGTCCTCCTTCCCTTTCAGTTATTGTACTACGGATATGTCATTCTTTCCCATTGATGTTACCCACCCTGTAGATCTGGTTTTTAGCATACAAGTGCCAAATTCCTTACCCCTACACTTTGAAGTTACAGATTCTACATCCCATAGTTTTCCCAAGGTCACATAGGTGAACACTTTCTTTTCACATTGGTATGCCATGATACTTTATCCCAATTTCATTTTTTAATCTTAATTTTCCTGAATCCTTAACCGCAACTGGGAGCCAAAAGGGGTAAAAAAAAAATGCTTGCTGTTGTTCTACCTTGGCGCATACCCTGGTAAGAATAGACCCAGGGGTCGGCCAAATACACTGCGTTTCGCAATTGGCAGGCGTTCTTCTATTTCAGCACACTTGGAGTTGGCGGGTCGCACGGCCGTGTGTGGGAAGTCGATAGAAGGAGCTCCAGTGGTCCTTTAATGAAAGGACAGCTGGTACAAAGAATAGGGAACTGGGAACAGAGTGAAAGGCTGTTTAGAATTTGCATCTGGGCCAGTTGATATTGTTCAGTGGCACCTTTGCGGAGCAACGTCACTGTGTTATAAATCACTGGCTCGGCTTCAGCTGATCTACAGTGCCCAGGGTACGGGTTGGGAAAGGATGGCGAGGCCTTGGGGAGACTGAGGAGGAGGCTTACTGGCATTCGGATGAATGATTTTGGTTATGTGGAGAGGCTGGAGAGAAGCTGGGATCGTTCTCCTTGGCGGAGAGAAGGCCAAACGGAGATTTAATAGAAGCATTCAAAATTAAGAAGAACTTGACGGCCCAAATCAGGTGAAACTGTTTCCATGGACACGAGGATGGGACAGGGCACAAAATTTGAGATAAGATCCAATGGGGAGAATTTTAGTTTGCATTGACTGAAATTGTCTGAACCGGTCAGGGGAAGTGGGTGCACTAATATCTTGCATGAGGGAATTACATAAATACCTCAAAAGGAAAAATTTGCAAAGTTACGGGGAAGGTTCATTGGGAGTGGGACAAATTGGATATCAAAGAGCTAGCATACATATAATGGGCCAAATGGTCTCCTCCTGTGTTACATGATGAACACATCTTTGTTAAAATGGCAGCTGTTTTTGAAGGTGAGGCATACCTTGGGCAGGATATTTTGGATGGTGAAGAATTGTTGGGGGAAAGCAGCTCTTTAATGCACCATGGAGCATTGATTGGCTATCATAGATTATCATAGAATTTACAGTGCAGAAGGAGGCCGTTCAGCCCATCGAGTCTGCACCGGCTCTTGGAAAGAGCACCCTACCCAAGGTCAACACCTCCACCCTATCCCCATAACCCAGTAACCCCACCCAACACCAAGGGCAATTTTGGACACTAAGGGCAATTTAGCATGGCCAATCCACCTAACCTGCACATCTTTGGACTGTGGGAGGAAACCGGAGCACCCAGAGGAAACCCACGCACACACGGGGAGGATGTGCAGACTCCACAAAGACAGTGACCCAAGCCGGAATCGAACCTGGGACCCTGGAGCTGTGAAGCAATTGTGCTAACCACTATGCTACCGTGCTGCCTTTATAGATGGCTATAGATGGGACTCCTGTCCCCTCACTCAGGCTGAAGTGATGCCTCTGAGCTGATGGCCCCAATCTGACTGGCCGGCATCTTTGGACTCCCAGCAGTGCCACGGACAGCAATAGCCTCAACTGGGACTACAAGCGGTCCCCGGATTCTCCGTTCCTGAGTCCAGTAGCAGAACAGTGCAGAGTTTCTCATGATGGAGAGGTGAGACTCGGGGGGGGGGGGGGGGGGGGGGGGGGGGGGTCAGGGGGGTGAGAAGAGGGGTCTAGGGATGGAGGGACCAGAGGGGGAGGATGCACTTGTGGGGAAAGAATGAGGAAGCGGGGAGGGGCACTGATGAGGAAAGGGAGTCCGAGAGGGAGGTGCTCCTCCACTCCAACCTTCGCTTCCCGTCCCCTTCCCCCTTTCCCTTGTAGTCCTCCCACCAGCCCCAAAATTGAGGCGGGGCAGGAAGCGGCCAGAGAGGCCTCAATTGTATCAACTGATGAAGGAGCAGTGCTCCGAAAGCTAGCGATTCCAAACAAACCTGTTAGACTTTAACCCGGTGTTGTAAGACTTCTCACTGTGCCCACCCCAGTCTAACGGCGGCATCTCCACATCATGGTTACATGACGAACAAATTGCCCATTCAGTAAGTTTTTAAGCGCTCCCAACTTTTTGTTTTCTGTGCTATGCTTGACGGATAATTCTCATTAAGTAGCAGGCACGGAGCCAATTGAACTCCTCTGGCCTCTCCCATCCTCTCCTGCAGCCCAAACTGCCTTCGCTGTTGGGACTGTGGGGCCTGTGTGGAGGGGCCTGAGTGTGCTCTTCTTTCCAGCCACTCAGCTGGGGGCCTGCCCCTTCTGGATTTGCGACTCTCGAGAGCACCAACTTAAACGGCAGGCATGAAAGCGGCACGTTTCATTCCAGCGAGCACCAGCAGGGCTGGGTCCCTGGAGAGTAAACATGTCTATGTCCTTAACCGATCTGCAATCCATCCTGTGTTTCAGCCAGACTAATTACCTTATAAAGGAGCGGTGCGTCTCCGAGCATCTTGATGGATTAACTCCAGATCTCTGTGTAGTTCAGCTGGGACAGTGTGTCTCAGTAAATTAGATTAAATAGAAGTTGTCTAGGTCCTTAAATAGAAAATGCCCTCTCTTTAGTATGGAACTTAAGTGGCTTGCAATTTAGGTTTAGGTTACTTATATATTTGGACGGGATTTTACGTCCCTTTCTTGTTGAATTTTCTTCTCTCTACTTTTGTGAGGGCTTCTTCCTCTGGGTTCCAAAAAATACTGAGTGATCTTCAAAATGGCTGTTGAAGTGCTGGTGTCTACAGGCTATACTCGTCAAGTCAGAGATACATGTCAGCAGCGGCTAAATGTGCCACAGTAGTGCCAACGCGCGGGACATTGCGATACTATTCCAGAAACTTGAGCTTAGAAATCAAGGCGGATCGTGCCCCTGCAGTACCGAGGGAATGCTGGAGTAATGGAGGTGCCAACCAACCAGTTATGACCTGGCATCTGTGGGGGGTATTTTACCATGGGAGAAGCGCCTACACCCAGATGTCAAGGTTGCCAGGTGAACCGGGCAGTCTTGTTGGGGGCTGTTGGCAAACCCCTATTGTTCGGGCACCCACTTACCTTCTTAACCTGTCCAGTGCTGATCATTGCTCCTGGAGAATTGCCAGCCACTTAATTGGCGGGAGCAAGAGGAGACGGGGCCTCCTCCCAGATGGGAGCAGAAGGTTCATCCTCAACCAATGACCATAAAATCAGCTCGGGGTGATCGGGCCTAGTGGGGACAGGCCAGCACCCCCCCCCCCCCCCCCCCGGCTTTTCAGCACTGCCCCATGTAGAGATGTGGCCATGGAAACAAAGGTCCTCCTGCCCGCTCAGGGAAATAGGAATGATTCCGTGGCATTATTCCGAAGAAGGGCTTTATGATTCCTCTTGAGTGCTGGATGTTGTTTCTCACGAAAGTAATTTATACAGTACCGTTCATAGCCCCAGGATGTCCCAAAGTATTTTACAGAACATCCTGAAGGTGTGGCCATTGGCAGTCAATCTGTGCACAGCAAGCTCCCACAAACACCAACGTGATCATGACCAGATGGTCTTGGATTTTGTTCTTGATGATGATGGTTGATGAGATGGAAAGCTTCTCTGTCTTTTTCAACCTGTTTGCCAATGGCCGCCTCGTGCGCCTACATACCTGGACAGTAATTTATTACCTGGGATATTTTAATGCATTTTATCGTGACAGTGTGGTTTTATGATTAGGCATTCATAAATGTTGTCTTAAGCTTTGGTTTGATGGTGGATTCTGAAGCTGATTTTCAGACTAACGCTGCTGGCAATTGACACTCAGCCCAGCTTACCGCTCAATTGAAGTCAATCGAGTCCGGGCCCAGTGTTCGAGAAGCCACGTCGGAGGGATCTACTCCTCGTTCTACCCAGAGGAGCCAATTAAGAAATTGCAGGATTAAGTCTGTCACAGAGCTAAGTAGAATGTGGAAGTGAGGAGCAGGATTGAAGCGTTTTTCAAAGAAGATTCAGAGGTTGTGGGGAAAAAACATGGGCGGGATTCTCCGATCCTCCATACCTCCATATTGGGCGGAGAATTGGGCGTCAGACCCGCGATTCTTCAGGGACCGGAAACCGGCACCAGTTGCGTGCACGCTGTCAATGCGGTGCCGATCGGGGGCCATTGAAAGAGGCCCCCGCGGCGATTCTACGCTGACAACTGGACGAGTTCCCGCTGGTATGGTTCACTCATGGTTCCACCTGGCGGGAGCTCCGAGTGGCGGTAGCGGACTCAGTCCACGGCCGCCCTGGTGGGGTGCGGGGCGATCCGTGACCGGGGCGGGGGGCCTCCAGGATGGCCAGGCTCGTGATTGCGATTGGGGGCCACCGATCGGCGGGCGCGTGTGATCTGGGGGGGGGGGGGGGGTGTGCTGGTGAAGCCTATATTTACAGGGCCGGCCCACTGTGTGGGAAGTGCAGGGCCCCGTATCGGTCGCCGGAGCTGCGAGGAGAAATTAGGGGCCCTGCTAGCCTCCTTCAAAACTGAAAATCACTCCGGACTTTCTCCAGAAAAGTCCAGCGTGATTCGCGTCCGTTTTCTCGCGGGCGTGGTGACATAGCCCCATTATCAGAGAATTCTGCCCAAACTCTCTACCCGAGTGCTGCTATGGCGGTTTGGTTGTCTGGCAGGGGGAATCAAGGGGTAAAATCTCTGCTGGCTGGGGTCATACCCAGCACAAAGGAAGATGGTCATGGTTTTTGGCAGTCAATCATATGAGTCCCGGGACATCACTGCCGGGGTTCCTCAGGGTAGATGGGAAACGAATTCGGGCCGAGCCAGCGAAGCCCACATCCCGTAAAATGGAACAAATTTTTTAAAAATAGGCAAGTTAGTTTGACCATGAGCAGTGGGGTTGCAATAACCTGGCTTTAGTTGCACAAAAGGGCGCGCAGGTACCTATGTTTTCCAATTCTAGCATTTTACTGACTTTTCTAATTCTGGGAGTGGGCGCGATGGGTCGTGCGTCCCCTCCTTCTGCGGAGTATAATTCTATAAGAAAAGGAGAATAGAATAAGTCAGAGCTGCAGCTTTCTCGGGGAAACGAAAAAATGGAGATGGAATTGCTTGTTTGAAAAAAAAAAATAATTTGCAATGCCCCTAGCAAGCGATTGATATATTCAAAATTTTCCTTTGGGTTTAACAAACTACTCTGTAACTAGAAGATCACTGGGAAAGTGGACAGGTTTTCTTTAGGCTCTAACTCAGTTTATTTCATCATTGAATGCAATAAAATTCCATTGACAGCTAATCTTCTGCCGTGCTGCATGAGGCATCGGGGGTTTAAGGTCATCCAGTGGTGCGATTGATACTGGTGAAGTACTTATGCATTTGGCAAATGTGGAATATTTTACTATTATTTGAGAACACGACAGGGGGTTCAGACTTGGGAAAGTGCAGGGTGGTGTGTGCGTAGTGTGGGCGAGAGAAAAGAGGCGGATCAATCCTGTGGACATTTGCACACAATGTAGGGTTTACAGCACTGACAGAGACGAATTGAACCTCTTTCTCCCGCCCAATCTTCATCCATCCTATCAGGAGCATAGCACACAGGAACACAGAACATAGGAGCAGGAATAGGCCATGCAACCCTTCCAGCCTGCACCACTATTCAGTAAGATCTGGTTGTGTCTCAATTCCACATTGCCACCTGCTCCCACCATAGCCCCTGGCCCGCCTGTCTCTCAGGAATCTGTCTAACTTTGCCTTGAATACATTCAGTGAGCCAACCTCCATTGCTCTCGGAGGAAGAGGATCCCACGGGCCTCTGAAAGAAACGATTTCTCCTCATCTCCATCTTAAATGATAGACCTCGTTCCTAAACTGTTCTCCCCCCCGGTTCTAGTCTCTCCTGCAAGTGGAAACATCCTCCTGGAATCCTCCCCTGTCAGATCCCCTCAGGATTTGAGATCTTTCAATAAGATCACCTCTCATTCTTTCAAACGCCAATGGGTATAGACCCAGCCGGTTCAACCTTTTTTCATACGATATACAGCATCAGCCTACCATCCTCTTCTTTGTTCCTTGTATTTATCTAGCCTTCCCTTACATGTTTCTATGGCATTCACCTCAATCTCTCCCTGTTGTGGTGAATTCCACATTCCCACCAATCTCTGGGGAAAGAGGTTTCTTCTGATTTTCCCATTGGATTTATTAGCGACCATCTCGTGTCAATGTCCTTTAGTTCCCTGAAAGCAAAAAAAACATATTTCTTATGTTTAGCTTATCAACCCCCTTCATAATTTTAAGGACCCCCCCCCCCCCCCCCCCCCCCCCCCCACCCCCTCGCCTTCCCTGGAGAAACGAGCTTCAGCCTGTTCAGCTTTTCCTGACAGATTCTGACATCATCCTTGGGAATGTTGAACCTTCTCCAGCTCTCCTTTGATCATTTTACAATATGGAGACCAGGGGAAAGAAATAAAGGTGCACTTTGAGCACAAGTGCTCCCTAGACTGTGGTTCCTTTTGAAGCTTGACTTTGGAAGCGATGCAATTCATACACTTGAACGGGAATGGAGGTGGCTGGGAACGACCCCGACTGTCAGGCCTGGAGCCCACGCCGCTGAAAGTGGCTAAACTGATTTTACCCGTATGATTTGTGCCAATGTAACTATCTTCCACCCTGTATTTGGCGAGAGGAGAGCACTCCTTTGCCCATGAGAGGGTGCTGTGTCTTGTTGCACCAGTTGATTCACGCATTGTCAGTTTGAAAACAATCCCTACTTGCTGTGAATCCCACCGCCTCTCTGGTTCATTGTGCTGTCAGGTACACTCCAAAGAGCTTTGATCATTGCACATTTCTAAATGAAATGAAAATCGCTTATTGTCACAAGTAGGCTTCAAATTAAGTTACTGTGAAAAGCCCCGAGTCGCCACATTCCGCCGCCTTTTCGGGGAGGCTGTTACGGGAATCGAACCGTGTTGCTGGCCTGCCTTGGTCTGTTTTCAAAGCCAGCGATTTAACCCTGTGCTAAACCCCTTTAGCCCCAAGAGCTGTATCTAATTCCTTCTTGAAATTGCACAACCATTTGGCCTCAAATTCTTTCTGTGTTCGTGAATGCCACAGACTCACCACTCTCTGGGTGAAGAAATTTCTCCTCACCTCAGTGCTAAAAGCTTCAACATTATCCTCAAACTATGGCCCCCTAGTTCTGGACTCCCCCACCATCGGGGACATTCTTTCTGAATCTACCCTGTCTAATCCTGGTAGAATTTTGTGAGTTTCTATGAGGTTCCCTCTCACTTTTCTAGGCTCCAGTGAATATAATCCAAACCGACTTAATTTCTCCTCATATGACAGTCCCGCTATCCCAGGAATCAGCCTGGTAAACCTTCGCTGCCCTCCCTCCATAGCAAGAACATCCTTCCTCAGATAAGGACACCAAAACTGCACACAGTACTCCAGGTGTGGCCTCACTAATGCCCTATACAATTGCAGTGAAACATCTCTATTCCTGTACTCAAATCCTCCCGCTATGATGGCCGACATATCATTTGCCTTCTTCACTCCCTGCTTCCCTCTCTCTCTCATTCTCTCTCACTCCCTCTTTGCCTGTCTCTGTCTCTCTCACTCACTCACTATCTCATTCTTTATCACGCCTTCTCTGTCTGCCTGACTGTGTCTCTCTTCATTCTCTCTCTTCCACTCCCTCTCTCTCACTCCCTTTTTCTCATTCCCTCTCTCTCTCTCTCTCTCTCTACCCCTCCCTTTCTGATACACTCCTTAAAACCTACCTCTTTGAACAAGTTTTTGGTGTCCTATCTTAATGTGTCTCCATGTGACTCATAGTCGGATATTGCCTGTAAGCATTCTTTTTAAATTCCCTGGGACATTGGACGACATCCAAGGTGCTAGACGAATGCAATCTGCTGTTGCCCTTCCCCTTTAGTGAAATAATATGTGACCCACAATATTCTGACCAGTTGGGGATGTGGTTTTGTGTGAAGGCTACTAACTCTTCAGAAAGGTTGAAGCCGGCCGAGTCCTCCGCAGAGGGCGAATTACCCCTGCCATTGCCTTCTTTGACTGAAGCCCAAGTGGTTTTTTGGGGCTCAGGAGTTAATGCAGCCTCTTCCTCTTGCAGAGCAGGCAGTCCTGTCGTTCAGTGTTTTCCCGTAGTCCCACTTGTCTGGGGGTTGAATTGACGTCATTCGGACATCAATCAGCAGCAACAGAGCATCCTTCTCTGTTAACTGCTTGACGTACTGTTTGAACTTACCCAGTGATGCACAGAATGATGACTGAATGCTAATTACCCCCGACCACAATTACAACACTCGCTGCCGATCTTGTGCCTGTGCTGCTGTGTAGTGTAGATGCAGCGTGCGATATTACACAAGCACTTTAAATGGGTGTCACTCCGGACAACGTGCAAGGGTGACTCTCGTACCGTCTCATCCTGGCCAGATTGCAACTGACTCTCATTGTGCTCTTCAAATGGACTCCACTTTAACCTAACTGGGTAAAAGGTCTCCTTAATTGAGCTAAAGATTTGTCTAAGGTATATTAAGAAAGACCTTCATCCGTGTGTGTGCATGCGTGGTTTTACTATATCACAGGGCGGTGGTGTAGCTGGCTCGGCCGGCATTTATTGCCCATCCCTAACTGCCCTCGGGAAGGTGGTGGTGAGCTGCCTTCTTGAACCGCTGCAGCCCATGTGGTGTAGGTACACCCACTGTGCTGTTAGGGAGGGAGTTCCAGCATGTTGCCCCAGCAACAGTGAAGGAACGGCCGATATATTTCCAAGTCAGGATGGTGAGTGACTTGGAGGGGAACTTGCAGGTGGTGGAGTTCCCAGGTATCTGCTGCCCTTGTAAGTGGTAGACGTTACAGGTCTGCAAGGAGCCTTGGTGAGTTCCTATAGTGCATCATGTAGATGGTACACACGGCTGCCACAGTCCGTCGATGGTGGAAGGTTTGAATGTTTGTGGAGGGAGAAATAATCAAGTGGACTGCTTTGTCCTGGATCGTGTGGAGCTTCTTGAGTGTTGTTGGAGCTGCTCTCATCCAGGCAAGTGGAAAGTATCCCATTACACTCCTGACTTGTGCCTTCTAGATGGTAGCCATGATGTGGAGATGCCGGTGTTGGGCTGGGGTGAGCACAGTAAGAAGTCTTACAACACCAGGTTAAAGTCCAACAGGGTTTGTTTCGATTCACTAGCTTTCGGAGCGCAGCTCCTTCCTCAGGTGAATGAAGAGGTGGGTTCCAGAAACATATATACAGACAAAGTCAAAAATGCAAGACGATACTTTGAATGCGAGTCTTTGCAGGTAATTAAGTCGACAAGTGAAATGAAAATGAAAATTGCTTATTGTCACAAGTAGGCTTCAAATGAAGTTACTGTGAAAAGCCCCCAGTTGCCACATTCCGGCGTCTGTTTGGGGGGGCTGGTACAGGAATCGAACTGTGCTGATGGCCTGCCTTGGTCTGCTTTCAAAGCCAGCGATTTAGCCCAGTGTGCTAAACCAGCCCCCAAGTACCTTAAGTCCAGACGGTGCGACTGGAGAGAGGGATAATCACAGGTTAAAGAGGTGTGAATTGTCTCAGGCCAGGACAATTGGTAGGATTTCTCAAGCCCAGGGGCGTAACAGACATCTACAGACACTGAAAGATGTCCTCGTACGAACGGGATATGGCCCCCACTCATAGATCGACAGTTCCAACGTGCCACAGCAAAGAACCGCACCGACCTCCTCAGAAGACAAACACCGGACGTAACCGACAGAGTACCCTTCATTGTCCAGTACTTCCCCGGACCAGAGAAACTACGACATCTTCTTCACAGCCTTCAACACATCAGCAACGAAGACGAACATCTTGCCAAGATTATCCCCACACCCCCACTACTTGCCTTCAAACAACCGCGCAACTTCAAACGAAGCATTGTTTGCAGCAAACTACCCAGCCTTCAGAACAGTGACCACGACACCACACAAGCCTGCCTTGGCAATCTCTGCAAGACGTGCCAGATCATCAACATGGGTACCACCATTACACGTGGTAACACCACCCACCAGGTACGCGGTACATACTCGTGCGACTCTGCCAATGTTGTCTACCTCATACGCTGCAGGAAAGGATGTCCCGAAGCGTGGTACATTGACGAGACCGTGTAGACGCTGCGACAACAGATGAACGGATATCACGCGACAATCACCAAGCAGGAATGTTCCCTTCCAGTCGGGGAACACTTCAGCAGTCAAGGGCATTCAGCGTCTGATCTCCGGGTGAGCGTTCTCCAAGGCGGTCTTCAGGACGCGCGACAACGCAGAATCGCTGAGCAGAAACTTCTATCCAAGTTCCGCACACATGAGTACGGCCTCAATCGGGACCTTGGATTCATGTTGCATTAGATTGATCCCCCACCATCTGGCCTGGGCTTGCAAAATCCTCCCAACTGCCGTGGCTTGAGACAATTCACACCTCTTTAACCTGTGATTATCCCTCTCTCCAGTGGCTACATCTGGACCTGTAACGACTTAATTACCTGCAAAGACTCGCATTCACAGTACCGTCTTGCATTTTTGACTTTTTGTCTATATTTATGTTTCTGGAACCTACCTCGTCATTCACCTCAGGAAGGAGCAGTGCTCCGAAAGCTAGTGGAGCGAAACAAACCTGTTGGACTTTAACCTGGTGTTGTAAGACTTCTTACTTTGTCGATGGTGGACAGGTTTTGGGGAGTCAGGGGATGAGTTACACGCCACAGGTTTCCTAGCCTCTGTTCTGCTCTGGTAGCTATAGTATTAATGTGGCTCGTCCCGTTCAGTTTCTGATCAATGGTAACCCCCTCCCCCCCCCCCCCCCCCCCCCCCCCAGGATGTTGATTGTGGAGGATTTAGTGAGGGTAAAGCCATTGAATGGCAAGGGGAAATTGGTTAGATCCTCTCTTGTTGGTCATTGACTGGCACCGCTGAGCGTGAAGTAACTTGCAGCTGTCTGGATGTAGTCCAGATGTATGGAATTTGATCATTTTGGATTTTCCTGCTTTTGCAGGACTTAATTGGACAGTTTTCTAATCGCCGGGTAGATGCCAGTGTTGTGGATGTACTGCAACAGCTTGGCTAGAGGTGCACCAGGGTCTGGAGCACATGTCTTCAGTTCCATTGCCGGAATATTGTCATGGCCCACAGCCTTTGCAGAATCCAGTGCCTTTAACCATTTCTTAATATAGTGTGACGTGAACGGAATTGTCTGAAGACTGGCATTTGTGATGCCTTGGCCGTCAGGAGACAGGCTAGTGTGCACAACAGAGGCGAGTGTGCACGAGAGAGGCGAGTGTGCACGAGAGAGGTAAGTGTGTATGAGGGAGGTGAGTGTGCGTGAGAGAGGTGAGTGTGTGTAAGAGAGGTAAGTGTGTCCAAGGGAGGCGAGTGTGCATGACAGAGACAAGTGTACGCAAGGGAGGTGAGTGTGCACGAGAAAGATGAGTGTGTGCGAGAGAGGGGAGTGTGCCCGAGAGAGGCGAGTCTGGTGAGTGTGCTCGAGAGAGCCAGTGGTGTGCAAGAGAGGTGAGTACGCGCAAGAGAGGCGATTGTGCCAGAGAGAGGCATGCGTGCAAGAGAAATAAGTATGCGCGAGATGGATGTGTTTGCGTGAGAGACACTAGTGTGCACGAGAGAGGTGTGTGTCCACAAGACCGGTGAGTATGCGTGAGAGAGGTGAATGTGCATGATGCAATTCTGTGTGAAAGAGGTCAGTGTGCCCGAGGAAGCCAATTGTGCCTGAGGGAGGCGAGTGTGCATGAGAGAGGTGAATGTGGCTTAGAGAGACGAATGTGAGTGTGAGCGGTGAGTGTGTCTGAGAGAGGAGAATGTGAGCAAGAAAGGAGAGTGTGTCTGAGAGAGGTGAGTGTGTCTGAGAGAAGTGAGTGTGCACAAGAGAGGTGAGTGTGCATGAGAAAGATGAGTGTGTCTGAGAGAGGCAACTGTGAGCGAGAGAAGTGAGTGTGCGCAAAAGAGGTGAGTGTGCATGACGTGATTGTGTGCGTGAGAAGTCACTGTGCCCGAGGAAGGTGAGTGTGCACGAGAGATGCAAGTGTACAGGAGAGTGGCGAATGTGAGCAAGAGAGGTGAGTGAGCCCAAGAGAGGTGAGTGTGTGCGAGAGAGGTAAGTATGCTTGGGAGAGGTCAGTGTGCATGGGAGAGGTGAGTGTGTGTGAGTTGAGTGTGCCCAAGAAAGGTGAATGTGCATGAGAGAGGTTAAGTGTGTGCAAGAAACAAATGTGAGCAAGAGAGGTGAATATGCAGGAGAGACGTGAGTGTGTGCTAGAGAGGTGAATGTGCACGAGAGAGACGAATGTGCGTGGAGTGTGCGCGAGAGAGGTGAGTGTGTGTGAGAGAGGTGAGTGTGCCTGAGAGAGGTGAGTGTGCATGAGAGAGGTAAGTGTGTGAGAGGAAGGCAAATGTGAGCAAGAGAGGTGAGTGCGCAGGACAGAGTTGAGTATGTGTGAGAGAGGCGAATGTGCGCGAGAGAGGTGAGTGCACGAGAAATGCAAGTGTGCGCGAGAGAGGCAAGTATGTGTGAGAAAGATAAGTGTGTGTGAGAGAGGTGAGTGTGCCTGCAAGAGGTGAATGTGTGCGAGAGCGGCGAGTATGCGGCGAGAGGTAAGTGTGCGTGAGAAAAATGAGTGTGTGAGAGATGTGAGTATGTGCAAGAGGCAAGTGTTTGTGAGAGAGGTGAGTGTGTGTGAGAGAGGCAAGTGTGTGCGAGAAAGGCGAGCGTATGCGAGAGAGGTGAGTGTGTGTGAGAGAGAGGACTGTGTGTGCGAGAGAGGCGAGTGTGTGCGAGAGATTCTTTTGGGTTAACCAAATAAACAAAATCAACAATTTGAGGGATAAATTTCAAAAACAGTCCCTCAAAGTAAACAGGATCCCAAAGGAAACTTCAAACATCAAAACAAATGTAATTAGAGAGGTCACAGGGCATGGAGATCTCGATCGTGCCAGTAGACACACTTGCTCCCTTTCCAGGGACAGTGAACATAGCTGTGGAAGAGGGACAGACAGGGGAAGAGGGCAGACAGTCAGGAGAGAGACGAGTTTGGGCTTGTGCGAAAGAGGTGAGTATGTGCACTTGTTTTTGTGTCAGAGGTGAATGTGTGTACGTGTGTGTGGTAGTATGATTTGCATAGCTGTCTGCCATTGGTGGAGAACACCGGCTTACCATTGGTTCTGGTCGGTCATGTGCCTCTCGACCGATTGGTTGAGACCAGTCATGTGACGGCTCTCCGATTGGTCGAGAGGCTGAGTTAACCACGCCTCCATGCCGAGGTATAAATAGTCAGAACGCCCAGCGGTCGTCCATTTTATTGTAATCGATCGCAGGGCTAAGTTCTAGCTTATTAAAGTCTAACTTTTGTATAGCAACTCGTCTCTCGTGCAATTGATGGCTCATCAGTGTGTTTGCATGCTAGATAGATGAGTGCAGGTGTGTGCGAGTATGTGTTTACATGTGTTTGTGAGGTGAGTGTGTGTGTGCATGGGAGAGGCCTTTGTGTGTGAGAAGCGAGTGTGCATTCATTTCTGTGCGTGAGAGACGGGTTAGTGTGTGCACGAGAGAGGTGTGTGTGAGGCAAGTGTGTGTATGAGGTGAGTGTGCGTGCATATGTGTGAGAGAGGCGTCTGTGCATGAAAGTGGCGAGTGTGCATGCACAAGACCAGCGAGTGTGTGCATGAGAGACGAGTGTGTGCGAGAGAGGTGAGTGAATTTGTGTGAGAGAGGCATGTGTGTGAGAGAGGTGAGTGTGAGAGACGCGTGTGTGCACGCGTTTGAGAGACGGGCGTGCGCGTGCAAGAGAAATGTGTGTGTGAGAGAAAGGGAGAAAAGCGTTCACTTGATAGATGCGTGTGTTTGTATGAAGGGTGCATGTGTGTGAGAGACAGGGGCATGTGTGCGAGTCAGATACACCTCATTTATATTTGCAACACTCCGTCTGCAACAATATCCACAGCTTTACCGCATCGTTAAAACATCTCGAATTGCTTCATAAAATGAATTGTTATTTCTGGAACGGAGCGACCTTTGATGGGAGAACGATGATGCCTCATTGCTTAGGAAAGATGAAACGCCGAGGGCGTCTCGGAAGCTGGCTGGAGAGCTGGCGTGAGCTCTGTGTCGTCCCCCATCGGAGGGTGTGTGTGTGTGTGTGTGTGTGGGGGGAGGGGGGGGGGGGGGGGCACCCGTGTTAAAATTCCAGTCAGGAATTTAATGCTGCACATTGGTGAGCTTCCCGCCGGGATCAGGCCCCTTGGGTGTTCAGGTCTGGTTCACTGGGAATACAGCGGGTAGGGAATTCTCCTCATCTACAGGATCGGGGCACGGAGACGGCACCAATGGAAAACGGTTAAGAACGAGACACACCGAGCAAAGAAGAGGGTTTGTGGCAGCCTATCCCACTCAGGGTGAATGCCAAGACACCGTGCAATTATGGAACCAGAAATAAGCAACGGCGCATTGTGGAATGGCAACTGCAAGTTTCCTTGACGATCGAGCCAAGGGAACAGGAGAGGAAATATTTGCGTGTTGATGGGGAAGGAGCTGGTAAGTAAGTGGGATTTATTCCACAGCTCCTTCAGTGAGCTGACACAGTCACAATGGCCCAACAGGTCTCGCTCGGCGCTGCATGGTTCTGTGAGGCTCAACCATCATTCTCATTTAGATCCCTTTCTTCCTTGCAACACCTTTACAGAAGGAATAGAGTTTCAGATATCTTTCTTTTCTTCTTCATGTGTGTATCCACTTCAGAGCTAAAATTAGAACCGGCAAAGATTTACAAAGAGATGTAACAGTACAGCAACTGCTGAAGCCAGCCAGCTGACTACAATAGGAAGTGTTTCACTAAGAAAAGGCCTGGTGACACACGTCTGCAAAGGCACTGACATCTTTGAAAAGGTAGCTTCATTCTCTGGTTTTTCACTTCCAGAGTGCCTTCAACGTCAAAGGCACTTGGTCAGCGCTGCTTGCTGGCCATAGGGGTTTTAACTCTGGCTGTGGCCTGCCCTTTTATTCTGTAGACCGTAGTTGTGGGTGGCTATTTTGACCTGCCTGTGGGCTGTTGTGTTATCCAGGCTGCAGGCGGTCATTTTGTTCTGATGTAGGTGGCCATTTTATTCCAGTTGCCGTTGGCTATTTTGTACTGGTTTGTGTGACCATTTGTTCTGGTTTTGGGTGGCCAGTGTTTTCTGATTTCGTTGGTCAAATTGGTCAGGTTGCCTGTGGTCGTTTTGGTTTGGCTGCGTGTGGCCATTTTGTTTTGGTTGTATGTGGCCATTTTGTTTTGGCTGCATGTGGCCATTTTGTTTTGGCTGCATGTGGCCATTTTGTTTTGGTTGTATGTGGCCATTTTGTTTTGGCTGTATGTGGCCATTTTGTTTTGGCTGCATGTGGCCATTTTGTTTTGGCTGCATGTGGCCATTTTGTTTTGGCTGCATGTGGCCATTTTGTGTTGGCTGCAAGTGGCCATTTTGTTTTGGTTGCATGTGGCTGTTTTGTTTTGGTTGCCTGAGGTCAATATGTTCCGGTTATGGACGGTCATCTCGCTCTGGTTGTGAACCGTCATTTTATTCCAGCTGCAGGGGGACATTTTATTCTGACTGTGAGTGGACTGAGTTCTCAATAATTATGATTTTCCCAAATGTGTGTGACTTCTACAGCACTCCTCCTTCCCCTCCCCCCCCCCCCCCCCGGAATGGTGATGTCATAAACGCAACCGTACTTGCAAATATTCTCCACGCTGATCTGCTCGCTGATGGTCACTGATTCTGTCCCCACTCCCTTCCCACAGCATAAATTGGGCCTATTCCGCTCCAGGGATCTGAGTTTTATGTGAGAACTTGCCTGCACGAGTAGCCAGTCCATACTCTGAATACAGCAAGTACCAGGTTTCTTAAAAATAAATGAGATTTTTATTTTTCTATTTCGTTGTTTTCTGGCCTTTGAACCTGATTTGGAGAATACAGTTTTATATAGCATTGCACTTGAAAGTTCCATTCTGAATCCATCCTTAACTTCATTGATCACTTAGAGAATAAATGAACTTGCCAGTTGAGGGATAAAGCAGCCTCTGCACTTCGGTCCGGGCCATGGGCACTCGATAAGGTATTCGCACATTCATCAACAGCAGGGAAAATGGCCATGCAACCTCACCGTTTCATGAGTAAATCAGCAGATTTGTTTGCATTGAGTGCATTTTAAAATCTCCCCCCCCCCCCCCCCCCCCCCCCCCCCCCCCGCTGTAAGAAACAACATTCTTGGAGCAGATGAAAGTATCAAAAAACGGTCAATCTGACGGACAACCAAAACTGGTGCTCGGCTCAAGCGCGTGGGGAGGGAATGCCAGCAAGCAGTCAGGGAAGCGTCGGGCGAGATGGCACTTCCAGGACGCCCAAAAGACGAGGTTGGAGCAGCCGACAGGTCTGGCCCTCATTTTAGCTGGGCCATGCCCTTGAGTCAGCTTTACCCTTGAGTCGCATCTCACCTTGCTTTGTTTGGCCCCTTGTTCTGCACTGTAACCAACGACTGTTTTTCGATGTACCATTTGTCAGTGTGCTCTGTCGATTATTCTTCTTTGTCTACTATGTACGTACTGTGTGATGAGACCATCAATTCACGAGACACGTGCTTTAAGATATGAACAGTGGTTTTAATCTACTTACAACAGAGCCAGCCTGTAACACGATGAACCCTGGATGAACTGGTCGGCTGGCTCTGGGCATCGATCTGTATACAGCAGTCCAGGGGGAGGAGCTGTGGGCTGAGCCAAGGGTGGAGCCCTGTACAAACTCCCATGCATTCCCAGTGCTACTCCCCCTAGTGGTCGGGCAACGCTACTGCGCTTACAATAATATGGTATATATATTACAGTGTGAATTACATTCACCACACTGTGCACGTTCTCTCGGACACAGAAAAATACTTTTCACTGTACTTCGACACGTGACAATAAATCAAATCAAATCAAATCAATCAGTCAAAACCTCTGCCACCCCCAGGGTCCCTGAGGCTGACACAGAACCCGAGGAAACATTCCATTCCCTTCAATGGCAGGAAGGGGGGAGTGGGGGAATCAATTGAACCTCATAATCTGTGTTCAGAACGATTCCGGATACAGGCAACAGGCAGTCCAGCACTCAGTATGTGAAGCTAGCTGGCTAAGGCGGGGAAAGAGGAGGTAGATTTGTGCCATGGAAATAGGTCATCCGTCTCACGCTTATCTGCAGTCGGAAATGATGTTTACACACTTTGCTGGAAAGGCTGCATCGTTATCATTTGTTCAACGTGCATATTCTCAGATTCATTTTGTACGTACGGCTCTGGGGCTTGGTTTTTCATCTCCCCCCAGGGTTACTCACCCTTCACCCTTGCCCTTCACCCTGGCCTTGCTGTTGGCTGCAATCCATCTGGGTGGGGCAAGAGTTGCACCGCCCCATGTCCTGAACTGAATCAGGGCACCTTTCCAGCTCCTTTGATGGACTGGCTAGTAAATGCATAGCTCTTTGTCAACCCTGAGCCCATGGCATTAGAAACCTTTAATCTCTGGGTTAGTCAGGTGGAATAAATGGAATCAGTGCCCTGGGACCACCCAAAGTGCTTTGCAGCCAATGAGGTACAGTCACGGTTGGAACGCAGGAAATTGAGTCAATTAGTGCACAGCAAGCTCCCAAGAACACAAATGTAATAAAGACCAAATCATCTTGTGTTGGTGATGTTAGTTCAGGGGACCTCCCCAGCACTTCTTCAAATTGGACATCCAGTTGAGGGGTCTCGGTTTGACGTCTCACACAACGGACAAGGCCTCTGATTGGACAGCACTCCCACACAAGTGCACTGAGGTGTCGGCCTAGGTTTTGTGCTGAGGTTTCTCGGGCGTCAAGGCCGACACCTATTCACCCACCTGAGTCGAAATGAGAGTCGGGGCTTCTTGAACAGGACTCACCTAGAACATAGAACAGTACAGCACAGAACAGGCCCTTCGGCCCTCAATGTTGTGCCGAGCCATGATCACCCTACTCAAACCCATGTATCCACCCTATACCCATAACCCAACAACTCCCCCCTTAACCTTACTTTTTAGGACACTACGGGCAATTTAGCATGGCCAATCCACCTAACCCGCACATCTTTGGTCTGTGGGAGGAAACCGGAGCACCCGGAGAAAACCCACGCACACAGGGGGAGGACGTGCAGACTCCACACAGACAGTAACCCAGCCAGGAATCGAACCTGGGACCCTGGAGCTGTGAAGCATTTGTGCTAACCACCATGCTACCCTGCTGCCCCGAATCACCTGGTAAGCGATCCACCAGCATCCGGCAATAGCAGGACCAGGCTGAACCTGATAGCACTGTGGGTAAAGAGCGGACAGATTCCCATTCGCTGGGTGGGTTACTTCTGCCATTCCCACCGGCGGGACCGCCTGGTTTAGCCAATGGCTAGCCCCGGCGGTGGAGTGTGATGAATGACGGGGAACCCCATTCGTGACAACGAGATCGGAAGATGCCGCCACCAGCCAATGGGAGCGGAGTCCCACCCTCTGGTTCGAGACACGGTGCGCAGGCATTTGCCATGTTTGCAGATCTATAACCGAGTAACAGTCAGCACTTTAGGGAGAGGCTGGCAGGAGGTGAGAAATGATTCTGCTTTAAAGGAGGCACCTTACAAAGGAGGCCACCAGTGACTGGAATGGACACAAGAAAGCTCATCAATAGGTCAACACCATGAGACACAACACAAGCCTGCTCCAAGCTCAATCCCATTACCCATTCTGTCTCTCAATACTTTCCCTTCCCAGCAGCTCGTTTCATCGCCTCCTGAATGTTGCTGGCAGCGTCAGTGGAAATTACCGAGCGATCCGCACAACTCCATTATTTTAAACGTGACTGAGGGTAAACTGAGACAGGCACCCTCCTTATTTCTCACTTCCTCATCTGTCACTGCACGCCCGGGTCTGTGCCTCCCACTGTAGCTGTGCTCCCTGGCTCGCACCCTCATCTGGGATTCAGAAGGTTGTGGGTCCAGGTTTGAGCATCAAATCTAGACTCAAAGTCCCAGTGACGGACGGGGGTGAGTGCCGTCTATTGGACGGGACCTCACAAACCGAGACACGATCCTCTCTCTCTCTGGGTAAAGGGACCTATAGCAAAGAAGCGAAAGGGAGTCCCTCAGGGAAAATAAACATTGGGTGCGATTTAACGAGAAGAAAAAAAACCCGAGTCCCGTTTTGGGTGCGACTAGCGGGTTGCTTCTCGGAGCCGGCAGCATTGTGAACGACCCTGCTCTCAAACAAGACGATCTCTCAACCCCTCCCCCACCACCGCGGCCCAACTTACCGATTGGGGGTCCACGAGTCCTCCCCCCCCCCCCCCCACCTCATAAGAGCAGTGTACCCCTGCCCCCAAGGCCAGATGCATGGTACTGCCAGCCTGGCATTCTGGCAGTACTACCAGCACCACCTGGGCACCCTGGCAATGCCAAGGTGCCAGACTGGTGGTGCCAAGGTGCCCGGGTAGCATTCGGGGTGCCAGGGTACCACACGGCCCAGAGCCCTACCACACGAGGGCCTCCGGTCACCTGGGAGACCCACCCCAATTGCTGCTGCGCCTGGTCCATATTCGTGGGAACCCAGTGCCAAACGGTGCCACGGTGAGACCTCCCAGGCCTGGGCGTTCGATCCTGGGCCAAACGGTGCCACGGTGAGACCTCCCAGGCCTGGGCGTTCGATCCCGGGCCAAACGGTGCCACGGTGAGACCTCCCAGGCCTGGGCGTTCGATCCCGGGCCAAATGGTGCCATGGTGAGGCCTCCCAGGTGTGGTCGTTCGATCCCATGGGATACTCCGTCGCAGACGTACTTAAGGGACGCTAAATGTTCACTTAAATATACAAATCAGGATCCCGCCCTATCGCGATGCCTCACAAAATCGCGCAAGGTGTCCGGAACGTCGTAAATCACGTGAGAGTCCTCTCGTGAGATTTAACAACCTCATCCCCCCACTGAGTTGGGGGCTACGAGGTCGCACACTTGCGCCCTTTAAAACTGATTATCTGGCCACGATGATATTGCTGTGTGTGGGAGCTTGCTGAGCACATATTGGTTGCCATGTTTCCTTTAACAGTGGCAGGGCTTTATTGCACATGGAGCACTTTGAGATGCTCTGAGGTAATGAAAGGCGCTATAGAAATGCAAGTTCTTTCTTTACATAGGACAGAATGAAAGGCATTATTTTATTTGTCTCGAGGATATTTTAAATGGGACTGGGGAAAGGCTGTTTAATAGGCACGCAAAAATCATCCAATTGGTGAAGTAAGAGTCTGTTATTTTACTGACTGGTGTGGGAAGGTGGGACACTGTTGGGATCGATTGCTGAACCAATGGTAGGGCTGCATGGGCAGGACACTTGGGGAGCTGGAGATCCTGGGCGGGATTCTCCGATTCCCCGCCGGGTCAGAGAATCCCCGGGGGGGGGGGGGGGGGGGGGGGGGGGCGGCGCAAATCCCGCCCCGCCGCCGGCTGCCGTATTCTCCGGCGCCGTTTTTCAGGCACCGGCGTGAATCACTCAACTCACATAACGGCAGGACCTGGCAAGTAAGTCGGCGGGGGCGGTCCTCGGGGGGGGGGATCCAACCCTTGGGGGGGGGGGGCCCACTGTTGCCTGGCCTGCGATCGGGGCCCACTGATCTGCGGGAGAGCCTGTTCCATGGGGGCACTTGTTCCTTCTGCGCCGGCGCCTGTAGGGCTCCGCCATGGCCTGCGCGGAGAAGAGAACCCCACCGCGCACGCGCCAAAATACGCCGCCGTTCTGCACATGCGCGGATCCATGGCGGCGGTTCTGAGCATGCGCGAGATCATGCCAGCCCTTTGGCGCATGCGCAAATTCGCACAGTCCCTTCGGTGCCAGTTGGTGCGGCGCCAACCCTTCCCTCGTCCACCCCTCCACCGTCCACCTAGCCCCCGAAAATGCGGAGAATTCCGCCCTCTCGGTGGCTGTTGACGCGCAGTGTTTGGCACCGGTTCTCCCGCCGGCGTGGGGACTTGGTCCCCAGAAGGGAGAATCCTGGCCCATGTGTTGAAAGCTCCAGAAATACATCCAACCAAACCCAGTTGGCAACCCTCTTAATGGAGGTCTCTCGAACATGCAACAGGATCCCCTATTAATGTGCATAGTGGCACACATAAGTAGCCCGTGTACCAGATTTTGGTTTAACTAACAAGCCTTAGCACGTATCCTGTGTGTGTTTTAGTTGTCAGAGTAAAGGCGATGTTCAATTCTGGAGTACTTTTGTGATTAAAATATCTCCTGCAGTCATATCCACATCAGTGCCACTCTCCATTGCATTAAAATTGCAGAACTTAAACATTATTGTGTTTTCTCAATTATTAATAATGGTGAGATTTTTCGCTCTGTGTGTGGCTCCAAGCAACGTTGTTCCAGCTGAATAAGCAAGCTTACCCTGATCAAAGGAGTTGGGAGGTTTGTTAATGTTTGACCGATCTCTGGGGAACACCAGCCAATTCATGCAGGAGTATTGACGCCACAAAGGTGCCAGGCAATAACCATTCACAAAAGAGAATCCAACGACCTGCCCCATGAGATTACTATTGCTGAATCCCCCACTATCAACATCCCGGGCACCAGAAACTGGCTACAAGGTCAGAGTCTGTGTTTGCTGCAGTGCAGAGCTCAACTCCTGACTTCCCAAAGCCTGTCCACCACCCCCAAGGCACAAGTCAGGGGTGTGATGGAATAGTCTCCACTGCCTCCTGGAGGGCAATTTGGGATTCGGGCAAATTTTGGGATCCAATGGGAACAAAATCATGACACTGTTCAGAGGTTGGACGCAAACAGTGAGGGAAATGCTTCCATCATGACATCAATCAAAGGGGACTGGACAATACAGAAGAGCAGGTGCTAACTTTTATGTTAACAATGGAAAGCGAACACTGCTTTGAAAAAAAATAATTGGCCTCCTTATCTGTAATTTTGGGAACACATTCCATGGGACTAATAAAAAGTTCTATTGTGCAAAATCAAATTGTCAGTGAGCTTTGTCCTTGCTGTGTATGTTAGGAATTATTCTAGAAAATGTCTCGGAATTGCTTATTTTTATCAAACGTTACTAAGTATTGGCGATTCGCCTGGGCAAAGCGTTTAGCAATGGCTTGCAGGTGAAAGAAGTGGGCATTACAAAGGGAATTTTCACTTGCCTGTGAGTGAGAGCACGGGAATATTCTTAGCTTTGAGTTGATTATATTTTTGCTCCCGTTCTTATCCCGATGTGTGTGTGTATGTATATGGATTGGTCTGTGTACAAACACGTGTGTTTATATACACATATAAACATGTATATGTTTGTGTGTGTGTTAACTCGAGGAGAAGGATACGAAAACAAGTAGAGCGCGATTCTCCGAGCCCCACGCCGGGCCGGAGAATCGCCGCAACCGCGCCACGATGCCCCGACGCCAGCGCGCCATTCTCCGAGGTGCGGAGAATCGGCACAATTTGCGCCGGTGCGTTTGACATGGTGCCGGTCGTGGGCCGCTGGAATCGGCGGGGCTGCCGATTCTCCGGCCCGGATGGGCCAAGCGGCCGCGCGGAAAAAGCAGAGTCCCGCCGGCGCCGTTCACCCCTGGTCACTGCCAGCAGGAACTCGACGCGAAGGGTCGAGGGGCGGCCTGTGGGGTGGGGGAAAGGGCTCCTCCAACTGCGCATGCGTGGGTTGGCGCGGCGCACATTTGGTGCCGGGAAGGGAGGCTGGAGCGGCGTGAACCGCTCTAGCGCCGTGCTGGCCCCCTGTGGGGGACAGAATCAGTCGTCCCTGTGCCCGTTTTGCACCGTCGTGGAAAGCAGCGGCGTTCACGATGACGCGAACACTTAGTCTGCATTTCGGAGAATCGCGCCGCACTGTCTTTCTTTCTGTCTGTAGCCATTACTGGGAGTTTTGCCGCTCACTAAATGGGATATCAGACGGATGTTGGGCCAACATTTTGAAAGGTACGACAAATACCTACCGCTGCTGGGATTTGGTTTAAAGTGCAGTGGATTAAGAAATCTGTGGTGCTGATATAGACGACCTGTAGTGCAGAAGGAGACCATTCGGCCCAACAAGCCTGCACCAACCCTCCGAAAGAGAACCCTACCTAGGTCCAATCTCCCGCCCTATCCGCGGGCAGCATGGTAGCACAAGTGGATAGCACTGTGGCTTCACAGCTCCAGGGTCCCAGGTTCGATTCTCCATTGGGTCACTGACTGTGCAGTCTGCATGTTCTCCCCGTGTCTGCGTGGGTTTCCTCCGGGTGCTCCGGTTTCCTCCCACAGTCCAAAGATGTGCAGGTTAGGGGGATTGGCCATGCTAAATTGCCCTTATTGACCAAAAAGGTTCAATGGGGCTATTGGGTTACGGGGATAGGGTGGAAGTGAGGGATTCAGTGGGTCGGTGCAGACTCGATGGACCGAGTGGCATCCTTTTGCACTGTATGTTCTATGCAACCCTGCAACCCAATTAACTTTTGGACACTGAGGGGCAATTTTAGCACGGTCAATCCACCTAACCTGCAAATCTTCGGACCGTGGGAGGAAACCGGAGCAGCCGGAGGAAGCTCACGCAGACACGGGGGAGAAAGTGCACACAGACAGTCGGAATGGACCCCCTGATCCCTGGCGCTGTGAAGCAGCAGTGCTAACCACTGTGCCCCCGTGCTGCCCATATGGCTGAGGCGTTTGCCAAGAGCTCATACTTTAAAATTTTGGGAAAAAGTATTGAACATTTCAGGGGAGGCACTGAACAGTACGAACGCATTTGCCACATCACCAGAACGGGAAAGATCCTTCCCCCAGTTGGGTGAAGTACAGAGACACTTTATGGTGGGGTATAGATGGAAGTCTACGAAGAGGGAGTGAAACCTGCTGTTCACCTTGCGGGGAGGCACCATTTGGCTGCTGTTGGGTGTGCAGAACAATCACTACTCAGTAATGGCATCATGATGTCTCGAGGTTCCAGCTGTGTGGACACTGATAGGGGACATTTCTGCTTTACAGACATTATGGGATTTTTATATAGCTTCAACACTCGCTTCCTCCAAACAACACAATGAAGCCTTTCATTAGGTTTGTAATTTTGCCCTCCGAGGCAGTTAAAAGTAATGTTATCGTTATGATCGCAGGCATATCCAGAACTGATATTGCAATTTCTTCATAGTCAAGGCTGTTCTGTCCCTGTTGGGCTCTCTTGGCAGGAAAGAGATTAGGTACCTTTGCGCTCTGTGTCCCTGTTTTATCAGCTGTAACACTGCTAGCGTGTTGTTAGAGAAATGTAATGCTTCTTGTTGATCACTTTTGAATACTTTGATACAATGCGCCGTAGACTCAAGAAGACAAATGAAGAAACCAACAGCAAAGCAACTTTTTAAGCTTCGCGTGCTCAAATGCACAATTTCTTTTTGCTTCAATCTGAGACTGAGCTCCATATGTGTACGTGCAGTTTTTATTTCTTTATGTTACATCTGCAGTTTCTCGTCATTTCTTAATTGGTCGGCTTTCCAGCCCCTACACTCTGAAATTATCCCCATCAATCTCTTCAACTCACTCGCTTCCTTGAAGACACTTCTAAAAATCACCTCTGACCCAGCTTTTGGGTACGGCGTCGCTTGCTGTCACATTTTGTCTCACATTTCTCCTGCGAAACTTCTTGGCTTGTATTATCACATGAAAGGCTCTATGTAAATGCATGTCGGTGGAGCAGATACCAGATGAAAGTGTTGCCGAATCCAATTAGTGATTCTATTGGACCAAACTTCTTTTCCACTGTAGAGCAGTCAATGGATCGCCCCACTTCTTTACCTTTGATGGTGGAGAACACAAATATTGCTGAAAAGGGAGACATATGACCAAAGATTTCACCTTTTGTTCATCAAGACAAAGACAAGAATGCCAAATTTCAAACAATCACAAGTTATATTATAGAAGAACAGGACGCTGATTGATTGGTGTAATAACCCCCACGAGGCCCACGAGGATACCCTGATTGATCTCCCTGTGGGACCCGTGGAGTATGAGCATCCCCACTAGTGGGGGGAGCTGGTGCTCATAAGAACTCGGTGTAAAGGCTGGCCCGGTCAGGGATCGGCATGTGAGTTATCCCAACTCTGTAAATATATTTGCTGCCATGGGCAGACTTTTTGTGGATGTAAATAAATCACCATTCACCTTACCATTTGGCTTCCTGAGTCTTAATAGTCGGCACGTCGATTCTGATTGGCCAAGGTATTTCCCTGGAGAGAGCAACAGGGTATTATGGGATCCCCAAGTTTCTGGGTATTCAAAAAAGGCATAAGGTTTGAACATATACCTTTTGTTTTCAGAGAACAGGAGCTTGAGGAGCCAACAGTTCCCCATTGCTTTCTCCATGGTAACCCGTCAGCCAATCAGAGTCAACTTGGCACCAACCACCCAGCCCCCTTTCCTCCCGCAGTACACATTGTTGTGGTTGGTTGAAGTTTGGCATTCTTGCGTTTGTCCCGATGGGTGCATGATGGAAAGCTTCAGAAACGTGCCTTTTTTGTCAGCACTGCTCTTCACTGTTGCTCCCTCCATACAGAGGTCACTGGAACGAGCGTCTCCTTCCCTCGAACTCCGGGGAGCTGACGGAGGTAGGAGGATGTAGGGATGTAGAGGCGTACAGCACCATGCCGATTGACCATCACTCCTTTTTACATCGTCGCACCAAGTCAAGATCCCCCCCCCCCCCCCCCCCCATCAACCACAACACATTGTAAAAGCCTAATAGCCTTTCTGAAAATGGGTTTTTCTGTTGAGCCTCTGTTGTTAACGACTGCAGGGATAGAGTGCTAAATGGCTGCTTAATCTGCAGTTTATGGACATCTTTACCTGGGAAAATTTATATTTCTGAAGAGGATTGACTCTTTGTAAGCATGTTAATGTTGTTATACTCTATAAATTAGATTTTATATAAGAGTTTGAAATCCTAATGTGAAAATAGATAAAAGTAAAATACATTGCCCCTTGGGATCATTTGGTTTTCATTATAAAAAGACAATACAGAAGGATCCTGTCTTGATGCACTGAGTGGATCTTTGTCATTTTATTGTCAAGACGCACAATTATTTACGGCCGCAACATACCGGCCATCAGATATTTGGCCTGGGGGCGGGAGGGGGAGGGGGTGGATGGTGGGGGACAGGGGTCGAAGTAGTGGGGGTGGAGTAAGTAGTGGGGGAGATGGGGGGGGGGGGGGGGTGAGGTGAGGGTTTCCTAGGACCACGGGACACTTTCTCAGAATAAGAGACAAACCATTTAGGATTGCGATGAGGAAGAATCTCTTCTTGCTCCTATTTCCTGTGTTCCCATACAAGTGCGTAGAGTGTGTGTGCATGCATGTGCACGTGACTTTTCCCCAGTACGTTCTCTCACGAAGATCATTAACCAATTTGAAGTAAGCAGGTTAACGCCACTATGCAAAGAACAGATGGACAAAGGGCTGCCATATCAACACATTTACATCTTAATATTGCAAGCTGTCATTTCTTGGTTTCTAGTCCTCATTTAACTTGAATGAATTGTTTGTGGAGTAGCTTCATTTTGCACATTTATGTTCCAGAATCTAGTTTGAAAATAATGAATCCAATATTTAGCTTTGTAGACTCCATGGTCTGTCTTGCAAAGACTTTCAGCCAAAGAGGTAATTATATTACATCGGCACTTTGCCAAAAGATGGTTCAGGATTTCAGTTCTCCTGCGGTAGGGAGTGCGGGGGAGCAGAGGGAGCATGGATTAATTAATGGAGGTGCTTATTGCAGACCTTCACAGCCTTATTTTGTCCTTAAATGGGTCGGATTACATAGAGGCCTCTGTCACAAACGCACAAAATAATTTAATCCTTTCCTTTCAAGGCTGCGGGTCTGTGCTCGGAGGTCAGTGCAGGCAAAGGGTGCATGGAACAATGGATTACTTTTTCAAAGGAAAAGTTGTGCACCTTGATGTGACATTATGTGAAATGTTCAGAAGACAAAGGGTCGATATCATATCATAATTAATCACTAGGTGGAGCAAGATGCAGAACTATACAAAGCACTGACTCTCAGGCTTCTGGGAGAAGGCTGGAGAGGAGCAGTGAGAGAGAGTAGAGTACAGTTATAGATAGAGTGTAGAGACTAGTGTTAATAGAGTGGAGATTGTAGATTACTAGATTATTGTTTACAAGAGGAGTAAGTGGTCGTGCTTTAATAAGTAGTATAAATAAAAGTTAGCTTTGTGAATGAATTTAGCTTCCGTGGTCTTTGTGAACACTACAACATCCATCCTGATTGAAGAACCACAAAGACCACCACACTTGATGAACCATAACTGTGGCGCTCATAGCCCAGGATGGGGCAGAAGCGTAAGGAAGGCTTTGATTTCGGCCCTGAGCTGCGGCATTTAGTTTTATTTTAGAGCAGGGGCCTAGGGCTAATTGGAAATTTTGTTTGAAGAGCCAGCCAGATCGCTGAGTGACTGAATGGCCACCCTCTGTGCCAGAAGATTCGATGGCTTAATCACCACGGTGTTAGTAAGCGCGTGTGTCTAAGATGAAAGCACGATGGTCTTAGCTACAATGCCTCTTGTGCCCAAAAAGCCTCCCACCACTAGCCTTTGCGGCTCGCATGTTGGCAATGGGCACGTTCCGAGGCAGAGGTGGAGGAATCGTACCTCAGTGAGTTTTAGTAGGGGAGATTGAAAGGGCAGCACACTATGTCAAGTTCAGAAGCCCAGCTGCTTCACGATCATGGAATGCAAGCTGTCGGAATTGACAGAATGTTGAAGAAAGCAAATTTCATGAGCAGCAAGTGGTTAAGTTCCAAATCTAGGTTACGCTTCTCAGCAAGGCTTGAGGGAGCGAAATTCATCCCAGCCCTACATTTAGTGCCGTGGATCGCTTGTATGTTGGTATCCAATTCCTGCTGGTGTCATTTTGTGTGGTTGCGAGCCCATTTGAAAAGAAATGGGTTAATGACTTCCTAAAGCAGTAAACACAGGTGTTAAATGCAAATGTGTTCAACTCCAGGCTACAAATGTTGCAGCGAAAAGATTATAACCCCCACAACTCTTCTGAGGATGCCGAACACGGCAGGGATCAAGACACTTTTAGCGGATCCTCATTTCTAAATGTTGTGATATTTTAAAGTGAATGACTTCTTTTTGATATAATTGAGCAGACAGGAGATCGAAAATTTAATATCTTTAGTTTTGTTATAATTTACATTTTTTTGACAATTACATTATAATTAATGGAAAATAATCCTCACATAGGAGTTACTATTGGCTGATTGCCATATGTATGCACACATACATAATTAATCTTTCAGTATAAATTTGCATTTTCCGAAGAAAAGTGACAAGATGAGTTTGTTTCTTTTCCTTTCCCTCTACAAGATTGTATAACGATCTGTATCAGTTCTTGATGACATCAAGGCACTGCCGCCCATGGCTGAACGCACAGCGGGACCCATTCCCCGCCCTCACTAAATTAGTTGTCGGTCAAAAAAGAATTGATTTTAAAATTCTCTTCCTTTTTTTCCGACCCCCTCCGTTGTCTCACCCCTCCCTGTCTCTGTAATTTGCCCCAATCGCACCACTGTCCTAGGTTGCACAGTGGTTAGCACTGCTGCATCACCGCGCCAGGGACCCGGGTTCGATTCCGACCTCGGGTGACTGCCTGTGCGGAGTCTGCACGCTCTCCCCGTGTCCGCGTGGGTTTCCTCCGGGTGCTCCGGTTTCCTCCCGCAGTCCAAAGATGTGAAGGTTAGCTGGATTGGCTTAGTGTCCTTAGGATAGGTGGAGTACGGGGTTGGGCAGCGCAATGGGCCTAGTTATGGTGCTCTTTCAGAGAGTCGGAGCAGATTCGATCGGCCAAATGGCCTCCTTCTGCACTGTTGGGACCAACATGTTATCTTCATTCCTCTAATTCTGGCCCCTGCTTGCCGCCACACCCAAGTGGGTTGAAGTGCTTGCCCAGTAAACTCTGAAGCTGAGAAGTAGAATCGTTGCGACTTGCAACGTTAGCTCCAGAGAAGCTGGCAGATTTGCTGAGTCTTTGCAGCCCTTAAAGCCCAGGAGGTGGTCAAACTGGATCTCCTTCAGGCTGTGGGTTCAAAGCCCACACCAGGCCCTGAGCATAGCAGCCCAGGCTGGCACTCCCAGTGCAGTGCCTATGAATGAATGAATGAGGAGCAGCAAGAGGCCACTCGGCCCCTCGAACCTGCTCTGCAATTCAATGAGATCACGGCTGATCTGACTGCAATCTCAGCCCCACATTCCCACCTACCCCCCATAACCTTTGACTCCTTTGTCAGTCAAGAATCTAATTCTGGCCCGGTGTGCGTTCCCTATTTTAATCACTCCAGAATTGGTGGCCGTACGTTCAGTTGCCAAGGCTCCAAGTTCTGGAATTCCCTTCCTATATCTCTCTGCCTCTCCACCTTGCTTTTCTCCATGAAGATGCTCCTCAAGACCTGTTTCGTTGACCAATAACCGGCCTAAATATCTCCTTATGCGGCTCCATATCACATTTGGTTTTACAATGGTTCTGTGATGAGCCTCGGGATGTTCCATCATGTTGAAGGCGATTTATAAATGTAAGTTGTTGTTTCTCTTTCATGTCCCGGCCTAATCGACAAACTCTCGCCTTGAACTTCTATTAAGTTTGTGACTTTCTTCATGACCCAACTCTGCTATTCCCAAACCCGTGACATCTCTTACCAGGAAAGACAAGGGCAGCAATCCCGTGAGAACACCAGGTTAGCCTCCCATCCCGATATGTGGCTGTATCGGCCACTCCCTCACTGTCGCTGGGTCAAAATCCTGGACCTCCCTTCGCCCAGTATCACGAATATATCTTCACAACGCAGACTGCAATGTTTCCCCGCCACCTTCTCAAGCTCAGTGCGGAATGGGCAGCACAGTAGCACAGTGGTTAACACAGTTGCTTCACAGCTCCAGGGTCCCAGGTTCGATTCTCAGCTTGGATCACTGTCTGTGTGGAGTCTGCACATTCTCCCCGTGTCGGCGTGGGTTTCCTCCGGGTGCTCCGGTTTCCTCCCACAATCCAAAGATGCGCGGGTTAGGTGGATTGGCTGTGCTAAATTGCCCTTAACGTCCAAGCAAAAATGTTAGGTGGGGTTACTGGGTTACAGGGATAGGTTGGAAGTGTGGACTTAGGTGGGATGCTCTTTCCAAGGGCCGGTGCAGACTCGATGGGCCGAATGGCCTCCTTCTGCACTGTAAATGCTATGATAAATGCCAGCCTTGACATCGATGTCCACATCTACGGAAATGATAAATCAGGAGAAAAAAATGGCATGTAGATTTTTATTCACCCTCTAATGTACATAACAAGGCACTCAGTTCCACCACCCCTTTCCCAAGAGGTAACCAGGGGTGAACAGTGGCCAGCAATGCTCACAGCATGAGAATGATTGCCTTTTTCAATGCTCACATTGGGCCCATCCTGCTTAGGCTAGCTCGTCAAAAAGAGCCATCCAATTAGTCCCACTGACCCCTCTCTTTTCCTGTTTCGGGTTTCATCCATTCCCTTTTGGATGTTATTGTCGAAGCTGCTTCCGCCGCGCTTTCAGACAGTGCGTGTCACATCGCAATAACGTGCTGTGTAAAATATGTCTCCCTCACGTGGAGTCTTCCAAAAGAAGCAATCCTCTCCTGCCAGAGTGCCTTGCTTTTGCTGCATTAAAGGTGCTCCATAAATGCAAGTTGTTGTTGTATTCTACAGTTGAAATTGGCCAAACCTTTCTCCGCCACACAACCCCCGGCGTGCATTGAGTTGGCACTCCAATCAGGAGGCCAAGACTGGGCCACCTTTGGGTCTCAGGCCTCATTCCAATAATCTGGGCAAGACCAGGTCTTCGTTTACCATTGGCTAAGATTCCAGTCTTGGGCCAATTGCCTCCGGCTCTCGGGAAAGTCCCAGGGAGGAGTGACAGGGGGACAAGGCAAAAGGCATGAGAGTGGGAAGCATGGGCTATTGCAAGCAGGGAGCACTGTGGATCGGGGGAGGAGCAGTCCCACTGTAGGACATGATGTGCCGTGAGAGTCTACAGCACTGAGTCCCTTTAAGTGACACCGGACTGCCCTGCCCATGTTAAAGGTGCAGGAAATAATTTTAATGCTGTTGCATTGCCTTGTTAAATGGTACTTTTGATCAAATAAAATTGACCCCATTGGAAACAGAGACATGAGGAGTTAAAATTCAACTTCATAATAATCTTTTTAATAATAATCTTTATTGTCACAAGTCGCTTTATATTAACACTGCAATGAAGTTACTGTGAAAATCCCCTAGTCGCCACATTCTGGCGGCCGTTCGGGTACACTGAGGGAGAATTCAGAATGGCCAATCCATCTAACAGCACAACGTTCGGGACTTGTGGGAGGAAACCCACGTAGACAAGGGGAGAACTTGCAGAGTCCGCAGAGACAGTGACCCAAGCCAGTAATCGAACCTGGGACCCTGGCACAGTGAAGTAACAGTGCTAACCACTGTGCTACCTTGCCGTCCATAGGAAGTGGGGGGTGTGAAATGGAAAAGAGGAACATTCGGGACCACACAACGGGCGTCCAAGGCAATCCCTGCTTTCCAAAGTTGAATTTTATCCCAAGGATCTGTTATTTTCTGGGATATATAGCAATGAACCACGCCATTCGGTCCGTTCAGCCCCTGCTGATGTCTTTGCTCCACCCCAAACCTCTTCCCATCTTGCCTCACCTAAATCCACCATCGTAACCCTCTGTCCCCTTCAACCTTCTGATGCTTCTCCTGCTTCCCCTTTCGAAGATCTCCGCCATTTGCTTCAACCACTCCCTGTGGCAGCGGGTTCCACGATCTCACCGCTCTCCGGCTAAAGAAGCTTCCTTTGAGTCCCATGTTAGATCTCTTGCCGACTGTCCCCTATCAGAGGCCTCTGGTTCTCCTCGTCTCCACGAGAGAAAACAGTCACCCCGTGTCTGTTAAAGACCTCTAATTGCCCTTTGGCATTTCATTTTTCCCAAGGGAAGAAACCCACGATCCTATCCTGATAGGCATTCCCATGCATTTCCCAGAAGGACAAAAGCAACAAAAATGGGGAAATGGGAATTCTGGCCCGGATTGTTTTTTTCCACCCGGATTTTGGTATCTAGCACTTTATTCGCAGAAAGGGGTTAAAAACAAACAGATGGAACCTTAGGAAACACATTACTTTTTAAAAAAATTTAGAGTACCCAATTCATTTTTTTTTCCAATTAAGGGGCAATTTAGTGTGTTCAATCCACCTACCTTGCACGTCTTTGGGTTGTGGGGGTGAAACCCACGCGAACATGGGGAGAATGTGCAAACTCCACGCGGACAGTGACCCAGAGCCCGTATCGAACCTGGGACCTCAGCGCTGTAAGGCAACAGGGCTAACCCACTGCGCCACAATGCTGCCCTAGGAATCTCATTACTGATGGTGTGGTGGCTCGAAACAGACATGGGAGGCTTCCGGTCATTAACCAAAGGGGTTTATGGATGAAAGGCAAAGGCAGTTAAAAAGCAGACACAGAACACCATACAACAGGTCTTAACACATGGTTCTGGGTCCACACTGCCCGGGGTCCTGCTCCCGAGGCCCCGCACAAACTCCCCATTGGTCGGGGTTCGCGTGCTCCCGCGTGGTTGGCCGTGAGCCGGTCACGCGGCCCAAGGGGCCCGCCCACTTAAAGGGGCCACGCCACCACTGCTGGAAAGAGCGGTAAACTCTCGGCATGATCTCCAGGCTGCAATGGTAGATGCTGAGAAACTTGAAGCCTGTTTACGAATCTGTTGGAGGTGCTCCTTGAAAGGACGTCGGCCTCCCTTTGGAATGGGTCAGCGACAATGGGCAACATGGCTCCGCTCACCTGTACCTATTGTGGACATGGAAGCTTCTGTTCATTATTGTGCCATATCTCTGGGCCATGCGTTCCTGCCAGCCAACATCCTTGTACTGAACTGGTGCTCGAATAAAAGGTGAAACATTCAAAAGGGTTATGATTCAAATGCAGTTTTATTTAAAAGCAATAATTGCTAAATACTTAATCATCAGGTTATATCAAAATTAGTTAAACAGATCAACTTTTTTAACCTCAACATGAAATTAAATCATACTTTGTCAAAATTGAACCCAAATATAGGCTGTGATTTTTTTTTAGCAAGTGCCATTAAAATCTCATTCCGAGAAATTGGACATTTATAAACATGAGAGATTTCTATCCATTCGCTCAATTAAATGTTAAAAGACTTTTGAACAGGCTATTTATAGGATGTAGTTACTGGGAAGTGAAGAGAACGAGAGAATGAGAGAAGGAGGAAAAAAAAAGTTCCAGTGCCTTCATTTTTGCAACCTAGTTTATATTCATTCAAATTCATAAACCTTCTTTATATTCATCAGATATTAGATACCAAGACATCCCCACCAACCCCTCTCTGGGACTATTCTCAATGAGCTGTGCTGTATTTTAATCATTTTGACAGCCCTCATTAGCGGGTTCTGCAATAGCGCCGTGCATATTGCAAAGACGAGAGCATTTTCATCATTGTGCAGAGGAATGGTGGCATTGTATAATCAACTGTACATCATTCGCCAGCACATTGAAGGGAGGCAGGGAACAGATTACTGCCAGCTCATTTAAAAGCTGAAAATGGAGGAGATTGTTCCCTCTTCAAGCCCTGGACAATGCCACGTTTGACAGATCGGCGTCTATGCACAGTGCACCAGTATTAGAGCTCCAGCAAATGGTACCGTGTAGCATTCATCACCCTTTTGTTATTTCCAAAAGAAAGTCTTGTGATAGTGTTATAGTCAGACAAAATAATAGTGTGTAGTTTGGTTGATTGATATAAAGAAGGGGGGGATTTACATCTACCTAACCCAGTTGGTATGGGAAGGGAGGTTCAGATGGAACGTCCCATTTTATACCACACCCTGTTTGTACCCTGCCCCATGTACACCTCTCCCTGTTTACAGACAATCTCATATACACCCAAACCCATTTACACCCCATCCCATAGACACTCCATCCCATATACACTCCATCCCATTTACACTGCTCCCTGTTTACACCCAATCTCATATACACCCAAACTCATTTACACCCAATCCCATTTACACCCCATCCCATATACACTCCATCCCATTTACACTGCTCCCTGTTTACACCCAATCTCATATGCACCCAAACCCATTTACACCCCATCCCATATACACTCCAACCCATTTACACTGCTCCCTGTTTACACCCAATCTCATATACACCAAAACCCATTTACACCCAAACTCATTTACACCCCATCCCATATACACTCAATCTCATATACACCAAACTCATTTACACCCCATCCCATATACACTCAACCTCATATACACCCAAACTCATTTACACCAAACCCATTTACACCCCATCCCATATACACTCCATCCCATTTACACTGCTCCCTGTTTACACCCAATCTGATATACACCCAAACCCATTTACACCCCATCCCATATACACTCCATCCCATATACACTCCATCCCATTTACACTGCTCCCTGTTTACACCCAATCTCATATGCACCCAAACCCATTTACACCCCGTCCCATATACACTCCATCCCATTTACACTGCTCCCTGTTTACACCCAATCTCATATACACCAAAACCCATTTACACCCAAACTCATTTACACCCCATCCCATAGACACAACCTCATATACACCCAAACTCATTTACACCAAACCCATTTACACCCCATCCCATATACACTCCATCCCATTTACACTGCTCCCTGTTTACACCCAATCTGATATACACCCAAACCCATTTACACCCAAACTCATTTACACCCCATCCCATATACACTCAATCTCATATACACCAAACTCATTTACACCCCATCCCATATACACTCAACCTCATATACACCCAAACTCATTTACACCAAACCCATTTACACCCCATCCCATATACACTCCATCCCATTTACACCGCTCCCTGTTTACACCCAATCTCATATACACCCAAACCCATTTACACCCCGTCCCATATACACTCCATCCCATTTACACTGCTCCCTGTTTACACCCAATCTCATATACACCCAAACCCATTTACACCCCGTCCCATATACACTCCATCCCATTTACACTGCTCCCTGTTTACACCCAATCTCATATACACCAAAACCCATTTACACCCAAACTCATTTACACCCCATCCCATATACACTCAATCTCATATACACCAAACTCATTTACACCCCATCCCATATACACTCAACCTCATATACACCCAAACTCATTTACACCAAACCCATTTACACCCCATCCCATATACACTCCATCCCATTTACACCCAAACTCATTTACACCCAATCTCATATACACCCAAACTCATTTACACCCCATCCCATATACACTCAATCTCATATACACCCAAACTCATTTACACCCAAACTCATTTACACCCCATCCCATATACACTCAATCTCATATACACCCAAACTCATTTACACCCCATCCCATATACACTCAATCTCATATACACCCAAACTCATTTACACCCAAACACATTTACACCCCATCCCATATACACTCCATCCCATTTACACTGCTCCCTGTTTACACCCAATCTCATATACACCCAAACTCATTTACACCCAATCCCATTTACACCCCATCCCATATACACTCCATCCCATTTACACTGCTCCCTGTTTACACCCAATCTCATATACACCCAAACTCATTTACAGCCCATCCCATATACACTCCATCCCATTTACACCCAAACTCATTTACACCCAATCTCATATACACCCAAACTAATTTACACCCCATCCCATATACACTCAATCTCATATACACCCAAACTCATTTACACCCCATCCCATATACACTCAATCTCATATACACCCAAACTCATTTACACCCAAACTCATTTACACCCCATCCCATATACACTCCATCCCATTTACACTGCTCCCTGTTTACACCCAATCTCATATACACCCAAACTCATTTACACCCAATCACATTTACACCCCATCCCATATACACCCAATCTCATATACACCCAAACTCATTTACACCCAAACTCATTTACACCCCATCCCATATACACTCCATCCCATTTACACCGCTCCCTGTTTACACCCAATCTCATTTACACCCAAACCCATTTACACCCAATCACATTTACGCCCCATCCTATTTACATCCCATCCCATTTGCACCCCATCCATCCCATTTATAACCCATCCCATCTACACCCTCCCTATTTACACCTTTACCTGCCCATTTACAACCCGCCCTATTGGCCTCAGTGCATTTATACCCCACTACGTGTCTACCCTACTCTCTATTCACCCCATCCCCTATACACTCTGTCTGACTTTGTACAAGTGAGCCATTTTCCCCCTGCCCAATTTAGGCCATACTCAATTTTACTCAAACGAAAGAGAAAATAGCAAGTCTGGCAGCATCTGTAGGGAGAGAAAAAAGCTAACGTTTCGAGTCCGATGGCTCTTTGTCAAAACCAAGAGATGGAGAAAGTGGGAAATATTTATACTGTGGAGTGTGAATGAAAGATGAGTCATAGCCACAGAAACCCAGAGAAACTGGGTGCTAATGGTCACAGAAATCAAGGGGAAAGAGTGTTAATAGCAGTCCCCAGAGAGAACAAAAGACGTGAAAGGCCAAACAGCAGAGAAACTAACATCAGAGGATGAACTATAGACGTGGAAGGAGGGGAAGGGGAAGCAAAGAGGAGAAAGCTTAAGGAAAGGTGGATAAGATTGGAGGGGAAATAAATATATATTAAGAAAGAAAGAAATGATAAAAGACAGTTAAAATGAAATAGGATGAGAACAAATGGGTTGAGGTGGGCTCGAGCTGATCATCTGAAGTTGATGAATTCGATGTTCAGGCTGGAAGGCTGTCGCATGCCGAACCGGAAGATGAGATGTTGTTCGTCCGGTTTGCGTTGAGCTTCACTGGAACATTGCAGCAGGTCAAGGACAGACATGTGGGCATGGAAGCAGGGTCTTGTGTTAAAATGGCAAGCAAGAGGAAGGTTAACTCATGTCCAGTTTACTCATGTCCATTGACACCCTGGTCTCGTACAGCAAGAATTCAACCCCCTCCTCTCCACCTCAGATTTGTCAAACTGATTCCGGAGCCTTGAGTCTTCAACCCAGATACAGTTGCATAGCTCTGCGTTCAAAAGAACCAAACAGGACAGCAAGATGCCCAGTGTCAGCCCCACACTCTGTGCTGGGTAAGGGGACATCAGCCGAAGGGCTAGTACGAGTCAAGAGGTTAGCTGTGTGGGCTCAGGATTATTAATTCAGATCATTGTCCAGTCAGCTCTGCTGGTTGCTATGTTTGTGTCGGCATGGGGGTGGAGGGCTTTATTTTCAAATCAGGGTTAGGAACCTAATGCCCAGGTGATTACCAGGCCCTGACCCCAAGCCACTTACGTGACAAACTCCAGAAGGATGCAGGTGATGCCTGTTGGAGTAGGCGTGTCAAAGGCAGTTGGCAGCTGTGATGTATTGGAACGAAAGGGAAAATGCTGGAAAATCTCAGCAAGTCTGGCAGCATCTGTAGGCAGAGAAAAGAGCTAATGTTTCGAGTCCGATGACTCTTTGTCAAAGCTCACTATTGGAAATTGCAATGTGCATTTTGTCCACTTAAGGCCATCAAAAATGCATGTACCAGCAGAGAGAGTCTGCTAGGAAGAGATAATAAATAACAGCTCATAATAAATGTTTCGGGCTGAATATATAACTCATTCTGTACCGAGAACTTGACAGCAGCCTTGCACAAGAGAGGAGGCCAGGACTCAAAGGGCCAGAGCCTCAGAGCCTCAGAGCGCTGGCTGAAGAGTGGTCAGCCAAGCAGTAGTGAGCCCAATCTTGCCATGAAACCCCTCGTGGAATTTTCTCTTTCTGGTTCGGAAAAGGAAATTGGAAGCCTCCCCACGTTTAACCCTACGGCCGTAAACAAACTGAGTTGTTCAGGTTTGGTGATTTCCAATTTGGAAATTCCCTCCGAGCCCCCCCCCACAGGTGATTGAGGGGTAAAGTAGAATTAACTGGGTTCAAGAGGCCATTTGATGTCTCTCCAGAGATAGAGAGGGGCACAAGAAAGAGAGCGATAGTGGAAAGGATAGCCAGCAGTTCGTGGAGATTTGGACTTTTTACAATCCCGGAAAATCTTCCTGTTTTGTCCTGAAGGTGCTGGCAGGGTAATTTCCATATTTGCTCACCTAACTGAGTAGAAATCCTGAAGTAGCTTGGTGTCGGTATGTAGTTGAGTGGAAAACAAGGAACTGACCTGTGCAGCAAATGAGACTAATGAGCTACAAAGAGCTCATTAACATTTAGTGCGGATTTGGAAAATAGTGAAGTCACTGGTGTTTCCTCACAGTGCTGGCCTTGAGAAGCTTCTTTTGTGGGTTTGGACTGCGGAACTAGAGACTGAGGGGGCACGTCGAAGATTCCGACAGGCCTCAGTGTACAAGAATGAGAGCAATTTAATAGAGTGCAGCAGAAACAAAGGTCTGTAATGGTTATGACGCATCATATCCAGGTATCTGGGATTAGAACCTTCCAGTTTAGTCAGCAACTTTTACTCATTTATAATCCTCAGAACATGCATGTGCCAAACAATTTATTGGGTCGCTCCTTGCTGGAGTGAGGCGTCTCGTGGCCTACACCATTCGACTGCTTTCCACGTGCTTCGAAACACATCGTCTGTGGTGGAACGTAACGTGAGCTGAGGGCAGCAGGGCATCTGGGATCTTGGGCGGACAGTGGGGGCACTGGCGGATCCCTTTGAGCAATAGGATTCAAGGATTGTGAGCACAAACGGTAGAGACGAAAGTTGGGTGAATTGGAGTTCGATGAGGGGCAGAAGGAGGAAGGAGAGATTGGATACGAATGGAGAGAAGCAGACGAGGGAGGAAGGAGAAGCAAGAAAAAGAAGTCAAATTCAAATTTTTAAAAGTCTCAAACTATAATTTACTACCTGTCAGAATGAGATTCAGCTTAACTGCTCCACCTTCTGGGTCAGGGAGATTGAACGGCATTGCATTGTCGTTAACTAGGTACTTGCACTGTATGGTAGGAGCCCTACTTTGTGTGGCAGATTCAATAGGCAATAAGTATATAAGCCAGTGAGATCTGAGAAGGACTGGGCCGATAGGTGTGAGATGCCATTAGCGCAGGGCGAAAGGTTTAGCTCACCAGGCTAAATCGCTGGCTTTTAAAGCAGGGGCTGGTTTAGCTCACCAGGCTAAATCGCTGGCTTTTAAAGCAGACCAAGCAGGCCAGCAGCACGGTTTGGTTCCCGTACCAGCCTCACCGGACAGGAGCCGGAATGTGGCGACTAGGGGGTTTTCACAGTAACTTCATTGAAGCCTACTCGTGACAATAAGCGATTTTCATTTCATTTTCAGGTGTGGTGGCATAAGTTGACTGGCGGATTTAGGAGGATCGCAACTCACTCTGTATCCCTGAGCTTATTGGCTGATTGATACATTAATAACGACACGTGTAATGAGATCGAGAAAAACTGTTACATCTGGTGAGCAAAGAATAGATCTAACGAACGTTGTCCAAAAATTAGAGCCGAGTCTTTTCGGAGTAAATTTACATAGCACTTCAACACACAAAGGATGGTGGAAGTTTGGAATTCCCTCCTGCAAATGGCAATTGATGCTGGGCCAATTGTTCATTTTGAGATTGATAGATTTTTGTTCACCAAAGGTATTAAGGGACATGGGACAAAGTTAAACCATGGATCAGCCATGGTCCCAATCAATGACGTAACACATTTGGAGGGCTATTGAATCGACTTTGTTGTGTTGTGTCGGTTTTTCGTATATTTGATGCATCTGTTTTGCTGCAGAGAAACGCAGAGACGTCGCAAGTTTCCAAGTGCGCAACAACTTAGCTTGCAGTGCATTAAAATATCTCTACCGTCTGCACCCATGGGTATCTGAGCTCAGTTGAGTTTATAGGTCTTTCTGTGTGTCCGCTTACTTTAGCTCTGAGTCAGCACTCAGACTTAACCAATCAAACATAGTGCTTACTGATCGATTACCAGACTCAAATAATCGAACACAGAACAATTCGACACTCCAGGATGAGCAACAGAAACTTTCAGCATCTATTTCCTTTGGCACCTCGTGGCTAAGGAAGGTGGACCGAGGCGCATTGATTTGATTTGATTTGATTTATTGTCACATGTACAGAAGTACAGTGAAAAGTATTTTTCTGTGGCCAAGGGAACATACACAATACATGCAAAGTAGACAAAAAAAGAATAATCGACAGAATACATTGACAAATGGTGCATCAACAAACTCTGATTGGTTACAGTGCAGAACAAGGTGCCAAACGAAGCAAATACATGAGCAAGAGCAGCATAGGACATTGCAAATAGTGTTCTTACAGGGAACAGGTCAGTCCAAGGGGGAGTCGTTGAGGAGCCTAGTAGCTGTGGGGAAGAAGCTGTTCCTGTGTCTGGATGTGTGAGTCTTCAGACTTCTGTACCTTCTGCCTGATGGAAGGGTCTGGAAGAAGGCAATTCCTGGGTGGGAGGGATCTCTGATAATGCTGTCTGCCTTCCTGAGGCAGCGGGAGGTGGAGACAGAATCAATGTGGAGGTGGCAAGCTTGTGTGATGCGTTGGGTTGAGTTCACCACACTCAGCAGCTTCTTGCGATCTTGGACCGAGCAGTTGCCATTCCAGGCTGTGATGCAGCCGGATAGGATGCTCTCTATCGCACATTTGTAGAAGTTTGGGAGACATACCAAATTTCTTTAGCTTCCGTAGGAAGTAGAAACGTTGTTGGGCTTTCTTGACTGTTGCATCAACGTGAGTGGACCAGGACAGACTGTTGCTGATAGTGACCCCCAGGAACTTAAAGCTATCGACCATCTCCACTTTGGAGCCATTGATGCAGACGGGATGTGTGTCGTGCTGCGCTTCCCGAAGTCGATGATCAGTTCCTTGGTCATTCCGACATTTAGAGAGAGGTTGTTTTCGGTACACTATGCAACCATGTGATTTATCTCCCTTCTGTAGTCTGATTCGTCGTTGTTTGAGATACGACCCACCACAGTCGTATCATCCGCAAACTTATAGATTGAGTTGGTGTTAAATCGTGCCACACAGTCATGTGAGTATAGGGAGCACAGTAGAGGACTGAACACACATCCTTGCGGGGCACCGGTGTTGAGGACTATTGTGGAGGACGTCCTGTTGCCGATCCTGACAGATTGCGGTCTGTTGGTGATGAGGTGGAGGATCCAGCTGCACAGGGAGGGGTCAAGTCCAAGATTGCAGAGTTTGGTTATAAGTTTTGTCAGGATAATGATGTTGAAAGCGGAGCTGTAGTCTGTGAACAGCAGTCTTACGTAGGTGTCCTTGTTGAGATGTTCGAGTGTTGATTGTAGAGCCAGGGAGGTGGCATCTGTGTGGACTGGTTGCGGTGATAGGCGCGTCTCGTAGCTTCCCTCTCGAATGTTCCAGATATCCACCAATTGTTAGATTTCGACACCGCTCTGTGTGGGTCTATTCCTTCGTCTCTCTTCAAATCCTGCTGGAGAACTGGAGAGATTTAACAGCAGAAGCAAATGAATAATTGTGCTATGGACAAAGTAACTCAGGAGGTAACTGCTTCCTGTGCAACATTACCCCAGCGAGGGAGTCAAAGCTTCACGTAAGGCAGGGGTGGGCAAACTTTTCCGTGCAAGGGCCACATTCAGAAATTCACAATTTTAAAGGGCCGCATAGTATATTGTGTAAAATAATTAATATTTTAAATAGCCAAAATAAAAGGTCTTTAAAGAAAAAAAAGCACATTTACTTGAAAAACAAAGTAACTCAGTAAGTAACAGAACAATGTCAATGAGAATGATGCATCTGACTGCAGTCATTTACCAGTTTGTTGAAATCAGGTGTCGAGTTGCTTGTGCTGATCCTTAACGCTGACAGGAGCACAGCCCAGCCGAGTCAACGATAAAAACGCCCGTAGTGGGGTGGATGAGTGGGGCTGCCTTATTGGTCGGTTTAGTTGGGTGTGCGACCAATAGGAGTCCAGGTTACAAACAATAATAAGGCTTATTGTTTGCAACCTGCACTCCTATTGGTCGCACACCCAACTAAACCGACCAATGAGACAGCCCCACTCATCCACCCCACTACGCGTGTTTTTATGCGGCCCGCCAATGAGGTGCCCGGAATCATAACCGGCATTTTTGAAAAGCCGCTGAAGTAAATGCGCTTATTGAATAAGCGCATTTACTTCAGCGGCTTTTCCCCAGCGGCTTTTCAAAAATGCCGGTTATGATTCCGGGCACCTCATTGGCGGGCCGCATAAAAACCTTTGTCGGGCCGCATGCAGCCCGCGGGCCATAGTTTGCCCACCCCCGACGTAAGGGATCGAAAATCAGAGCATTTTAAAAAGAAAGCAGGCTAAATGGTTGTTAATAACAAAGGGAAGTTTTCTTTTTGACTCCATTAAAGCCACCAGTTTTGTGTACTTTGTAGCATTGGACTGTATTATTGCACCCTTGGGCTAATACTGTATCTCCAATGTCTTTTCTGAGAAAACAATCTCATGCTGGAGTAGAGCTTTTAGTGTCATCTGTTCCATCTCCGGTGGGAAATGCTGTCTATCTGTAAAGTATGTGATATCAGGACACAATATAACCGAGCACAACTCACTGCTGATGGGCCATTTCTCACATTATTGCTTTGTGTCAGTCACGTTGTTCTGTCCGAACACTGCAGACTTGGCCGGCTGTCTTTCCCTGCAAGATTGCAACCTCCCGGTCGATCGATGCCCTCGATGGCAATCGTAGAGTCATAGATTGAGTGGGTGGGTTTTACGAGCACCGCGCCGGGCGCTGGTCGGTTGGCGATCTAACCGGCCCGTTCCCATTGGCCAAATCAGGATCCCGCTGTGGCGTGGCGAGAAACCAATAATCACCACTTACCGCCAATTTGCACACCCCCTTTCTAACGCACCCCCCCCCCCCCTGATCTAACGGCCTCCTCAGCAGGTGGTCACGCGGGTGCCGATTAGTACGCC
Source organism: Scyliorhinus canicula (assembly GCF_902713615.1). Classification (NCBI taxonomy): domain Eukaryota; kingdom Metazoa; phylum Chordata; class Chondrichthyes; order Carcharhiniformes; family Scyliorhinidae; genus Scyliorhinus; species Scyliorhinus canicula. Next base: position 11,905,505 of record NC_052147.1, on the reverse strand, counting down.
TTTTTACAACTGTGAAGCTGGCGGAAGGGTTGCGCGGGCACCCAAGCAGGTGAGGAGACACCGTCGCCCCCGGGCATTGAGCCTGGGGGCACTGGAGTTGCTGCCCCTGTGCTGCAAGGCGGGGGGAGTGGAGGAAGCCCCCACGAGGGGCAGCCTCGGTCGGGGCGGGCGCTGAGTGCCAGTCCTCCTGGCTCTCAGAGCTGTAGGTCGCTACCACATCCTCCCAGGCGGCACTGGCTGCCCTGCGGCTGACCCTCCGGACCCCTCAGGGAGCAGGGCATCCGTCTGGTCTCGGCCACGTCCAACGCAGGTCGGCATCCCCGAATGGTGGAGCTGGTCTCGCATGGCTGCGAGCTGTGTGGGGTTGGCTGTGTAGGAGCCATTTAAGTGCAGCTCCCCCTTGTTAGCGGGGAGCTGGTGGGCGTTCTCCCGGTGAAGCAGCCGGCGGGACCATCGTTTGCGACATGAGGGCCTCGTGAAGCCGACCGTTAAACGTTTGATACGTGTGACGGCCTCGAGCGTCAGGAAGCTCGCTGTAGTTCCCGCCCGCTACCACACTGAGAAACGTTTCCATCAAATTGAGCCCATAGAGTTTTACAGCATAGAAAGAGGGCCATCGACCCATTGTGTCTGCGGCGGCCATCGAGCATCCATCTATTCCAATCCCGTTTTCCAGCACTCGGTCCGTAGCCTTGTGTGCTGTGTGAAGTGCTCTTCTAAACGCTTCTTAAATGCTTCATCACTTTCCTTCATTAGAGTCCCACTCCCATTGTGGAACCCGACAGTGGTTTTAATTGGCGGAATGAAAGATAGCAGGGGAGAGCCAATCATTCAGTAAGAAGGAAACCTGATGGCGGCCGGGGGGAGAGGGGTGGGGGGGTTGAGTATGTCATCGCAGTGTGTACATATTCACATTCCACTCTGCAGATGTCTGATTGAATGCATTCAATAACTAGAACTGGAAACGGAAATGTGACGCTGGGCTATATAAATAGGTGTGAGGACAGCTGTGTTATTTGTAACTCAATCAGTAGCAACCACGCCTCTGAGACACAAAGGCTCTGGGTTCAAGGCCTGCTTTGAGCACAAAAAATATCAAGGCTGACTTTTCAGTGCCGACTGAGGGAGGGCTGCACTGTCGGAGGTGCCACTTTTTCAGAGGAGACATTAAATCGAGGACACAAGTGCCCACTCGAGCGGATGTAAAATATCCCACTGGCACTATTTTGAATATCCCTGGTCAATACTTATCCCTTGATCAACACGTGGCTTACTCATAAGAACAAACAACAACAAAGAAAAGTACAGCACAGGAACAGGCCCTTCGGCCCTCCAAGCCTGCCCGAGCCTGCTGCCCATCTAAACTAAAATCTTCCACACTTCCGGTGTCCGTATCCCTCTATTCCCATCCTAGTCAAATATTTGTCAAGATGCCCCTTAAACGTCACTATTGTCCCTGCTTCCACCACCTCCTCCGGCAGCGAGTTCCAGAGTGTAACAAACTCGCCTCGTACATCTCCTCTAAACCTTGCCCCTCGCACCTTAAACCTATGCCCTCTAGTAATTGACCCCTCTACCCTTGGAAAAAGTCTTTGACTATCCACTCTGTCTATGCCCCTCATAATGTTGTCGACCTCTATCAGGTCGCCCCTCAATCTCCTTCATTCCAATGAGAACAAACCGAGTTTATTCAACCTCTCCTCATAGCTAATACCCTCCATACCAGGCAACAGCCTGGTAAATCTCTTCTGCGCCCTCTCTAAAGTCTCCACATCCTTCTGGTAGTATGGCGACCAGAATTGAACACTATACTCCAAGTGTGGCCTAACTAAGGTTCTATGCAGTTGCAACATGACTTGCCAATTTTTATAGTCAATGCCCCAGCCAATGAAGGCAAGCGTGCTCATTAATGAGCAGTGTGCGGTGCTCATGCCGGAAGGAAGAGATCTCTTGGCTTCGGTGGACAACTGATGGTTTGGTGTCTGCAGGTGGCCAGGAAAGCAGTGAAGGTGTGACAGATAGGTTTACAGAGGTGATTTTGAAGCTGGATGAGATTGTCGCTGGGACATTGTGTCCGGATTTTGTCTCTTATGCTCGCAGAAGGGGTACATAGGTTTCCAGAGGGAGCACAGGGCAGCTGTCTTTGTTGACGTCGGGCACAGAATTCTTGGACAAGGGATCCAAATTTGCAGTTTAAGGGTGAAAACAATCTTTATATAACGGTGGGTGAAATTTTTCTTTCTGCGGCCGGACAATAGCAACGTGGAATTGAATACTGAGGGATAAAACAGCTCCTGATAGTAACCAGGAATCAGGGCTCTTAGATCCGGACTGACAGTGCGAAACCAGATAGCGACTTTGAACGGGCAGGATTGATGGATGAAAGATTTTCTTCCCTGTCCAAATATAAACGTATATATTATGCTTTAAACATCTGCATATATCACCAGCTGTGATTCCTAGACTCCAGTCTGTAATCTATGTCACTCTCACTGACAGCAAATGTCATTCTTAATCTTTCTTACATGTTGACAAGGTGACTGCAGTTTACGATAACCAATTCTTGTGTTATTTATTGAGCTTCTCAATGCCGCCAACACAGCCTGAATGGTCGGCGTCTAGTCCATGCGCTGTTCGAGAAACCCGGGTGGGGGACAGTCTACGGGCACTCTGTCGGCCAGAAACAGATTTCCTTGTTTTCTTTGGTGGAAATCAGTTGGGGGGGGGGGGTGGGGTGCGTGGTGTTCTGTTTTCTGTGGGCCCTCCCCCCCCCCCCCCCAAATGCCTGGAGGATTCCTGAACTACGCCTGATCCCCACAACTTGCTGCAACTCAATTGGACCCTGGGAGGTTGGCTCAGCTAGTGATTCTCAAACTGGAGTATTGGCGCCACTGGAGGCAGGGGGTTGGGTGGGGGCGCTCCATGCAGACTTTCCGGGTGGGGGAAACATAGGAACAGGAGGAGGCCATTCAGCCCATTGAGCCTGCTCCGACAGTCAATACGACCATGAGCGATCGGGCATTTCAAAGTCTCATGCACCCACTATCCCCGTAACCCTTTACGCTATTGTTGATCAGAAATGTATCAATCTCCTCTTTGAACGTACACAATGACTGAGTTTCCACAGCCCTCTGGTGTAGAGAATTCCAAAGTTTCACAACCCTCCTTTGTAAAGACGTTTCTCCTCACCTCGGTCCTTCGTGACATGCTCCTTATTTTCAAATTGTGCCCCCTGGTTCCAGACTCCCTAACCAAGGGAGACATGTCACCTGCATCTACTCTGCCTATCCCTTTAATGTGGAGGGGGTCTGCAAGCAGGTTGAGTTCCAGGGCAGCCAGAAATTGGCTTGATGTAGGCGGGAGAGTGCGGCCACCATATGTACAGAGTGGGCTCCGGCCCCGACAGGGAGGAAGCGCTTGGAGATTGCCAGGTGGACCCACGGTTACCAGGGCTGGTGCTGGGCAGCGGGTAGGTTCAGCCCTGTTGAAAGGTTAGGATCCTTCCTCTCTGTGCATTGAGAAGCAGGCACGCTCGCCTCACTGAGATTTGTCAGTAAATACCTGGGGCGGGATTCTCCTGTCCCCCAGCCGCGCGATTTTCTCGGCGTCGCGCCATTCACTGGCGGCTGGATTCCCTACCCCCTGCTGCTCGTCAGTGGGACGACCCACTGAGGCCGCCCCACGCCGCTGGGAAACCCACGGACGGGAGTGCGCTGCCGGCGGGAATGAGAATCGCAACAGCCGGAGATAAGGCAAGATTAAAACACTTTTTGCATGCAGCTTTTGTGTAATGAGTATAACGTCGCAGTGTAATTTAAATGGGGGTGTCCACAATTTCATTCCAGTTGAAAAGGGGTCCTTCCATCAAATGTTTTTTGAGAATCACGTGACAAAGCCACCATCAGCAAATGCGGAACAAAGCGATGGTTTCCGCTGATGAATATATTGTGGAACAAACAGCTTGCAATGCAGGTATCCACCGTGGACCTGGGGGTAAGTGGGGTAGCAATCTTGTCTCTGAGCCAGAAGGTCCCACTCCAGAGACCTTGGTACAAAATCTATGCTGTCCAGTACCGAGGGAGTGCTGCATTGTCAAAGGTGCTATGTGTTGCATGAAACATTAATGGAAGGCCCAGACCGTCCTCTCAGGTGGGTGCAGGAGATCCCCCAATCCACTACTGCAAAGAGGAGCAGGAGAGTTCCTCGCTGGCATCGTGGCCAATATTCATCCCCTCAGCAAAGATCGCCAATAGGTGGCGGACAGATTGGCTGAGCAGGCCTTGACGGGCCGAATGGCCTGCGCCTGCTCCCACTGCTTGAAGCAGGATACCCGGCCATTGATCCCAGCGCTGTTTGTGGGAGCTTGCTGTGCTCAAATTGGCTTCCTGGCTTCCCCATATTACATTGCGCTGAAAGAAAAACGGAAATCTCAATGGGTGCAGAAACGCTTTGGGATATCTGAGGTGGGAGGTGCTGCTCTGAAAGGGGGGGGGGGGGGGGTTACTTAAAGATCGCCAGTCTGCCTTTTCCCAGGGTGGCGTTGGTACCGTGGATGTGTAAGGGGCACGGGTTACATTGAGAATGGATGCTTTTGTAAGCTGGCGGGATCAAGTTTTGATGATCATTTCCTGTCACGCCGTTTATTAAAGGAAGCGATTGTGTTACAATCTGACGGGAGAGGCAGCACAGACGGGTCAACTCTCCGTTTCGATTCATTCAGCCACCTTGCCAAGCTCACAATCGTTTGGTTATGGGTTTTCGCTGGCTATGCTGCGTGGTACAGCAGGGAGGACAGCGGGGGAGGTGTGAAGTATTTTGATATTGGCTGATACCAGTGCCCGCATTACTAGGTACCGCCACATGGAGCTTCCGCAGCCAGCTCCATCTGGAACACAGATCTGCTGGCACTCATTTGGCAGGCGGCAGGGGAGATCCAACGGCGCCGGGCCCAAACACCTGGAACCAGCTGCGTTGGCCGTGAGGGCAGTCCTTCAACTCTTGTAGCCCGACCCTGTCCTCTTCAGAAATTCATTACAAGCTTAGAATCACATGGCTCTGAAGGAGGCCATTCGGCCCATCGGGCCTGGGCCGATTGACCCCAAACCCACTGCTCCTTCCCCATCTTGTTTTGTCTCCTTTGTAGTACACCCCCCCCCCCCCCCCCCCAGCTCCTTGTCGAACGTTACTACGGGATCCACTTCCACCACCATTTCAGGGACCTTGCTGAATTTTTTTTCAACAAAAACAAAAATCTCCTCATCTCGCCTTTGGGTCTTGAGTGTTAGCAGCCTAGCCTGGTCCCGTTCTCACCTGACACCCGCATATCAAACATTTCCACTGGCTTGCAATCCCGTTCCATGACGCAAGAGGCAGAGGCATTTGTTAATCCTCACCCCACCCCCCGCACCACATTCCTAGCTGGGATTGAACCTGGGACCTGGCAAAGCCGGATAGAGCACAGGTCCACACCAGGTTCCCCTATTCACACAGGAAACCAACGGGGGAAAAGGGTGGAAGAAATGGATCATTGTTAGTTGGTGCAAAAGCAAAAAAAGTGTTCAGAGTTTGGACTTCAATTGCCAGTGAGGTATGCCATCTGATTTTGTGGGAAGCTGGTGGGAGTGGTAACGTAATCCAGAGGCCCGGGCTAATGCCCAGGCGGCGCGGGTTCAAATCCCGCGGCAGCCGATGGAAGTTAAATTTGATGAATAAAATTTGGAATAAAATAGCTAGTCTTGTGAATGGTCGCCATGGCAGCCGTCATCCTTGTAAAAACCCATCAGGTTGACTCATGTCCTTTAGGGAAGGAAATCTGCCATCCTTACCCAGTCTGGCCGACAAGTGATTTCAACTTGAGAATTATGACGATCTAATTTCTGGAGCAATGGAAGAGTCCCCAGTTCGTATCAGTATTCATCCACCTAGTGTTAGAATTGGGGAGAAATACTTGGGGGTCAAAGGAGGGAGGGATTATAATGCAACACAGATTAAAGCATGAGTCCTAATCATTTGTTTAGTGTTTACATAAATCCCCTTTCTTCCTGACTCCTGGTCTACCTGGATTGCAAAGCCGAGTTGGACAAGAAGCGAACCTACACACGAGACTCTATCCCCAGGTTGCCAACGCTGGTTGGATTCATTCCTAGATATCTCATCACATGACCACCTTTGACCAACTGTCCCTCCCCCTCGGCTCCACTCATTGGTTGCTCAACACATCCATCATCGCAACACGTGACCGATTGGGAAAGAGAACATGCTGCTCATTACTTGATTGGCTGATTCTTTTCTCCAGGATGGTTGACTCTTAAATGCCCTCTGAAATAGCCGAGCAAGCCATTCGGTTGAAGGGCAATTTGGGACGGACAACAAATGCTGGGCTAGCCAGATATACCACAAAGAATTTTTAAAAATAGCTTTCTTGTCCTGTTTCATGTGGGGGGTTGTAAGTCAAGCACTGACTTGGTCATTATAATGTTCTTTGATTGAGCTGATGTGAACAAAGGACATTAGACTTTGTTTTATAAACAATGCTATTTATTACTAACACTACATTAGCAAATAACTAAAATGTCCAAGGTGAATACAGTTGGAAATAAATGTCTAACACTGACTTACACGAAGAGGTACTCCCATTTGTGACTGCTATCAATGCCAAACAAACTGTGGTGAATGTATTATACTAATAATTCACCAGTGTATTTGTATCTGAGCTGTTGCCCTTGTATTTGTATCTGTTCTATGCTGTTGCCCTTGTGGGCTTCTCCTATGGGCCATTGTATGGCATTAACAATAGGGGAACATGTTGGGCCATGTTCGGGCTCCGCCCATGGCTCCTCCCCCTTGATGGGAGGTATAAAGAGCAGTCGACCTGTAGGCGGTTCTCAGCATTGGTTCAGTCGCAGGCAGGCACTGTTCTAAGTTGATTGAAACCACGGTTCACTTCTACTCATGTCTCGAGTGAATTGATGGTGGCATCACAAACACCTTCTGAAGGAACACATGGTGCATCTGGGTCTGGGACTCTGTACTCCACCCCACCAGCTGGTCGGATGCTAGAACGACATCCGTAAAACATATAATTTATAATACACATGCAGATCATAGATCATAGAATTTTCGGGGGTGATGAACTACTCATATTATATACAGATGATAGTCTGCCTATCATCACACTCATTAGCTGTTGTTGATGAGGGACCACAGATATCTCCCTCCGTCAGTGAGAGACAAATTGATAATAGCTTGAGGGGCGCCACTCCACATCAAACATGGGGAAGACGAGGCAGCAGCAAAAGTTCTCTATGTGAACCTGCGCATGGAAAAGATCAACAATTCCCTCCAGCATAGACAGACACGATCTTTGTTTGAAAATCTCTACTTCAGGCATGAAATCTAGCAGCGCCGTCAGCCTCGTGGCCCTGGGCACCATTATTATTATGTGCAAGTTCCTGAGTCATTAGTTGTGTCAGCGAAGTAACACCGATGCTCCACGGAGCATTAGTCTTGTTGCACTCGGGAGTATTGCTTGTAGGTCAGGTCACCGACCCTACGAGGGAAATCTGTTACTCTCCGGCAGCGGAAGGAACAGAGATGGGAAAGTAAATAGTTTCTAATCTTAGATCTTTGGTTCGTGAGCAGAGGGTCAAAGAGTTCGACTTGCTCTCATTAAGGAGGGAAACAGATTGAGCGATGGGGCAGCAGGTGTGATTTTGAATACTTGAAATTATGAAAAGAATTAATGACACTCGATACTGGAAACTGGAACAGGGAGGAAGAAACCAAAGGTCACGATTATGAAGGGAAGAAACATGAGCTACACTTCCGTCGGGAGACAGAACAAAATCTGACCCTTGGCTGCTGAGATTCTCAATTAGAGTTTCTGTCTTGCAGACTGAGGAGCTACAAGAATTCTTTTAAAGGGGAAATGTTCGACACTCTGGGGGCGGTTCTTCGGCCGCGTTGCGTCTGCTGCAGATCCCGCTATGTCAGGAAGATTCCGGAAGAGGCCCGTAACAGGATTTGCAAACTGCTTCCTGGGCGGCACGGCCGCACAGTGGTTAGCACGGTTGCTTCACAGCTCCAGGTTCCCAGGTTCGATTCCCGGCTTGGGTGACTGCGCGGAGTCTGCACGTTCTCCCTGTGTCTGGGTGGGTCTGCGTGGGTTTCCTCCCAGAAATCTAAAGATGTGCAGGTTAGGTGGATTGGTCACGCTTAATTGCCCCTTCGTGTCCAAAATGGTTAGGTTGGGTTACGGGGATAGGGTAGAGGTGTGGGCTCAAGTAGAGTGCTCTTTACAAGAGCCGGTGCAGACACGATGGGCTGAATGGCCTCCATGTGCCCTGTAAATTCTATGATTCCATGATCCTCCCGGCCCGCCCCTGAGCTGGAGGAATCAGGTTCTTGCCCCTGATGTGAGTTTATCTGCATTCATTTTAATCTCTTTAGTGAGATTAAAGTCTAATGCAGCAGCCTCCTGGTATGGTTCCACGCCCCTCCATCCCCCCTGCTCCCATTATCTACGTGAGGCACCCTCAATTACGACGCGAGAGCGAGGTCGGTAATCAAAAGGCTTTAATCTACAGAGAACTGAACAGCATCCGAGAGAAGTGTGCTCACCACATAGAGCCTTATCCTATATACCGTTTCCTGGGGGCATAGCCAGAGGCGGAGTCCCCCAGGGTTCCAAGCCTCTTAAAGGGGCAAGGTATTAAAGGTCAGGTACCGTTTACGGCAGTTATTAATACCGTTCATCACGCTACATTTCACCTCAGAGGGCCAGTTTAACAACAAGTCCTCAAAACGGCACCTCTGACAGAGCAGTGGCCCCTTAGCACTGGGGCCAGGGGAGAGATGAGTTGTTGACAGCCTAACTGTTTGGCAGCCTCCTGATTGCAGAGGTGAGAAGGCGACCCACTGTGACACAGCTGGCGGACATGCGGTGCTTCAGCAGGCCCCCGGGGGGGGGGGGGGGGGTCGGTCTCCCCTTCCTTCCTCGGCACGGCATCGACGTTTTCTGCTCCCCGCTCAGCACAGTGCTCAGATTTATTTACTGAGTCCTCGGAATCTCAATACGCTGCTTCGAAAATCCATTTCTTCATGCGTCAGCACCTGCTGAACATTTCATGTATTGACTTCACTCAAGCTCACCACCAGAACACCCAGGAGGGTTTCATTGTTGCCAAACCAGGGCCAATAACAAAAGCAGACAGGCTTTGCAACCCTTCAATTAATCGCGTCTCTCAGATTGTTTCAAGAATCCGCCAGAGACCACCTTTGTAGACAGTCGTATATTGGAAGTGACGAGCCCAGCAAATGACCATTGATTCTCCCATGTTACTGATCTGAAACCGCTGCTGATTAGAGTTTAGCATCTTGCAAATTCCGCTTAGCCCCCAAAATTCTGCAGCACAGAATCCTGACCCAGTTGGTGTTTGTCGGACACAAACCACCAAGGCCTCAAAACCTCTCTGTTCATCTCTCTCTCCTCCTCCTCTAACTGATTGATTTTGTTTATTGTCCCGTGTACCGAGGAACACTGAAAAGTATTTTTCTGCGAGCAGCTCAACAGATTATTAATACACGAAAAGAAAAGCAAATAAAAGAAAATACACAATAGGGCAACACGAGGTCCACAATGTAAATACATAGACACCGACATCGGGTGAAGCATAGAGAGCTGTAGTGTTAATGAGGTCAGTCCATAAAAGAGTCGTTTAGGAGTCTGGTAACAGCGGGGAAGAAGCTGTTTTTTGAGTCTGTTCGTGCGTGTTCTCAGACTTTTGTATCTCCTGCCCGATGGAAGAAGTTGGAGGAGTGAGTAAGCCAGGTGGGAGGGGTCTTTGATTATGCTGCCTGCTTTCCCAAGGCAGCGGGCGGTGTAGATGGAGTCAATGGATGGGAGGCAGGTTCGTGTGATGGACTGGGCGGTGCTCACGACTCTCTGACGTTTCTTGCGGTCTTCGGCCGAGCAGGTGCCATACCAGGCTGTGATGCAGCCCGATAGGATGCTTTCTATGGTGCGGTAAGGGTTAATGTGGACATGCCGAATTTCCTTAGTTTCCTGAGGAAGTATAGGCGCTGTTGTGCTTTCTTGGTGGGAGCGTCGATGTGGGCGGACCAGGACAGATTTTTGGAGATGTGCACCCCGAGGAATTTGAAGCTGCTAACCATCTCCACATCGACCCTGTTGATGATGAAAAATGAATGAAAATCACTTATTGTCACGAGTAGGCTTCAATGAAGTTACTGTGAAAAGCCCCTAGTCGCCACATTCCGGCGCCTGTCCGGGGAGGCTGGTCCGGGAATCGAACCGTGCTGCTGGCCTGCTTGAAAAGCCAGCGATTTAGCCGAGTGAGCTAAACCAGCCCCTATGATGATGATAGGGTGGGTACAGTACTTTGCTTCCTGAAGTCAATGCCCAGCTCTTGAAACCATCTCTTGGTTCCTTGAAACCTGCTGCTTTGAACATAGAACATAGAACATTACAGCGTAGTACAGGCCCTTCGGCCCACGATGTTGCACCGTCCTGTGAAACCCTTCTCAAGAGTCTCTACACTATTCCCTTATCGTCCATATGCCTATCCAATGACCATTTGAATGCGTTTAGTGTTGGCGAGTCCACTACTGTTGCAGGCAGGGCATTCCACGACCTTACTACTCTCTGAGTAAAGAACCTACCTCTGACATCTATCCTATATCTATCTCCCCTCAATTTAAAGCTATGTCCCCTCGTGCTGGACATCACCATCCGAGGAAAAAGGCACTCGATGTCCACCCTATCTAATCCTCTGACCATCTTGTATGCCTCAATTAAGTCCCCTCTTAACCTTCTTCTCTCTAACGAAAACAGCCTCAAGTCCCTCAGCCTTTCCTCATATGATCTTCCCTCCATACCAGGCAACATTCTTATAAATCTCCTCTGTACCCTTTCCAATGCTTCCACATCCTTCCTATAATGTGGCGACCAGAACTGCACACAATACTCCAAATGCGGCCGCACCAGAGTTTTGTACAACTGCAACATAACCTCATGGCTCCGAAACTCAATTCCTCTACCAATAAAAGCTAACACACCGTACGCCTTCTTAACAACCCTCTCAAACTGGGTGGCAACTTTCAGGGATCTATGGACATGGACACCGAGATCTCTCTGCTCGTCCACACTACCAAGAATCTTACCATTAGCCCAGTACTCTGCCTTCCTGTTATTCCTTCCAAAATTTGGCCAAAATTTTAGACACCTGACTCTCTCTGTGGCTGTGTCGTAGTTAGTGTGACCACATCCGATGAGGCACTGTGGAATCCTTTACTACATTGAACGTGCTATATAAGTGCAACTTGTTGTTATTTCTGAGTAGCTGAATGGAAAAGGGACTATTTACAGACACACAGGGTGGGATTCTCCGACTCCCCGCCGGGTTGCAGAATCCCCTGGGGGGCGGCGTGAATCCCACCCTGCAGCTCCGACGGCAGCTGCCATATTCTCCGGCGCCGGTTTTTGGGTGGGGGCAGGGTTCATGCCACGCCAATCGGGGGCCGTTGGTAGCGCTCCCCCCCCCCCAGCAATTCTCCGGGAACCGATGGGCCGAGCGGCCGTCGGTTTCTGGCCAGTCCCATTGGCATGGATTGGACATGGTCCCACATGGCGGGACCTGGCTGGTAGGCCAGCTGGTGCGGTCCTCGGGGGGACGTGGAAGATCCGAGCCCGGGGGGGGGGGCACGGTAGCCTGGCCCGCGATGGGGGCCCACTGATCTGCGGGCGGGCCTGTGCCAAGGGGGCACTTCTTCCTTCCGCGCCGGCCCCTGTCGGGTTCCGCCATGGCCGACGCAGAGAAGACACCCCCCTGCACATGTGTCAGAATACGCCGGCCGGTCTGCGCATGCGCCAAACCACGCCGGCCGTTCTGCGCATGCGCTAACTCGCGCAGTCCCTTCGGCACCAGCTGGCGTGGTGTCAACCCCTCCAGCGCCGGCCTAGACCCAGGAAGTGCGGAGAATTCTGCAACTTCTGGTCGGCCCGACGCTGGAGCGGTTTGCGCTGTTTTTTACGCCAGCGTGGGCCATCTCGCTGATCCCGCCTACAGTTGAGTTCTTTCCCCCGTGTCCTGGCCAATATTTATCCTGCAACAATATTTACTAAAACACGATTCTCTGGTCATTCATGACTTCACTGTTTGCAGACACTGGTGTAATATACCTTTAAGGCATAGCAGCATTCCATTCACGAGGCAGATGGGATCACGGGATGGATTCTCCTGTCCCCAGCTGCGTATTTCTCGGTGGGGCGCCGTTCGCTGCAGCCAGAATTCTCTACTCCCACCACTTGTCAATGGGCTTTCCTATTGCAGCCATCCCACGCCGGCTGGGACACACACGAGCGGGAGTGCACTGCCGGCAGGATCAGAGAATCCCAACAACCGGAGAATACAATACCAGATACACTTGTCTACAAAGCTTGAAATCACCAGAGCTGCAGACCTGTGTGTATGGGCGCAATTCTCCCCCTCCCCCCCCCCCCCCCCCCACCGGGCGGGGGTGCCGGGCCATTCCCCCACCCCCCCCCCCCAAACGGCGCGCCGTGATTCACGGCTGGCCGCTCGGAGAATCGTAATTTGTAACGGGATAGCGGCGATTCTCCGGCGGATGGGCAGAGCAGCCTGCTCAATACGGCAGGTTCACGCCGCCGGCAACCACACCTGGTCGCTGCCGGCGTGAACAGCGCGCGAATGCTGCGGGGGTGGCCTTTTGGGGGGGGGGGAGAGGGAGGATCGAGCACCAGGGGGGGGGGGGGAGCGCTCAGAAGGGGTCTGCCCCGCGATCGGTGCCTACCGATCGGCGGGCCGGCGTCTCTGAAGGACGCACTCTTTTACTCCGCCGCCCCGCAAGATCACTCCTCCATTTCTTGCGGGGCGCCCGCGGGGAGGACGGCAACTGCGCATGCGCGGGTGACGTCATTTACGCAGCGCAGGCCGCGTAATTTACGCGCCACCGCTTTCAAGCGGCGCCAAGGCCTGGCACGTGTAAATTACGCGGCGCCGCTCCTAGCCCCCGGGGGGGGGGGGTTGGGAGAATAGGGGGCAAGGAGAGGCCTCCGACGCCGGTGTGAAACACTCCGGTTTTCACTCCGGTGTCGGCACTCAGTCTCCCGATAGGAGAATCCCGACCTATGTGTCTGTGCTCTGCTGACAGCAAAGGCGGAACATAAATTGGATCACACGACACACTTCCGTTCATTGATGTCATGCTGCAATCCCTTAAAGTTATATTAGAAACAGGAATTTGCTGCTTTTCCGACATTACGGCATTGACGACACTTCAGAAAATACTATTTCATTGACTGTTGGTGCTTTTTGACGCCTTGAGGATGCGAAACGTGCTGTAGAAAGACAAATCCTTTTTGCTCCTTGTGGGGCTGGCCTGCGGAAAATGGACTGTCCCTCTTCTCCGTGCAACACCAGTGACTGGACTGAAGAAGTTGGCTGAAAGGCGCTCTGGGATACTCTGAGGACGTGAAAGGGGCAAAGCAAACGAAAGTTCTCTCTTCCAAACTGGATTTCATGCGTTCTTGTTGCAGACTTCAGAGTTGGGACAAATAACTTTGCCAGTGCATCATTCATCTCCATCCCAAAGGATCTTAGAATCTGAGTAAGGTCACCCTCCACCTTCTCCCATTCAGTGTCGATGCCACCTTTTGTTCAGCAATTTTGCTGCGGAGTCTGAAATAGAAATAAAATAATGTGCTGTAGATATTCATATACATTCCTGCCACCTCGTTCCCTTCACAGTATCCATGGAGATGCAATGCGGGCGCAGTCTAAATGTACACACCTGTAACGTTACCAAACCGACATGTTATCCACTCTGCGAAATTTCAGTCAGCGGGGTTATTTTCAGCCGCGGTTAATTAACACCATCGCGTGCTCATTTATTATCCTCATTAGTGTTTTAAATTAGCAGTAACGGAAGGGAAGGGATGCCCACTGTGTCCCCTAAGTACCTGTGCAATGCTCAAAGGACGCAGTGGAGCCTGGCAGAAATAATATCATCCTGACGTTTGTTTCAGCAACCCTACCCCGCCCTTCGAAGAAGATAATCTTATTGAACAAGGATGGTAATTAGAGTGCCAATTATTTCCTCCTTTTGTTGCGGTACTTTTGAATTGAAAGTGCACAATTATACGGAGCAGCTCAGGTGGTGGCAATTATTCCATTGTCTCAGGTTTCTGCTGATACTTATTATTAACACCTTCCATTATTCTGCCATCGATCCAGAATTACTGATTGCCATCCTCTGAATTTGCCTGGTTGACCGCGCGGGCTCCAATAATCTCCTCAGGAAGCTAAGGAAATTCGGCATGTCCACATTAACTCTTATCAACTTTTGCAGATGCACCACAGAAAGCATCCTGTCTGGCTGCTTCACGGCCTGGTGTGGCAACTGCGCGGCCCAAGACCGCAAGAAACTTCAGAGAGTCGTGAACACAGCCCAGTCCATCACACGAACCTGCCTCCCATCCACTGACTCCATCTACACCTCCCGCTGCCTGGGAAAAGCGGGCAGCATAATCAAAGACCCCTCCCACCCGGCTTACTCACTCTTCCAACTTCTTCCATCGGGCAGGAGATACAAAAGTCTGAGAACACGCACAAACAGACTCAAAAACCGCTTCTTCCCCGCTGTTACCAGACTCCTAAACAACCCGCTTATGGACTAACCTCATTAACACTACACCCTGTATGCTTCACCTGATGCCAGCGTTATGTAGTTACATTGTGTACCTTGTGTACCTATTATGTATTTAAAAATTTTTTATTTTCATGTACTTAATGATCTGTTGAGCTGCTCGCAGCAAAATACTTTTCACTGTAACTCAGTACACGTGACAATAAACAAAATCCAAATCCAATCCAACTCCCAAGAAGCTCAATACCATCCAGGACAAAGCCGCCTGCTGATTTGGGCATCCCATCCACCGCCTTAAACATTCACTCGCTCCGACACCGACGCAGAGTGGCAACCGTGTGTACCGTCTACAAGACGCGCTGCAGGTCCTCGCCAAGGCTCCTCAGACAGCACCGTCCAGACCCGCTGCCATCTAGAAGGACAAGGGCAGCAGGGGGAACATCATCACCTGCAAGTTTCCCACCAAATCACCCACCATCCTGACTGGCAAACGTACCGCCGTCCCTTCCCCCTTCCCTGGCACTGGGTCAATATCCTGGAACTCCCTCCCTAACAGCACTGTGAGTGTACCTGCTGCACCTCATCGACAGCAGCGGTACAAAAAGGCAGCACACCATCACCGTCTGAAGGGCAACTAGGGGTGGCCAATAAATATCATGATAGATTTTATTTTTAAAAAGGGGCTAAATGAGAAACTTGCAGATTTAACACTCATGTTTGGAAGGCATTACAGGTGGATTGCAGTCACCCACTTCCACTGGTGGTTGGGGTGTCCTGTGCACATGGTGACGTGTTGCAGAATGGCTGAGGGACTGAGGGAGAGGGAGCCCAGGTACTCGAATACTGCACTGGGGGTCCTGGGGGAGGAGCTCCAGAGGAGGACAGGATGTCCTTTACCCACAGTGGGAAATGAGTCCACCTCACCCTCCTGTCCTTCCCTCCCTCCTGCAATAGCTGGTGCTGCTCTGCCAGGACTCCCATCTCCATCCCATTCCTTGCCCAGATCAAGGAAGCCATGATCAAGCACTCCCAGGGAGATGTGCGTGGAAAGTTTTTTACGCAGAGGGTGGTAGGTGCCTGGAACGCTTTGCCAGCGGAGGTGGTAGAGACGGGCACGGGAGCATCATTTAAGATGCATCTGGACAGATATATGAAAGGGCGGGGGAGCAGAGGGAAGTAGATCCTTGGAAAATAGGCGACAGGTTTAGATAAAGGATCTGGATCGGCGCAGGCTGGGAGGGCCGAAGGGCCTGTTCCTGTGCTGTAATTTTCTTTGTCTTTGTCTACCTCCTGTTGGCTGCAAACTGGAATCTACTAAGCTAGGGTAACGGAAGGGAAGGGATGCCAGTGTGTCTCCTAAGTACCTGTGCAATGCTCAAAGGATGCATTGGAGCCTGGCAGAAATAATATCATCCCGACGTTTGTTTCAGCTGCCGAAGTGAAGCCCTCTGAGAATTTTCAGTACAAAAAATATTGATAGCTTGTGGGTGAAGTTTCAGAGCTTCACAGCATCAGCAGCAAGTGAATGCGAAATGGCGAGTATCCCACTAATTGACACTCAGGCTGCGCTTACTACCAACCAGTTGGGCGGCACGGTGGCTCACACTGCTGCCTCACAGCGCCAGGGACCCAGGTTCAATTCTGGTTTTGGGGTGACTGTCTTTATAGAGTTTGCACTTTCTCCACGTGTGTGCGTGGGTTTCCTCCGGGTGCTCCGGTTTCCTTCCACAGTCCAAAGGTGTGCGAGTTAGATGGATTGGCCATGCTAAATTGCCCCTTAGTGTCCAGAGATATGCAGGTTAGGTGTGGTTATGGGAATAGGGGAGTGGGCCTCGGTGGGGTCTCTTTTGGAGGGTCGGTGCAGACTCGATGGGCCAAATGGCCTCCTTCTGCACTATCGAGATTCTACGATGAGCTGGTTAGAATTAGGAGAGGATGTTAGCCAGCAGAAGCACTCACCACCATAACGCCACACAACCTCTTTAATGAGTGCTATTTAACAAGCCCCTGCATGGCCATATGCTGAACTCAAACTCCTTCAGCAAGATGTGCCAGATGCGGGCAAATCTGGTGCTTCAAGTCAAAAACCCATCTAACCCACCTTGGAAGATCTTTAGCAGCTGAATACAAAGTGCCTCCTTTGTCTTCAACCTTTCTTCTCCACCAGCAGTTTGCCATATTTGACGGTCCTTGCATTGTGTCTCCCAAATTGTTTCTTCTCTCTTTACCACGGGGTGTGGATCTTCTATACAATATAGTAGGAGTGTGGGCATGTAGAGACTGGAGTCATGAGACTTTCTCTGGTGGGTGTGTTTGAGTATGTGGACAGTATGTTACGTTTGATAGTAGGGTCACAGTGCCCGAGGTGTAAGTGCTGGATGAAGAATTGTGCTGAATCTTTCCGCAGCATCAGGGAGCTCTGGATCTCACTGTAACCTGTGGTTGTGTGATGTTGCTGTTATCCACTACGTAGAATCATAGAAACCCTACACTGCAGAAGGAGGCCATTCAGCCCATCGAGACTGAAAGAGCAACTAATCCAGGCCCTTCCCCCCGCTCTATCCTCCAAACCCCACCTAACCTTTGGGACACTAAGGGGCAATTTATCATGGCCAACCCATCTAACCTGCACATCTTTGGACTGTGGGAGGAATCCCGAGCACCCGAAGAAAACCCACGCACACGGAGGGAATGTGCAAACCCCACACACTCAGTCACCCAAGGTCAGAATCGAACCCGGGTCCCTGGCGCTGTGGTGCAGCAGTGATAACCACTGTGCCACCGTGCCGCCCTTAGAGCACACTTTCTGTCACTCTTGACCTCTTCCTTGATTTGAGCATGGGCGCATTGACGTGGAATCGCAAAAGGTACTCGCGAGAGAGAGCGGAACAGAGGAAATGTTGACAGGATGACATGAAGCAGCCCAGGAAGAGCCTGTGCAGCACAGACATGGGCACGGACAACCTGGACTACCTGAACTAATGCTGTGCTGTCTGTGCAATGTCACACCAGAGCTGCACAGCACAGAAAGAGGTCACTGAGTCCAGCAAATTCTTTTTCTCTGCTAAGTCGGGAAGCAGTTGCCTATTCGTGAATCCTTTCCTACTGCCTGAACATTTCAAATGCTAAACAGTTCATAGAATCGTAGAATCATAGAATGAACAGTGCAGAAGGAGGCTATTCGGCCCATCGAGTCTACACCGGCCCTTGGAAAGAGCACCCCATTTAAGCTTACACTTCCAACCTTCTCTTCGTAACCCAGTAACCCCACCTAACCGTTTTGGACACTAAGGGGCAATTTAGCATGGCCAATCCACCTAAACTGCACATCTTTGGACTGTGGGAGGAATCCGGAGTACCCGGAGGAAACCCACGCAGATACAGGGAGAACGGGCAGACGGACGGTGACCCAAGCCGGGAATCGAACCAGGGATCCTGGAGCTGTGAAGAAAATGTGCTAACCACTGTGCTACCGTGCCACTCTTAATTTGTTCCCAAGAGCCACAAGCTCAACCACGCAAAACCGTTTCACTCAGAAATTTGCGATATCATGTACACACACAGTTCCCATATCGCTGGATCCCGATTTCCCTCAATCCTGTCCAAACTAATTCAGAACATTTGGAGTTTCTGCCTTAGTCACATTGCAAATTCCTCAGTTGTTTCATGTAAAAGATTTTCTGCCTCCTGCCACTGGTTTTGTATTCCAATCACCTTAGTCTGTGTCCTCTGGTTGGCAACCCATTCACTCGTTGAAAATGGTTCCTCTTTATTTATCCTGTCCAAAAACTTGTGTCACCTGAAACACTTCCACCATAACCCCTCTCTCAGTCTTCTGTGCCCCAAGGAGCAGATGTAAAATGTGATACACTTTGTAGAACAGTAAGCCGATCCCCTGACACACCTAGACACCGACAGCACCTTCCAAACCCATGACCTCTAGCGCCTCAAAGGACAAGGGTAAATGTAGAAACAATAGGAGCAGGAGGAGGTCATTTAGCCCTTCATTTGCCTTCTTCACCACCTGCTGCACCTGCATGCTTACCTTGAGCGATCGGTGTACAAGGACACCCAGGTTTCATTAATAGCTGGCTTGTAATGCAGAACAAGGCCAGCAGCCGCGGTTTCAATTCCCGTACCAGCCTCCCCGAACAGGCGCCGGAATGTGGTGACTGGGGGCTTTTCACAGTAACTTCATTGAAGCCTACTCGTGACAAGAAGCGATTATTATTATTATGATTATTACATTTGGCTCCCTCAGTCTATAACCATTCAGATAAATCTTCCTGTTTTTGTCAGCAAAATGGATAACCGTATTTATCCACATGACATAATAACATTCTTTATTATTGTCACAAGTCGGCTTATATTAATACTGCAATGAAGTTACTGTGAAAAGCCCCTATTCGCTACACTCCGGCGCCTGTTCGGGAACACAGAGGGAGAATTCAGAATGTCCAATTCACCTAACAGCACATCTTTCGGGACTTGTGGGAGGAAACCGGAGCACCCGGAGGAAACCCACGCACACACGGGGAGAACGTGCAGACTCCGCACAATGACCCAAGCTGGGAATCGAACACGGGTCCCTGGTGCTGTGAAGCAACAGTGCTAACCATTGTGCTACCGTGCAGCCCCTTGCACCTGCCATGAAGCAGAGACATAGGAACATCTACAAGTTCCCGTCCGAGCCACTCACCACCCTGACTTGGAAATATACCGGCTGTTCCTTCACTGTCACTGGGTCCGAATCCTGGAACTCGCTCCCTAACAGCACTGCGGGTGTACCTACACCATGCCGACTGCAGCCGTTCAAGAAGACGGCTCACATCCGCCTTCTTAAGGGAAATTAGCAACAAATGATGTCCCAGGCAGCGAGGCCCACATCCCTTGAAATAATTTAAGAAATCAGACTATTATTATACCCATTGCAATTTCTAAAGAATACGGGTGTTGCAGAAATTTTATTTCCTGAACCTTTAGTGTTCACGAGAGAACTGGATTTTCTTTCTTGGTAAATTTTATTTGCGGTGGATAAAATAGTATCTTTTTATCAAGTAAGACATCTTCCAGAAACTGCTCCATTTATGCAAAATGTAATGACATTACGCACGCTGCAACCATTGCATTGGCGCACAGTTGCTTTTTGAAGGCTGCTTAGATAATATGAAGCACCGAGATACTGTAGGACATTATTCTTTTTAATAACCTAAACTCACCAGGAAAACAGAAACAGGAAATTATGTTATGTGGAAGTTGTGTAGATAATTGAAAACATCAAAGGCCAGCATAAATAAATACAATATTAGGACCACTTAGAATACGCTCTGGTGCCTATTATATTACATAAAAACAGTTGGAAAATGTGTGATTCTCCCTCGGCAGTCGGTCTCCAGTTGGTTATTAAATACGAAACAAGCAATTTTTAAAGGGAAAAAAAAAGAACATGTATTTATGAGAGGGACTGTTAGATTGCAAAAAATTGCAGAAGAATTGTTTGAAACAGATAAAACCAATGGGGTCCAGGGACACTCATTGCTCCCTGCCTTCATTCTTGAAGGATCACACATACCCACTGATGGAACCATTCACCACACCCACCATCTCACACATTGTCAGAGAAGTTTCGGCCTGTAAGGGCGTGGAATGCCCTGCCTGCAACAGTAGTGGACTCGCCAACACTAAACGCATTCAAATGGTCATTGGATAGACATATGGACGATAAGGGAATAGTGTAGAGGGACTTTAGAGGGGTTTCACAGGACGGCGCAACATCGTGGGCCGAAGGGCCTGTACTGCGCTGTAATGTTCTATGTTTGACAAAACTGCAATCCCATTTATAAAGAACGCTTGCAGGAAAATCTTTTCTTCCCAATGACCGAAATGTTTCCCTTCTCCAAAATACGTCTCGTTGCACACTTTCAGCGACAAGGTCACTGGGATACAAGGGCACTGGGATACAAGGACACTGGGATACAAGGACACAGGGATACAAGGGCACTGGGATACAAGGGCACTGGTATACCAGGACACTGGGATACAAGGACACTGGGATACAAGGACACTGGGATACAAGGACACTGGGATACAAGGACACTGGGATACTGGGATACAAGGGCACTGGGATACAAGGGCACTGGGATACAAGGACACTGGGATACAAGGACACTGGGATACAAGGACACTGGTATACAAGGACACTGGGATACAAGGACACTGGGATACAAGGACACTGGGATACAAGGACACTGGGATACAAGGTCACTGGGATACAAGGACACTGGGATACAAGGACACTGGGATACAAGGACACTGGGACACAAGGACACTGGGACACAAGGACACTGGGATACAAGGACACTGGGACACAAGGACACTGGGACACAAGGGCACTGGGATACAAGGACACTGGGATACAAGGACACTGGGATACAAGGACACTGGGACACAAGGGCACTGGGATACAAGGGCACTGGGATACAAGGACACTAGTTTACAAGGACATTGGTGTACAAGGACACTGGTATACAAGGACACTGGGATACAAGGACACTGGGATACAAGGACACTGGGATACAAGGACACTAGTATACAAGGACACTGGGATACAAGGACACTGGGATACAAGGACACTGTGATACAAGGACACTGGTATACAAGGACACTGGGATACAAGGACACTGGGATACAAGGACACTGGGATACAAGGACACTGTGATACAAGGACACTGGTATACAAGGACACTGGGATACAAGGACACTGGGATACAAGGGCACTGGGATACAAGGACACTGTGATACAAGGGCACTGGGATACAAGGGCACTGGGATACAAGGACACTGGGATACAAGGACACTGGGATACAAGGGTACTGGGATACAAGGACACTGGGATACAAGGACACTGGGACACAAGGGCACTGGGATACAAGGACACCGGGATACAAGGACACCGGGATACAAGGACACTGATATACAAGGGCACTGGGATACAAGGACACTGGGATACAAGGACACTGGGATACAAGGACACTGGGATACAAGGACACTGGGACACAAGGGCACTGGGATACAAGGACACCGGGATACAAGGACACCGGGATACAAGGACACTGGTATACAAGGGCACTGGGATACAGGACACTCGTATACAAGGACACTGGTATACAAGGACACTGGTATAAAAGGACACTGGTATAAAAGGACACTGGGATACAAGGACACTGGGATACAAGGACACTGGTATACAAGGGTACTGGGATACAAGGACACTGATATACAAGGGCACTGGGATACAAGGACACTGGGATACAAGGACACTGGGACACAAGGGCACTGGGATACAAGGACACCGGGATACAAGGACACCGGGATACAAGGACACTGGTATACAAGGGCACTGGGATACAGGACACTCGTATACAAGGACACTGGTATACAAGGACACTGGTATAAAAGGACACTGGTATAAAAGGACACTGGTATACAAGGACACTGGTATACAAGGACACTGGGATACAAGGACACTGGGATACAAGGACACTGGGATACAATGACACTGGTATACAAGGACACTGGGATACAAGGGCACTGGGATACAAGGACACTGGTATACAAGGACACTGGGATACAATGACACTGGTATACAAGGACACTGGGATACAAGGACACTGGGATACAAGGACACTGGGATACAATGACACTGGTATACAAGGGCACTGGGATACAAGGACACTGGGACACAAGGACACTGGGACACAAGGACACTGGGATACAAGGACACTGGGATACAAGGACACTGGGATACAAGGACACTGGGACACAAGGGCACTGGGATACAAGGGCACTGGGATACAAGGACACTAGTTTACAAGGACATTGGTGTACAAGGACACTGGTATACAAGGACACTAGTATACAAGGACACTGGGATACAAGGACACTGGGATACAAGGACACTGTGATACAAGGACACTGGTATACAAGGACACTGGGACACAAGGGCACTGGGATACAAGGACACTGGGATACAAGGGCACTGGGATACAAGGACACTGGGATACAAGGACACTGGTATACAAGGACACTAGTTTACAAGGACATTGGTATACAAGGGCACTGGGATACAAGGACACTGGGATACAAGGACACTGGTATACAAGGGTACTGGGATACAAGGACACTGATATACAAGGACACTAGTTTACAAGGACATTGGTATACAAGGGCACTGGGATACAAGGACACTGGGATACAAGGACACTGGTATACAAGGGCACTGGGACACAAGGGCACCGGGATACAAGGACACCGGGATACAAGGACACTGGTATACAAGGGCACTGGGATACAGGACACTCGTATACAAGGACACTGGTATACAAGGACACTGGTATACAAGGGCACTGGTATACAAGGACACTGGTATAAAAGGACACTGGTATAAAAGGACACTGGTATACAAGGGCACTGGTATACAATGACACTGGTATACAAGGGCACTGGGATACAAGGACACTGGGATACAAGGACACTGGGATACAAGGACACTGGGATACAGGACACTCGTATACAAGGACACTGGTATACAAGGACACTGGTATACAAGGACACTGATATACAAGGACACTGGGATACAAGGGCACTGGGATACAAGGACACTGGGATACAAGGACACTGGGATACAATGACACTGGTATACAAGGGCACTGGGATACAAGAGCACTGGTATACAAGGGCACTGGTATACAAGGACACTGGTATACAAGGGCACTGGTATACAAGGACACTGGTATACAAGGGCACTGGTATACAAGGACACTGGTATACAAGGACACTGGTATACAAGGGCACTGGGATACAAGGGCACTGGGATACAAGGACACTGGGATACAATGGCACTGGGATACAAGGGCACTGGGATACAAGGGCACTGGGATACAAGGACACTGGGATACAAGGTCAGTAGGAATCAAAGACACCCAGGTCTCGTTGCACATTTTTCTCTCCCATATAGCCATCCAATATACATCTCAAATGTGATTCCAATATATTTGTTTCAGTGTTCTTCCTGTCTCCTAAGCTTTAAACAATTATTAACTTGGTTCTTCCCGGCATTGAAATACAAGGGCTGGTACAGACTCGATGGGCTGAATGGCCTCCTTCTGCACTGTCAATTCTATGATTGTATGAACTTCAATGGGAAATGATGGCCCACTTCACCTTTGTCGATGCCCGTTCTTTCACATATTGGCTTCGCCAGTGACCCCACGCATTCCGTCAACAAATAAGTGGTTGAAATCGGAATGTGCAAGAGGGCTGAGTTAAGGGTGGGTGGGGAGTACAGAGATCTCAGAGGGTTAGAGGGGTATAGGAGATTCGAGAGATAGGGAGGAGTGGAGGCCATGGTGGGATTTGAAAACAATGAAGAGGGTTTTGAAAATTATAATAACAATCGCTTGCTGTCACAAGTAAGCTTCAATGAAGTTACTGTGAAAAGCCCCTAGCCGCCACATTCCGGCGTCTGTTCGGGGAGGCCGGTACGGGAATTGAACCCGCGCTGCTGGCCTTGTTCTGCTTTACAAGCCAGCTGTTTAGCCCACTGTGCTAAATGTTCGCCAGACCAGGTTCCAGCGGAGGTCAGCGGACACAGGACCTCCTGTGGTCCTGCAGGGTCCTGGGTGAGCTTCACCCGTGCTGTGTGCTCAGCCGCTCGCCCTACTCACCGGGCCTTTCCACAACCACCCGCTCCCCCTGTTCGCCCTGGCGACTGGACAGGGCCCAAGGGAGGCGACCGAGCTTGCGAAGGGTCACTCCAGCAGACAGACCAGCACCACCAACAGAGAGGACAAGAGAGAGAGAAAGAAAGAATAAAAGTGATGTCTGACACACGATAAAAGAAAAGGCGAAACGTGGAAAATATTGTCACATCAATGCGCTCCCTCACTGCCCGACCGCCTCTCTTTGCTTTGAAATGTTCCAGCTTCTCGGGAGTAGTTGACAGCAGCTCAGAACGCGCAAAAGCCCTCGTGCTGAATCAAATGTTTTTCGATGTGTATTTTGAGTGCTGTCAACAGACTGAAGGGAAAGGAGAGGGAAGAGGAAAAGAGACTTTGCAGTTCCACCAATTGAGCCAGCTTGTATATATTCCGTGTGTGTGTGTGTGTGTGTCAGAGAGAGAAAAAGAGGGATAGAACCATCCCTGTGTCGTTCGCAAAGTCATTTTCAACTTCATCGTCCCTGGCGGGGACTGGGGACCTGGTAGAATGGGTCACCTACCCCAACTAAACCCCCTCCAGTGCAGAATATGCCCGTCACCAACTCCACCCGTTGAGAAACAAGTAGAAGTTCCCTGAAGGAACCATAATCAGGCACAGGAAAACCACCGCAGTCATGCCTAATTGGAGAATTTCAGGACCGCACTGGAGGAAAAGAAAAGGTTTAAAATGCTGCCAAAACGAGTAGAAATTGGGAGGCTTTCAAAAATCAGCAAAGGATGACCAAAAACTGGTAAAAAGAGGAAAAGTGTATATTTTGACAGTAAATTAGCAAGAAATTAAATACAAAGATGGTAAGAATTTTTACATATATATTCACAAAAGTAAATGTGGGTGTCTGAGAGAATGAGGCAAGAGATATTATTTTCTATTAAAATAGAAATGGTATTGTATTGGGAGTATAGCAAACAGTGAGGATGATACCAATTGACTACAAGACAAAGATGAAAGGAAATGAAAATCGCTTGTTGTCACAAGTAGGCTTCAAATTAAGTTACTGTGAAAAGCTCCTAGTCACCACATTCAGGAAGGCTGGTACGGGAATTGAACCCACGCCACTGGCCTTGTTTTGCTTTACAAGTCAGCTGTTTAGCCCACTGTGCTAAACCAGCCAAATGGGCTGAGTGAGTGGAATGGGCAGACAAGCAGCAGATAGAATTTACTGCAGAAAATGCATTTTGATTGAGGGATATACATTAAATGGCACAGTTCTAAAGAGCACGCAGGGGCAGGGGTACCTGAGATCTCATGTGCGTAGATCTTTGAAGGTGGCAGAACGTGCTGAGAGAACGGCAAGCAAAACATTTGGGATCTTGAGCTTCGTAAAGCTTCACAAAAGCAGGGAAGTTATGCTGAACCTTTACAAGGCTCTGGTGGCCAATAACTGGATTACAGCCTCCAATTTGGGTCACCACAGCCAAGGAAGGATGTGTGAGCGGGTGCAGAGGAGATTTGCCCGAATGGTTTCCAGGACGACAGATTTTATCTACGAGGTTCAGTTGGAGAAGTCGGGATTGTTCTCCTTGGAGCAAAGGAGATTGAGAAGGGATTTGTTAGAGGTTTACAGAGATTGACAGAGTTAGATGTGGTAGATTAAGAAAGGTGGGTGGCATTCTCCGCTCCCCCGCCGGGCCGCTGATTCTCCTGTGACCGGCGAATCGGCGCACCGGTGCGGTCGCCACGGCGCCGGCCGGAGGTCGTTCAATGCGGCCCCCCTGGCGATTCTCCGCGCTCGACGGGCCGAATGCCCACCGAGTCCGGCTGAGTCCCGCCGGTGTCGTTCGCATGTGGTCCTACTCGGCGGGACCTCGGCGTTCTGGCTGCGGGGGCCGTCCTGGGGCGGGGGGGGGGAGGGGGGATCCGACTCCGGGAGGGGCCTCCACGGTGGCCAGGCCCACGATCAGGGGTTACCAATCGGCGGGTGGGCTAATTCCGGGGGGGGCCTATGTTCCTCCGCACCGGGCCCCTGTAGGGCTCCGCCATGTTGTCAGGGGGGCGGCGTGGAGACGGCAACCCCTGAGCATCTGCGGATCCGCGCCGGCTGTGGCGCGCATGCGTGGACCCGCGCTGCCCCTGCTGGTGCCCGTATCGGCAGCTGGAGCCGCATGACGTGCTCCAGTGCCGTGCTGGCCCCTTGTGCGGTGCAGCATCGCTGCTCCTGGCAGCCAGGTGATGCCGTTGTAAAACGCTCCGGCGTTTACGACGACGTCAACACTTAGCCCCAGGATCGGAGAATCCCGCCCGATGTTCCCATTAGTTGATGGGACAAGGACTAGGAGACAGAGGTTTAAGGTTCAGGATAAGAGATGTGGGGGGCAGGGGGTGGGATGCGAGGATGAGCTTTTCTACATGGCAAGGGGTAGTCACCTGGAACTCGCTGAACTAGGCGGAGACAGTGAATGTTTGCAAAAGGAAATTGAATGGGCAATTGAAGTAAATAATCTTGCATAGCTAAGCACACAGAGTGGGGGACTGTGCCTGATGGGATTGCAAGAGAGAGAGAATACATAGGCCGATTGGCCTCCTTCTGTGACTCTTTATGGGTGGAATTCCCCGGAACACCGGACCCCTCCAATGGCGATCGCCACCGCGGGTTCCCCGGCGATGGCACCGGTGAGGAATGCAAATACCCATCGACTTTGGTGGGGGCAGAAGACCTGCCACTGGCCAATGGCGAATTCCACCCGGTAGCTCCCTGCGGAAATGTCAGACTTTAATCAAATATCTTGCCCCTGCCTTCATAGTAGGAGATACAAAGAACATTCAAAAAATTGGGAACTATGAGTCTAATGAGAATGAGGAACTTAAAAACTTAGTATTAGTCAGGAAAAGGTAGTTGAGAAATTATTGGGATTAAATGCCAAAACTCCCCTGGACTTGATGACCAACACTGAAGACTTTTTAAACGGGTTGCTGCAGAGATGGGGGAGGGGGGGGGGGGGGGTGGTTATTGGGTTTGATCTTTTGATCCCTAGATTCTAAAAGAGTCCCTGTGGATCGAAAGGTAGAAAATGCCATGCATTGCTCTTGAAGAAAGGATGGAGAGAGACGACGGGGCCCATTAGCCTGACATCAGTATTAACGGAAAATACTAGAATCTATTATTAGGCATATGGTGACAGGCAACTTGGAAAACCACAATTAGGTTAGGCAGGAAAGCAAAATTCTGTTTGATAAATCTGCCTGTCTTTTTGAGGGTGTCGGGGGCAGGCTAGATAAAGGGGAACCAGCCGATGCGATGTATTTGGATTTTCAGAAGCCATTTGTTAAGGTCCCACACAAGAAGTTGTTCCACAGATCAGGGTACGTGGGATTAGGGGGAGGCAGCGGCGTAGTGGTATAATAATAATAATAATCGCTTATTGTCACGAGTAGGCTTCAAGGAATTTACTGTGAAAAGCCCCTAGTCGCCACATTCCGGCGCCTGTTCGGGGAGGCTGGTGCGGGAATTCAACCCGCACTGCTGGCATTGCTCTGTAGCCAGCGATTTAGCCCACTGTGCTAAACCAGCCTAGTCATACAGAGTCCTGGAGTCTTGTTGTGCGGACCCAGGTTCGAACCCTGCCATGGAAGATGGTGAAATTCCAATTTGCTAAAATAAACCTGGAATTAGAAATCTAAAGGAGGCTATCAAACCATTGCTGAATGTCGGAAAAACCCACCGGATTCACTAAAGTCCTCCAGGGAAGAAAAGCTGACATCCCCTATCTGGTTTGGCCTACATGTGACTCCAGATCCACAGCCACGTAGTTGACCCTTAAATGCCCTCAAGGATGGGCAATAAATGTAGGCCCAGCCAACGACGCCCACATTCCATGAACGGATAAAAGAGATAACATTGAGGGAAAACGTTGAATAATGGACAGAAAAAAGAGACAGAATTAACAGCTCATTTTCCGAATGACAGGGTGTTAATTAGTGGATTGCCACGAGATTCAGTGCTTGAGCCTCAGCTATGTGCAATCTATAATCAATGGTTTAGATTACTTTATTTTCCAACTGTAAAGATTTTAATTTGACACAGTAGTTTTTTTTTGCTTAAACCAGAAAACAGTTTCTCGTAGAATGTTTTTCCAGGGGAAATATAACTTGAGAGAAAGGATTGATAAAATATTTTGTCCTCGGGAGAATTATGGGCAGCATTTCATGCCACCCTTGACCTGGTCTGGCCGACAAGTGACTCCAGACCCACAGCAATGTGGTTGGCTCTTAACTCCTCCCCTTCTGAAACGGCTTAGCAGGCCACTCAGCTCAAGGGCAATTAGGGATGGGCAACAAATGCTGACCCAGCCCAGCGACGCCCAAAATCGATGCGATCTGATGGAAAATGTAGTCGATGCATAAAAATGAACCCAGTTGTATTCCGAGACTGGCCGAGGAGAGATATTGATGGGGGAATGCTTGTGTTGTTTTGGAGGAAAGGGGTTCTGTGTTCTAAATCCAGATTTGCGTAACCCTCGGCAGATCAATGGCCAGCGCCAGGATAGCATGGCGAATGGTTGTGTGACGGTGCGACTGTTGTAAACTACTTATCAATAAGGTGTGTGTATTGCATCGACCGGAGTTGGGGCGGTTTGGGGGGGGGGTTGGCTGCAGACAAATAGAGCTTCATGTTTTTCCGCCTGTAATGTTTTCCTGAATGATTTTGTTTTGTCTTGCGTATTAATTAACAGAAAGTGGATCAATACTTGATGACTATATGGGAATACACTTCCCTCATGCATTAAATTGCACCATTAAAACCATTCCCTTCTCCCATTAAGTCCAGGCTGCCGCACACTCTATTTGAAGCCACCATTTGGATTTGTTTATTGTCACGTGTACCGAGGTACAGTGAAAAGTATTTTTCTGCCAGCAGCTCAACAGATCATTAAGATCACAGAAAGAAAAGGGAATAAAAGAAAATACATAATACGGCAACACAAGGTACACAATGTAACTACATTAGCACCGGCATCAGTTGACGCATACAGGGGTGTAGTGTTAATAAGGTCAGTCCATAAGAGGGTCGTTTAGGAGTCTGGTAACAGCGGGGAAGAAACTGTTTTTTGAGTCTGTTCGTGCGTGTTCTCAGACTTCTGTACCTCCTGCCCGATGGAAGAAGTTGGAAGAGTGAGTAAGCCGGGTGGGAGGGGTCTTTGATTACGCTGCCCGCTTTCCCCCGGCAGCGGGAGGTGTAGATGGAGTCAATGGATGGGAGGCAGGTTCGTGTGATGGACTGTGCGGTGTTCACGACTCTGAAGTTTATTGCGGTCCTGGGCCGAGCAGTTGCCATACCAGACTGTGAAGCAGCCAGATAGGATGCTTTCTATGGTGCATCTGTAAAAGTTGGTAAGAGTTAATGTGGACATGCCAAATTTCCTTAGTTTCCTGACGATGTATAGGCGCTGTTGCGCTTTCTTGGTGGGAGCGTCAACATGGGTGGACCACACAGATTTTTGGAGATGTGCACCCCTAGGAATTTGAAACTGCTAACCATCTCCACCTCGGCCCCGTTGATGCCGACAGGGGTGTGTACAGTACTTTGCTTCCTGAAGTAAATGACCAGCTCTTTAGTTTTGCTGGCATTGAGGGAGAGATTGTTGTCGCTACACCACTCCACTAGGTTCTCAATCTCCCTCCTGTATTCTGACTCATCGTTATTCGAGATCTGGCCCACTATAGTCGTATCGTCAGCAAACTTGCAGGTGGAGTTGGAACCAAATTTTGCTACGCTGTCGTGTGTGTACAGGGAGTAGAGTAGGGGGCTAAGTACACAGCCTCGCGGGGCCCTGGTATTGGGAACTATTGTGGAGGAGGTTTGCTGTTCATTGTTACTGATTGTGGTCTGTGTGTCAGAAAGTCAAGGATCCAGTTGCAGAGTGGGGAGCCAAGTCCTAGATTTCGGAGGTTTGATATGAGTTTGGCTGGGATTATGGTATTGAAGGTGGCGCTATAGTCAATAAACAGGAGTCTGATGTAGGAGTCTTTGTTGTCCAGATGCTCCAGGGATGAGTGTAGGGCCAGGGAAATGGCATCTGCTGTGGTCCGGTTGCGACAGTATGTGAATTGCAGTGGATCAATGCGCTCTGGGAGTATGGAGGTGATGCGCTTCATGACCAACATCTCGAAGCACTTCATTACGACTGAAGTCAGGGCCACCAGACGGTAGTCATTGAGGCACGTTGCCTGGGTCTTCTTTGGCACGAGTCTGAATCTTGCGTGGGCAGTCACAACATTCCTGGAATGTCAACCAAAAGGCTGCTTTTTTCCGAAAGAAAAAAATACTTTTCTGGTCGCCTTTTGCTCTTGTTTCACGAATTTTCATCCTTTATATCAAATGTCGGAATACAAACCGTGCCGACTGCGACCTGCAGCAACTATCAGACAGAATTTGACACCAAGCTATGTGACAATATAATAGGGCAGTTGGGGGTAAAGCGTTGGAAAGGTTCAGGTTGGCAATTCCGGAGTTTACAGCCCAGTTGTCTGAAGTCATGGCCACCAGTTACTGAATTAAAACCAGGGATGCTGAAGAGTTCAGATTTGGAGGAGTGCAGTGATCTCAAAGGGTTGCAAGCCTGGAGGAGGTGACAGAGATCGGGAGGGATGAGGCCATGAGGGCGTTTCAGAGTTTTTAACTGGGCCAGGACCCAATATGGACCACCGGGGTGATGGACGATTGGGATTTAGTGTGAGGTAGGATGGGGACAACAGAATTTCAGAAAAGCGCTAAGTTAACAGAGGGGTGAAGATGGAAGGCCAGCTAAAAGTGGTGTGTTTTTGTTGTAATTCGCTGGATGTGAAATGAAATGAAATAAAAATCGCTTATTGTCACAAGTAGGCTTCAAATGAAGTTACTGTGAAAAACCCCTCGTCGCCACATTCCGGCGCCTGTTCGGGGAGGCTGGTACGGGAATTGAACCCGCGCTGCTGGCCCGCCTTGGTCTACTTTCAAAGCCAGCGATTTAGCCCTGTGCTAAACAGTCGGACGCCGCTGGCTGGGCCAGCATTTGTTGTCCTTCCCTAATTGCCCTTGAATTGAGTGGCTGGCTCAGCCATTTCAGAGAGCAGTTAAGATCCATTGCATTGTGGGTCAGGAGTCACATGTAGGTCAGACTGGGTAAGGACGGCAGATTTCCTTCCCTGAAGGGACATGAGTGAACCAGATGGGTTTTTACAACAATCGACAATGGTTTCAAGACTTTTAATTCCAGATTTTTTTATTGAATTCAAATTTCACCATCTGGCCTGGAGGGATTCAACCCCAGCATTAGCTTGGGTCCCCAGATTACTCGTCCAGTAAGAATACCACAACACCACAGCCTCTCCTAGTGTTCTTCTACTTCGTACAAGTTCACCAATCAGACAGCAAGAATTGGTAAAACAATAAAGCGGGCTCTTTATTTGAATATAAGACAATAAAGACAAAGGCCCAGATAATCCATTTGGGAGACTGTGTTTTCCTGCCGGAGGGGAACTCATACCGATGTACATTCGCCCTGCGAGAGCAAATCAGGAAAGATAGGAGGGATTCTCGAGGGAATCCCGCTATCGAGCCGCCATTTTGAGTGGGTGATCGGATAGAGAAGTCCTGCAGCCGGATGATGTAAACCCGACGTTTACAAACATTAACCACATCAAGGAGATGTAAGTATGTTCCAATCATTCAAGCATGTGATTGGTGGATCTCCTGGTGGACAGTAATTGATGGCAGTTTAGGATACTCTCCTTCAGGGTACATCACAAAATGTTAGAACAGGCAAGACTAGAGGTAACAAAGTGTGAGGGTTCCAACAGCAGTTTAGTTAAGGCAGGGGGAAAAGTTGAGCAATATTGCTGAGGTGGAAGAGTGTGGTCTTGTTGACGGCGTGGATGTGGAGTTTCAAGATGACCGTGGAGTCAAATATGGCATCAAACGTTATGAGCCTATCTGTTGCTTTGCCTTTTCTTTTGGAAGCCAGACTTTTGAGTCCACATCGTAGAATGTTCAGGACAGCCTGTTCAAAAATCACTGCTCAGTGACCATTACAATAGGCAGCCGGTAACCCGGGTTGCAAACGGGTGCTGGCTTGAAGGCAACAACAACTTGCATTTATTTATTTATCTTATTTTTTTCCAATTAAGGGTGAAATTTAGCGTGGCCAATCCACCTACCCTGCACATCTTTGGGTTATGGAGATGAGACCCACGCAAACACGGGGTGAAAGTGTCATCGGGTACAATATGGAGTATAGCAGGTGAACAGAATCCATGCCTTTCCTCGCAGGGAGAGTTTATTGACTCTGTTCAGTGTTACCACTCCTCAGCTCCACCCAGTGTCCCAGCTATCCCCTATTTATACGTGTTCAACTGCCCACCATCTGTTTCCCTAAACAATGTAATTGACATTAACACACTTTAACTGTGTAATTGGTAAGACATTAGCATGGTATTCTATCAGAGACTCTAGAACTGTCTTCCAACCAAAGTCTCTCAGGGAAAACTCAGAAAACTGCAAGAAAAGTCCAGAAGGTTGTAAAAAGCAGGCAAGGCAGCATCGGCGCAGAGAAAGGCGGTGAGAGCATACCAACAATAAGACATAGAACAATTTGACTGTGAGACAGCACCAATCTCCTACTTTTAAAAATACATTCAGAGTTTGCAAATAATTGAGAAT
Source organism: Scyliorhinus canicula (assembly GCF_902713615.1). Lineage (NCBI taxonomy): Eukaryota > Metazoa > Chordata > Chondrichthyes > Carcharhiniformes > Scyliorhinidae > Scyliorhinus > Scyliorhinus canicula. The sequence goes on along the minus strand of NC_052147.1, from coordinate 11,872,406 downwards.
TTAATGAGCTCAATGTGACAACATATGAACTATGGAGTTTAATACAAGATGCAGAGGGCAAATAGACCTTTCATTTCTATTATGTGAATTAAGAAGCCCTACAGTTTGCAAAGTATTGTAATTATTTGCAAGCTGAAGTTATCATTGTAACCCTTTTATTATTTTATACATTAATGTGATTTTATTTTAATGATTGTTTGTATCTATGTTATTAATTATGATTACTTGTTTTATCTGTGTCATCATTACAAAACGGCACTGGCCATCATGATGATTTTCAATGGACCAGGTATCTGTCTGTCTGTCCCTAATAACTATCTATCTCTCTATCTCTCTCTCTCTTCTCTCTCTCGCTCTCTCTCTATTTCTCTCTCTCCCTATCTCTTGCTATCTTGATCTCTCTAGCTCTCTTCCTGCCTCTTGCTCTTTCTCTCTCTCTATCTAGCTATCTCTCTCTCTTTCATTTTCTCTCTTTCTCACTGCCTTTATCTATCTCTCTCTCTCTATCTATCTATCTTTCTGGGTTTATTTCTCCACCTCGCTCTATCTTTCTCTCTGGCCGAAATCCTCTCTCCCCATTCGCGGACGCGATTTTCTCGTGCGCTGAAAGTTAATGGAGTTTTGGCTGGAATGCCAAATTTTCCACACTCGCTTGCAATGGGTCCGTCCCCCACAGATGAGCAAGAGAATCTCGCCCTCCATCTCGATCTTTCCATCTCTCTATCTCTTGCTATGTTTCTGTTTATCTCTCTACCAATGTTTCCATTTATCTATGTCTATCTCTCTATCTCTATCTATCGATGTTTCTATCTATCTCTCCTCTATGTTTCTATCTATCTCTCCCTTTATCTATCTATCTATCTATCTAGCTTGATGGCACAGTGGTTAGTACTGCTGCCTCACAGCCCCAGAGACCTGGGTTAAATTCCACCTTGGGTGACTCTGTGTGGCGTTTTCACGTTCTCCCCGTGTCCATGTGGGTTTCCTCCGGGTGCTCCAGTTTCTTCCCACAGTCCAAAGGTGTGCAGGTTAGGTGGATTGGCCGTGCTAAATTGCCCCTTAGTGTCCACTTAATAGTGCGGACTTAATGGGCCGAATGGCCTCCTTCTGCATGATCGGGAGTCTGTGTCTATCGATCTCGCTATCTATCTATCTCTCTATCTATATTTCTCTATCTAGCTTCCTATCTCTCTATCTATCTTATGTTTGATTCCTAGCATCTGCATCTCTTCTGGGCTCCAAAGGATTCTTGTTACTCAGTTCTATTGGAATGCTTGACACAGTTGGATAAAACTAGACGCTTTTTTCTGAGACGCACTGATGAAGTAGATTATCAATCAGAACAGAATCAAATTCAACAGAACGTGTAATTAGGGCGGTTGTCAGCAGGGGCCAATCTGCATACAGCTGAGAAAGACAAACTTCAATCGAGTAAATCCTTCTGTTGCATGCACAGTAACATTTCAAGTTGCAGACAGCCACAATGCTCGTTACAGATGCTGCACATTAAGACAGAAACACAGGCGGGCAGAGCAGGTCAATCAATATCGACGCGGATTCGAAAGGTTCATGTTTTGCAAGAGGCCTTTCGATCTTCAAGATAAGTGCAGTTCATTTTAGTTCATTTTAATAAAGGAAGAACTTGCATTTATTGGGCATCTTTGTATGACCTCAGTACACCCTAAAGCTCTTTATAACAATGAACTCCTTTTGCGACATAGTCAGCGTTGTCGTGAAAGAAACATTGGGGCCAATTCACTCACAGGCAGCCCTGTGCTCTTTTTTAAATAAATTTAGAGTACCCGATTATTTTCTCTCCAATTAAGGGTTAACTTAGCGTGGCCAATCCACCTACCCCGCACATCTTTGGGTTGTGGGGGCGAAACCCGCGCAGAAACAGGGAGAATGTGCAAACTCCACACGGACAGTGACTCGGGGCCGGGATTCGAACCCGGGTCCTCAGCGGCATGAGGCTGCAGTGCTAACCACTGCGCCACATGCCACCCTAGCCATGTGCTCCTTTGCGATGTTAGTTCAGGGATTTTTTTTTGTGTTTTAAATTTGTTCATGGGATCTGTTCACCAAGCCACATGAAGACAGCTGGCCAAAAGCTTGGCCAAAGAGGTAAATCTTAAGGAGCATGTCAGAGGAGGAGAGGTATTGTGGTGGAGAGATTCCAGGAGGGAATTCAACAGCTAAGAGAGCTGAGACAACTGAAGCCACAACCATCAATGGAGGTGGTTTATTAAAAAAAAGATCCTTTGTTGTTACTTTGATCCTGAGCACAAGTTACAATAAGGATTTTGCTGTGTGTGTCTTTTGTGAGAATCACGAAGAATCCAGCATGAGTTTGCAGAGTTAAACAGAAAGTAACTTTTATTTACAACAATATTTTCATGGCACCAGTAGTTCACTGCTGGTTCTCTCTCTCTAGCCAATACCACACTGACCAGCTCTATTTATACAGCTGAAAGGTTAACGGAGTGGCACGGTGGCACAGTGGTTAGCACTGCTGCCTCACAGTGCCAGGGACCTGGGTTCCATTCCGACCTCGGGTGTCTCTGTGAAGTTTGCACGTTCTTCCCATGCCTGCCTGGGTTTCCTCCGGGTGCTCCAATTTCCTCCCACTGTCTACAGATATGTAGATAGACCATGATAAATTGCCTCTTAGGGTGGGGTTGTAGGAATAGAGCGGGGGATTGGGCATAGGTAGGGTGCTCTTTCGGAGGGCCAGTGCAGACTCGATGGGCCCAATGGCCTCCTTCAATAGAGATTCTCTGATTACCCCCCCCCCCCCTCCCCCCCCATCCCCTCTCATTGGGGGAGCTCATATTCCTCAAGGGTTATGGGGTATCCAATTATTCCCAGTCAATAGGATCCGGGAAGGTTAGAACAGTGTCCCACCCTTCCTTTAGGACACATGCTGCTGGTTCCTTCTAGGCCACTTTTAAATTAATTGGGATTAGAGGGGTACCCATTTTATTCCTCTGTGTGCACATACAGAGAACTGCAGGCGTGCAGCGTGTTCCAATGACATGGGATTGGCAAGCAGCCACATAATTGGCCCTTTGATGCCACTGGGTCACTTATGATTAGATTTGCAGTCTGCTGTGCAGACACCACACATCTGCAGTCAACAACACTCAATAAATGTAAAGGAACTTTCTAAACATTCTCGTGTTGGCAGCAATAGAGCTGTCATTGGGTTATTACTCCCCAATGTCACCCGCAAGGCTTGTACTTTATCTGTCTGCCCTGGTTAATGGTCTTCCTAACACCTTATTCCTCCAGTATTTCATTATTTGGCGAATGATTCTGAGAAGCCATTCGTTACTTTTCTCCAAACCCCCTTCTGGCTCTTTCCAAGGTCCTTTGACATTACCGGTCTGTGGTTAACGGCTGACCTGCAGTCGCCCCATCACCCACTGTCGTCCTTAGTAATACAGAAAGAAGAGTGCACTGAACCGACAGCACAGAAGCAGGGCACTGGGTTCAAACTGATCCCAATGTTCAGGTCCCACACCAGCTTCCTCCCACCCCTCTGCATCCAACCCAGTCGGCATTACTTTCTAGCTATAGCCACTCGCCTGATAACAGTCAGTGTGGGTCAGGGGGTGCGGCAAGAAATGTCGCGCCTGCTGCCAGAGCGTGCTTCCTCCACCGCCACCAAGAGCCTCCATGTTACACAATGGAGTTGCAGGGGAGAGCCTGCATTTATATAGCGCCGCTCATGTGCAGCCAGTGATAGGGAAGGCAAATGGAATGCTGTTGTTTATTGCAGGGAGGAATGGAGTACAAAAGCAGGCGTGTTTAGCGATACTAGTACAGGGCATTTGTGAGACCACATCTGGAGCACCGTGTCCAGTTTTTGTCTCCTTGTATAAGAAAAGATTATAAATCAAAAGATTGGGCAGCACGGTAGCATTGTGGATAGCACAATTGCTTCACAGCTCCAGGCTCCCAGGTTCGATTCCAGCTTGGGTCACTGTCTGTGCGGAGTCTGCACGTCCTCCCCGTGTCTGCGTGGGTTTTCTCCGGGTGCTCCGGTTTCCTCCCACAGTCCAAAGATGTGCAGGTTAGGTGGATTGGCCATGATAAATTGCCCTTAGTGTCCAAAATTGCCCTTAGTGTTGGGTGGGGTTACTGGGTTATGGGGTGTTGACCTTGAGTAGGGTGCTCTTTCCAAGAGCTGGTGCAGACTCGATGGGCCGAATGGCCTCCTTCTGTACTGTAAATTCTAAGAAATACCTGAGAACCAGTTCGGAGAAGGTTCACTTGACTGATACCTAGGATCGGGGGGGGGGGGGGGGGGGGTGCATGGCGGTAATTTTACATGGAAAGGTTGGACCAGCTGGGCCTGGATCCATTGGCATTGAGAGGAATGAGAGGCGATCCACATTGAAACGTGGAAGATCCCGAGGAGAGCTGACGGGGTGGATGCTGATGGGGATGTTTCCCCGTGTGGGAGAGGCTGGAACTGAAGAAAACCATTTAAAAATAAGGGGTCTGTCACTTAAGATGGAGAATTTCCATCTCTCAAGAGTGTTGTGAATCTTTGGAAGGCAGTTCCTCGGACAGCAATGGAGGCAGGGCCATTGAATGTTTTTAAGGCAGAGGCTACCAAGGCCGTCAAAGGTTATCGGGGGTCGGCAGAATGTGGAATTGAGGCCACAGTCAGATAAGCCATGATCTTACTGAATGGTGGAGTAGGCCCAAACAGCCTGCTCCTGATACATCTGCTTGCATGTCCATCGTCTCAGAGCAACCTAAGCGCTCCACAGCCAATGAAGCTGTTGCAATGTAGGAAACATGGGAGCTAATTTGAGAACAACAAGTTCCAATCAGCAATGTGATCAGATAATCTGTTATTAGGTGAGGTTGTTTGAGGGATAAATGTTGGCCAGGACATTGGGCGGGACCAAGGGATATGGGGTAACGGAGAAAAAGCAGCAGAAAGGGGATGAGAAACATTTCAGCCATGATTGAATGGCGGAGCAGACTCGATGGGCCGAATGGCCTAATTCTGCTCCTATGTCTTATGGTCTTAAGGACTCCCTTCCCCTTCTTCAAATAGAACTGTAGGATCTTGATGCCATCCTTGGATGCCTCAGTTTAGCACCTGGAGGAACATGGCACATGGAGTTAATTGATCCGACCAAGCAGAATATAAAAAGGCCGTTGTTAAAGAACCGGCGATGACAAATGTTGACATTGCTGATGCCAACCACTGGTTTTCCTGTCATGGAGTTCTTTGTGCATTTAACACTCCCAACAATGCTCATGAGCCGATTGCACGGGACCAAAGTCCCGTGGTTCTTATAATGAAGAGCCAATTTGCTTTTCTTTACTCGAAGCTTGGCCTCCATTTTAAAACACTCCAGCGCTCTTGAATCCCCAGTTCTCAAAACCTCCGTTTTCGCTCTTACCCGCCAGACGCATTTCCTATTGCCTCCGACGCTCGAGAGACCATCTTGAATTCTGTTGCTGCTATCTGGGATTGCAGGCTGGTGCGCCTTCGTGGCAACCACAACATCCATTATCCAGCACCAGGGAAACATCCTGGGGCCGGGGGGGGGAGGTTAGAAGATGAAGAAATTGGCACTGAGCCAAAAAAGGAGATTATAAGACCATAAGACGTTGGAGCAGAATTAAGCCAATCGGAAGTGATGGTTACTAGTTGTCCTTCACTTCATTTTCTTCAGACCCTAATATTCCAGAGAATGCAGGCGATTTCCTCAATGGGTTAAGACAGGGGGAGACCGTAGAGATAGAAATACGGGAGGAGAGGAATGGAAAACACAGGAACAGAGAGGGAAGAAGGCTTAACCTTCACTGACTGTAGCCTCTGGCACAGAATGCTGTTGCCTAACTCATGGCTCCACTGAGCTTCTATCACTGAGACACGAGTTGTCACTACACCACGTGTGGTTGTGGCGAGATTGCACTCGTCACAGGTAACAAATATCTTTTGATTGCTTGTCTGCACGGAGGCTCTGGTTAATCGTTGCTCTCCTGGGGCGTGTCCACGTTTGGGAGCTGCTCCGTGGGTGTTCTGTGACAGCGTTAAGCAATCCCGGGTCAGGCACATGCCGCACAACAGCAGCTTCATTAAATCTGGGGCTAGTTTCATTTCATGGATGCATGTCTGCTGGAGAATGCCAAAACGCATTTGACATGTAAGACTCACGCACCATCAGAGGGAACGGGACCTTGAACGCCTCCGGCTGGATAGATTTCAAAACTGCTCTCTCTGAAGTGACAGCACGGTACGGTGAAGCAGTGATCTAATGGGTTACAACAAACGCCTTAATTTTAGTTTTGCCCCTGTAGCGTTCAAAAAAAGAGACTGTGCACATCTTCCCATCAGTTCATCTCTAATACACAGTGACAGGCGAGCAGATGATAAGTGACACTTCAATGCTGGGTGAGAGCGGATGGAAGGCAGAGACAGGAATGTTGCAGAGGGGCCGTACAACAGAGCCTGCTTTCGCAATCCTTTCATGAGATGCGATGGAGGTACGGAGATAAGAGTGTTCTTTGACGCCGCCTTCCAAACTTTTTGAAAATTCATTCACGAGATGTGGGCGTCGCCGGCCGGGCCAGCATTTATTGCCCATCCCCAATTCTGCTTGAAGTGAGGAGCTCGCTCGACCATTTCAGAGGAGTATTTAAGAGTCAACTGCATTGCAGTGTGTCTGGAGCCTCATGTGGGCCAGACTAAGTCAGGACAGCAGATTTCCTTCTCTAAAGGAAAAAGGAGAATGGGAGCACCGTCACCCCTAATCGACCCTGCTGCCCGGAAAATGCGGCTCCGGGTCCCATCACTTGCCAACGCGGGGATTCCCCCCCCCAGCTTTCCCACTCCCACGGTCCTTGAAAAATACCAGGCAGGGTATCTGACAGTGCGGCATTCCTTCAGTGCTGACTGTCAGCCTCCAAATTGGTGCTCAAGCCTCGAGGGTGGGACTTGAACCCAATGACCTTCGTGCGATGCATGTGCTGTTCACTAACCACGAGGCTGGGGAAAAAGGTTTGCAGTGTCACTGTGCGATCCCAGAATCACTGAGGTAACAGGCAGTACATTTTGCAAGGGGGGGGGGAACATGTTTTTTTTTGTGCTGCACTTCATTAGTGTTACAACAGCATCTATAAATATTGGCCCACTGCGTCATCATCACCCCTCGCTGCCAAAGGAGATTTGACGGTATTTGAGTGAGACAGGCCACATTGACAGCTGGGAGATGGTGGCAGGAATGCAGCTAACAGATGGGTGCTTGTGTACAAAGTGCCAACACTAAGAGAGCTATCGGTCCAATTCAATGAATTCTGGGGCTCTAGCCTCTTCCAAAGTTAAAGTGCTCATTTCCTTCCCTTCCTCTGTTGATGCTGTTGACGTTTGCTGGGGTAAGGCCCCATTGAATACCAACAAACTCTGGCTACCTTAGCCTAAGTGGTCTGCCTGTCTGTGCCAGCTTGAGCAGGTTAATGTTGTGGTACTATCATAACTGTAAGAGCTGCAAGGGTTAATGAAGTGTCTAGAGTAGCCACTAGAGGGAGCTACAGTTACAAGTATATAAGGCAGAGCCTTGTGGGGGAGTGTGTGCAGGAATTAGCTAGAGAGAGTCAGAAGTACAAATAGTGTGAGTGAGAGCAGATCATAGTTTATATCAGTATAAAGATTAACTGTAGATGAGTGTAGTTTAAATGTTAATAATCAGCTGTGTATTCTTTAGGAGTATGTGTCGAATCCAAATTAGTAGTGTCAATAAATTTATAGCTTTGTTTAAGTTCAAGCTATTTTGTGGTCTTTGTGAACACTACGCCAACCATCCTGAATTTAGCAACACAAGGACCATCACAAATGTGACCCCTCCTCACCCCACCCTCCAGCCAACCACCCTGAGGTATCACGGACCACAGCTTAGGCTGGTGTCCAGCTGGTACCTGATGTGCACGCAATTCACAGCTGGATTCACGACAAGGCAGGAGTTCCATGCTGTTTGTCCTTTCACCCTTGACCCAGCCCAGTGTCATAGGGCCGATTATCATTTCCCAATACTGTCTGAAACTACCCAACGTGCCACTGCATCAGTGAGCTAATTCAGAGGTACAGTACAACAGGGGTACAGTAGTATAGCTGGGTTTTGTGGTGGGCATCGGGAATTCCTACTTGGGAATTCCCGAGCCGGCCCACCTTATCTGGTGCGACCTCCCGGGAGACGGCCACTTGATTGATGGCAAAGTGTTCTCCCCAATGCTGCCGGCCCAATCGCAGGGCCCACAGCTTTGTCAGGCCGGCAGCCCCAGGCAGCTGCTGCTGAGTCAGGGGGGCAAACGCGAGGGGGCAAAGCACTCAACATGGAAGTGCCCTTGGAAACCCACGTTTAAGTTTGAAAATAAAAGACTCGAAGCTAGGAGAACTCTCAGGTTCAAGGGTCTTGCCTCCCCCTGCAACCCCCCCCCCCCCCCCTTCCTCCACAGGACTATCCACAGTTAAAGCTGTGGGCCTTCATTCCTGCTGCCCTGTTACCGGGGCATACTCTGGCTATATTGGTTCCCTCTGCCTACCACTGGGAGAACACCCTGGATTGAGCCCACAGCACTCTGTACACCGGCGGGTGGGAGTTGTGCGGAAAGGGCGCTCCAGTGTTGGTAAAATACCAGTTGCCCCTAAATGGGGTCTTAATTGGACAAACTGGCTGCCCACTCCCCGTGCAGCAGGCAGGCGATCTGGTTTCCCGCCCACTCCCGGGAGTCTATCCCTGTGCCGGGAATGTGTTGGGAGCTGTACCAACGTGGTTGCCCCCCCTCTGCGTTCCCAGTCCTCCCACCTCCAACCCCATCTCCCATTGACTGGGAAGACCCGACTGGATTTCACTCCGCAGAGGCCTGGTCTGTGACGTGTGTTCAAATCCCAGCACGGCACCTGGGGAATTTAAGTTCTATTAATTGGGTCGTTAAGCATGTTCAAGGCTGAGACGGACAGATTTGTAATGAGTAAGGGAATCAAGGGTTATGGGGATATGGCGGGAAAGTGGTGTTGAGGATTATCACATCATATCAGTCATTATTTTTTATTATTCGTTCATGGGACGTGGACTCAGGCTGTGCTAGCATTTATTGCCCATCCCTAATTGCCCTTGAGGGGGCAGTTAAGAGTCAACCACATTGCTGGGGGTCTGGAGTCACATTGAATGGCGGTGCAGACTCGATGGGCCGAATGGCCTACTTCTGCTCCTACATCTTGTGGTCTTGTGGACTCACAATTAAATAGACATGGAGTAAAGAACTGGTATCAGTGACCATGTAGCTACCAATTTGTTGCAAAACCCTATCTGGTTCACTAATGTCCTTTTGGGAAGGAAATCTGCCGTCCTTACCCAGCCTGGCCTACATGTGACCCCAGACCCACAGCAACGTGATTGGCAAAACTGCCCTCTGAAATGCCCCAGCAAGCCACTCAGTTCTTAGAAGCAGGGTCACCGCCATTTTCCCAAGGGTACTTGGGTATCAGCAACAAAGGTTGACCTCACCAGTGATGCTCACACCCCATGATGAATGAAAGGGTACAATTTTATCCTATAAAAACAGTTAGACAGTTAGTTGGTCAGGGCGGGTATAGAGGGATATGGGCCAAATGCAGGCAAGTGGGACTAGCTTAGTGATAGAAACTGAGCGGCATGGACAAGCTGGGCCGAAGGTGCAGTTTCCATGCTGTAAACATCTATTACTCTATAGTAAAACAAACTTGCACTCCGTCAGATCTGGACAACCAATCCACAGAGGCAGTTTGAGAATTTAGATTTTTTTTTTAATCGAGAAAAAAAAAGTTGAGGTCAGTAAAAGCCTCCGTGACGCTGTTGGATTGGCGTTAAGAACCCAAGCTCTTCAGCAATGTATCTTTAGGGATGACAACCTGATGACCTCACTCAAGTCCGGCCAATACATGACTCCAGTTGCTACACCAATGTGGTTGACTCTTTTTTTTCAGTTAAGGGGCAACTTAGCGTGGCTATTCCCCCTACCCTGCACATCTTTGGGTTGTGGGGGTGGGACCCGCGCAGAGACGGGGAGAATGTGCAAACTCCACACTTACAGTGACCCGGGGCCAGGGTCGAACCCAGATCCTCGACGCCGTGAGGCAACAGTGCTAACCACTGCGCCACCGTGCCGCCCAATGAGGTTGACTCTGAACTGCCCTCTGATGCGCTTCCTCACTCAGCCGTATCGTAGCCTTCTTGGGGCATCGAGGGATCGGCCGACCTTGCCAGCAACTCCCTGAGAATGGATTTTTTTTTTAGAAACCCCTTCCGGTCGAGCGTCTTACTGGCTTGCGTGGCTTGGGGCCACACCGAGTAAACCTTTCCTGATCCCTATCTCTGACTTCCCTGCAAGAACACAGGACAGCTCGCTTCAGTTTATTGATCCCTTAATCTTTGCTTCAGGCGATTAATCATGTGGAAAAATTACAATGAAATGAAAACGTTCCTTTCAACAGAACAGCAACTCCTGCTCGATGCTCTCCTTCTGCGGGCATTTTCTTGTTTCTTCTCGTCCTCCTCCATCGTGGATATTGTGCCAAAGAGCTGTCTGAGCCATTTTAATTTTCAGTGTTTCCATGCAGAAAATTGCAAAATAATGATCTTTCATGTAATGTAAACACTGTGTCTGAGCAATATAGATTAGCTAGGTTTTATAGCCCTCTAACAGTGCATAATCTTTTTCTCTTTTCATGATGCTGTAAGGAGAGATTCTGCCACGTTAAGCCAGAAGAAATCTGCTGGAGTTGAGGGGGGGGGGGGGGGGGGGGGGGGGGGGGGCGGTTTTGGGGGTGTATAGAGCTATACCCCGCTCGGCTAGTTTTGATGCTCTGAAGGAGCGTTTTTGGGATGGAAACCTCCATGAATTACAGATGTGGCATCTGCCCATTCCTCCGCTCCCCCCACCCCCACCCCCCCCTGCCCCCGCAGCTTCCCCTTTCCCTCGACCAAACAATAATATAATGGGCAGCACGGTAGCCTTGTGGATAGCACAATTGCTTCACAGCTCCAGGGTCCCAGGTTCGATTCCGGTTTGGGTTACTGTCTGTGCGGAGTCTGCACGTCCTCCCCGTGTGTGCGTGGGTTTCCTCCAGGTGCTTTGGTTTCCTCCCACAGTCCAAATGTGTGCAGGTTAGGTGGATTGGCCATGATAAATTGCTCCTTAGTGTCCAAAATTGCCCTTAGTGTTGGGTGGGGTTACTGGGTTATGGGGATAGGGTGGAGGTGTTGACCTTGGGTAGGGTGCTCTTTCCAAGAGCCGGCGCAGACTCGATGGGCCGAATGGCCTCCTTCTGCACTGTAAATTCTGTGATGATAATCTATGATCAGCGATGGGTCAAGGTGCAGGATCAATGCTGCAAGGTTCATGAGAGATGGCGAAGGATATGAAGAATTAGTGGTGAGGTAATGCCCTGCTGAGCCTCTGCAGTTGTCAGACCTGGGGATGGTGCACACATTCCCAGGTAGTTACAGTCTCGTCACGGAGTCAGAAGGTCATTGTTTCAATCCCCACTCCAGAGACTTGGACATAAAGCCTCGTCTGGCACTCCAACGTTGTATTGAGTGAGCGCTGAGTGGGAAAGCATGATCCCTCGCATGCGTTGCTAAATCAAGTCTCTGACTGCCTGCTCATGAACTATCCGAGGTCAGCACTCGGAGGAAGAGCGGGGCAGTTCTCTCGAGCATCCTGGACAGTTTTCTGTCTCTTCAACAACACTAGCAAACTTGATTACATTGAGTATTGCTGAAAGAAGAGACACTCTGTCAAAGCTTTTCAACTTGCACTCATCATGACAGAGGCAAAATATCAAGTTTCAAAGGGGGCAACAGTTTATAATGCATGACTAAATGGTGCTGATTGGCTGAGGTGCTGCCATAGAGAATGCACCAGGGAGCTATCACCCCTCATGCTTTTGTTTAATACAAAAAAGGCACAATGACTGGACATATTCCTTTTGCCTGCACAGCACAGACCTCTATGGCTTATGGCAAGCGTAAGTAAGCCACATTGTGAGCCAGATTGACGGCACGGCAATGTCCCAACCAATTAGAATAGATTTGCCGACCAATCAACACCCTTTC